>NC_054839.1:60922153-61286318 GCF_018345385.1 Vulpes lagopus | reverse complement strand
GCCCCTTTCGTTCAAAACCCGTCTGCTCTACTCCTTCCATGAACAAGTACACAGCCTGGTGCTAGGCACCAGGGACCAGATCCCTTCACCTTGAGATAAAAATCTGACTCTTTTACCATGGGGGGGGGGGGGGGACTGTCTGCCCCAGGGGATTACAGGGAACACTGCTAACAGCCCGATGCTTAAACTGGCCCTGAATAAAATGAGAATATAAGGTAGCTGCTCCCCCACACTCCCTTGCCCATCACCCTCATCCCCAACAGTGCCCTCCCACCCACCCCAACACCCACCACCATAGCCTTGGATCTTTTTACCCAGAAAAGAATTGCAAATTCTTGTGCCCAGAATTTTTGGAAAGTTTCACTCGCCGCCGTGACTCCTCTGGAGACACTTTTCCAGATTCCTCAAATCGCTCAGAGCTGAGTTCCGAATTCAAGCTGACTGGCTCCTGAATCTATACTCTTAACCAGTCCATTCTAGGGCTTCTCGATGAATGAGTTTTCTTTTCCCTGCCTCTACCTACAAAGCTTTCTTTTACCCTCCCCTTTTCACATGAACTCCTACTCATCCTGCAAGACCCATCTGTAGGAGCGCTGCTTTTCCCTAAGCGCCGTGAGCTGAGATTCTTCAGGAACCCCAGAGGATGCTGTTTGCACCTGTCTTCAGTACATCTCCTTACACTGAGATAAAAACAGACCCCCGTTACCCACTGCAAAGGTACAGACTCCTGGTAAAAGAACGACTTCCTCTAGCGGCCCAATAGTAACTACCTAGAGTCCCCAAAACCGTCTGCATGAATGCCCAGATTGTTGATTTGTGTTCAAACAGGACACAAAGAACATATAAACCTAAACATGGGGTTGGGTCCCACCTGGAGAGAGGTCTCTTCTGGCCTTCGTCACGCAGAAGGGTAGCCCCGGTCAAGGGGGGGGTCCCCGGGAAGCTAGACTAGGTATCAGTGTTAACCCAAATCCAGCTGAGATGTCTGTACGAAGGTCCTAAGCACGGAATGGCTTCCACTCAGAAAAGACAGTCCAGAAGGCGGCAGGGACACGAGGGACCCAGAGTACCAAAGGGTGTGTGTGTCCCCCCCCCCCCCACAGAAGCCAGCTCTGTGGGGAGCAAAGACAGACCCTGAAATGGAAATGGGGAGTTCTAAGAACAAGTTCTGTCATTTGACAGCACCAGGAATCTAACCTCTCCCCTCGGACTGTGTTTCTATTTGTTAGGGCCCCTCACAGGTCCTTCCCCCGCATCCAGGAAAGCTCCAGACTGTCCTAACTGTGCTAAGATGAAATGAGGGGGAGGCTTTTTACTGACTCTTTGGCCTGAAGTTTAGAATATTATCAACCCACTACCGACAGCAGCAGTAGGATGAAAATGGTAATCCAAGTGAAAGAGTCCTCAGAAAGAAGAGAAAATGTAAGGGGCAGTAAGATCTGTGGAATCCGGCCACATCCCTATCCCAAAATCTCTTCCCTACCCCAAAATCCTCTTTTTTTTGGTTCTTAAAAATTTTATGTATTTATTCATGAGAGACACAGAGACCCAGGCAGAGGGAGGACCAGGCTCCCTTCGGGGAGCCCGATGTGGGACTCGGTCTGGGACCCCGGGGTCACGCCCTGAGCCGAGGGCAGACACTCAAACCCTGAACCACCCAGGCCCCCCCCACCCCCGCCAAATTCTCTTTTCAATACTAAATCTCAGAGGTTGTGGTTTCGTCTTACTATCTTCTAAAGCTTCTCCCTCACCACATTGTATCTTAAAAGGGTCTTGCCATTTCACCAAGGTGGTACGCACAAGTGCTCAGAACACAACAGAAACTTAAATGTGTGTTGGTGAAATGAATGAAGCAATGCATGGACTTTCTAAGTTTTAAGACATCCTGAAGACCACCCAGTCCAGTCCTTCTCCCACAAGTGCACGTCTGTCCACACAGGGCTTTAATAGGTTGTCACAAAAGCCAATCAACAAATACCAACTAAATGCCTACGATAGTTAAGATGCTGTGCTTTTAGGAACAACAACAGAAATATATGGGTCACTGATACAACAAACGTTTGGGGGCCCCCCATGTGTCAGACGCTTTGCTACAGGCCCTAAAGATGCTACAAGGAGTACGCCACATGTAGCACCTTAGGGAAATTATGGAGAGGATGAATGGACCATAAGTAACTCTAATACTACTTAAAATAGAAAATGTTAAGGGTTTTCAAAGGTTAGATAAAGGCTATCTGGAGTCAGAGGTCAAAAAGGGAAACCAGGTTCCAAAGAACTTCCGCGACACTGCCATTTGGGATAGGACATTCTTTGTGATTTAACCTTAGAGTTCAGGAATGAAAACGATTAGTTTCTAGCTGAAGTGGTTAATGGAAATGGCTTTGTAGGTTTTGACGAAAATCAATATTCTATCTTCATATCTTTAGCATTATGTCAAATGGAACCGACAGTGGATTCTGAAAAGAATACAGATCAATTCTCTTTTAATGGAAACCATCACCAAAACTACTCTAAATAACAAAGTTATTGTCACCTGTGAGTATGGAAACACAGATTTGTCAATCTGAGTACTGATAAAATCTATGTAAAGAATAATTCTGGTCTTACGGGTGGGCCTTATTTAACAGTAATTCGATAACTCCTATTATTTACATCATAAACTAGAAAAGTGAAAATCTGGCTACTATATAGCTACACATCACATTTCTTTTGTCCTATAAACAAATGAAATTTATCTTCCAGTTTCTTTCAGACACCTGGGACACCTGGGTGGCTCAGTGGCTTAGCACTGCCTTCAGCCCAGGGCGTGACCCCAGGATCCCTGTATCAAGTTCTGCATTCGGACTCCCTGCAGGGAGCCTGCTTCTCCCTCTGCCTGAGTCTCTGCCTCTGTCTCTGTGTCTCTCATGAATAAATAAATATTTTTTTAAAAAATCATGCTACTTCTGCTTCTCCAAACACCTTGAAATGCATCTCACTAAAGCTGTTTCCTTCAAGGGAAATGCATTAAAATGGGAATCAGGAGACTTGAGCCAGGCCTGGCTCCACCACCTGCTACCTGAATTTGGGCAGGTAAATTCTCTGGCCTAAATTTTCGAATCCATAAAATGAAGCCATTAGAGCAAATACCTGCTAAGATCCCTCTGAACTCTAAAAAGAAAAAAAAAAAAAAAAAAGACAAATCCTAAAAACTTACCTCTTACTCTCAAACCATCAACAAAAGCAAAAAGTTTCAAAACTAATGTTAAAGGACCTTAACTACCTTTCTCCTTCTTTTACTTGAGTCAACAAACTTATTTATGAATTTCCTACAGCAGGTAGGTTAAGCGGTTTCCTACAGTTATAGACTTATAGACAGGGAAACTGACACCAATATATCCCTTTAGAAACAATTATGTAACAAGACATTTCTAGGTCCAGAAGCAATCCCCTAAATGGAATTTTGCCTCTATCAAAAAAATTAAACACTCATTAACTTCTTTGAGAATTTCAAAATGTTTTTAATCCATGTTCTCCATTTCTGCAACATATTTTTTCTGTTCATTGGCTTGAACGGGGGGGCATTGGCCTATGTTTACAATTTTACAATTTTCCCTAACTGGATCTAGGAAATGAGTCCGGCACCTTCTGGCCATTTGTAGGGAGTAGGATGCAGACAAGCACATGTGCCTAATATACTCATCCCAGTCGCACTGAAGGACCTATCATATGAACACACCGAGCAGGCAAATTTTTTCGATGTAGGTATGTATGCAAAGTGCATACTCTGGGGAAATGGCTATAAGGACAGAAACGAACACGTTACTGCTTTCCCCCTGCCTGCAACTAGAGCAGTCACAGAGAAAAAAATCTCTCTGGCTCAGCATAAAGAACTGACATTAAGAAAACCTAACTCCTGTTTTAAGTAAAAGCCCCAAGTCCTATACCTCGACGCTGCTGCATTTTTCAGGACGTTAGTGGGTACCAGTGAAACAACAGTCCCGGATAAATGCCGTGACTACTATGTTCAAGCACCAGTCCCATGGGAATCTGCTGTCATCAGCCTAATTTCTGCATATTCGATGAATTCCGTTAAAGCGCAAATGCTACGACTGGCTGAAAAGCAAAGGGGAGGTAGGAAAGGCAGAACAACCCGCTTCACTTCTGCAAATTAAGTAAAATTAAGCAAAAAAAAAAAAAAAAGAAAGGAAGGAAGGAAGCGAGCAAAGGGAAGGACCTCGGAGCTGTCTGCAGCAGTGGTCCCGCGCGAGTTCTAGGTGCGTCCCCTGCAAGGGGCCGGAGAAGGACAGCAAAGACGAGGGGACTCTCCTTTCGGGAGCTGGACTCTGCACGACTTGCGGCATCCGCCGAATTCGCTGTGAGATGCGCAGGGGGGCGGGGGAGCGGGGGGCGGGGGGCCGCGGGACGGGCGGGAGGGGCGGCGCGGGCGGAACCGGGGCACCGCGGCGCTGCGAGCGCGAGCAGCCCCCCGCGCACCTGCAGGGGCCCCGCCCCGCCCCCCCGCAGGGCCGCCCCGGGTCCAGGGCCCCGCGGCCCGGCCACCCGCCCCGGGCAGGGCCGGCGCGCTCCGGGCTCCGGGCTCCGCGCTCCGCGCTCGGGGCTCCAGGCCCCCTCCCCTCCCCCCCTCCAGGCCCCCCTCCCCCCCAGGCCCCCCTCCCCCTCCCCCCTCCAGGCCCCCCTCCCCTCCCCCTCCCCCTCCCCGCAGGCCCCGCCCGCACGCACACCCGGGGCCGCCGGGCCGCCGAGCCTCCCTCCCCGCGTGCAGGCGGCGGCGCACCTGTCCTCCGACACGCTGATGACGCCCTCCTCCTTGGGCACGAGCACCGCCATGTTCACCACCTCCTGGGACCCCTCGACCCGCTGCAGCAGGATGGGCTTGCGGGTCAGCGGCTGCGGCTGCGGCTGCACCTCCGCCGCCATCGGGGACGCGGCGCGCCGCGGGGCCGGGCCGGGGCGAGGGCGCGGGGGCGGGCACGGGCGGAGGCGGCGACTCGGGCTGACGGGGCCGCGCCCCGGGACCCACTCCGCGCCCCCGGCTCGGGGCACCCAGACCGCCGCGACCCGGCTGCGAGCCGGCGCCACCGCCGGCGGGGGGCGGGGCCTGGGGGCGGGGCCGGGGGCGGGGCCGGAGGGCGGGGCCTGGGGGCGGCCGCTGGTGGGCGCGAGGGCGGCTGCTCTTCCGGAAGAGCGGTGGGGGAGGAGCGGAAACGCGGGGCAGGGGGCGGGGCGGGGCGGCCCCACGCGCGTGCGCCCGCCCGCTGGCCCCGCCCCCCGCGGCCCCGTCGCCGTCAGCCCCGCCCCCGGGGCGCATGCGCCGTCCGTTACCTGCGGGCTCCGCGACTCGTCACCTTCCACGTCAGGGGCTCAGTCCCCGCCCTTTTGCTGTCCCGGGAGCGCGCGTGTAAACACCCCCGGGAACGCGCTTGCCACGTGCCCCGCCCCCTCCGGAGTCCCCGCCAAGGGGGCGGACGCGGGGCGGGGAGAGCGCGCCGGGGCGAGGCCGGAA
The DNA here is from genome assembly GCF_018345385.1 of Vulpes lagopus. NCBI lineage: Eukaryota > Metazoa > Chordata > Mammalia > Carnivora > Canidae > Vulpes > Vulpes lagopus. The sequence continues at coordinate 61,280,812 of NC_054839.1, read as the reverse complement.
AGCAGCCGCCCGCAGGCAGGAAGGCGGAACGCGGTGGGACGTGACCGGGCATGCGCGCTGCTTACCTGTCGCGAGCGGCCTCAACGAGCGGTCGGCCGCGGCTGCGGGCACGGGATGCTCCCATCCTGCACCGGGGCCAGCCCGAGGGCTCCTGGGAGTTGTAGTTCTCCGGGGCCTCCTCGCCCTTCGCCTGGAACGACCCATCGCTCACCTGGCGGCCCGGGCCGAGCCGACAGGCTGTCCCTACCCGCTGGGCTCAGGCCGCTGCGCAGCCCGGAGATGGAGACCGAAGAGAATCCCTGGTGCAGGCGTCTTCTGGAGACGCCGTCTGCGCTGTGATCCGTGCGGTTTCCTTCAGTGACCTTAGCGGTGCGGGGTCACTGTGCCTCCCCGGGGCCCGCGCCCCCGACCTGCCCCGGGTCCCATCCCGGGTCCAGCCTTTGCAGCTTGCTGCAGGGGCAAGGGGCGAGCGTTACCGATGTCACTGCGGACTGCCGGGTGCCTGGCGCCAGGGCTCCTTGCACCATGACCCTCCCCGACCTCTGGGACCAGGCTCTGGGGGTCCCAACAGCCCCGCCAGGGCCGGGCCTCCTGGAAGCGCGTGTCCAGAGGCGGCATGTTGCGAAGCACCTGTCCCTACCACGGCCCATCCCTGCGGAAGTTCTGCGAGGCGCTGGAAAGGGATGGAAAGGGAGACAGGTGTTTCCCGGCTTGGGGACCTGGAACGAGGCATTGCACTTCTCCGAGCCTCAGGTTCCGCATCCCTTAAGTGGAAAATAGTAACACCCACCGTGGGTGTCACGTGAGGCCTGCAAAAGACAGATTTTAAGTGTCTTCATGCACAGTAGATGCTGTAGGATTCGAGCGATTGGGACATGGACATATTGGGGGGGGGGTCATTATTCAGCGACCACTGTGGAATCAGGTACTATTCTTAGGCTCCTGACTCTCCTCCTGTCCACTGCTGACCTCCAAACCCCTATACGTGCTGCTGCTGCACTCCGACACTTACCTGTTCAGTAGGTGTTCCGAACATCCCCGAAGAGTACCTGTAAATCCACTGCATCAGTCACACAGTGGTTTAGAACTCAGTTCCTAAGCGTCATCCTTGATTCTTCTCTTCTCCTCCCAGCTCTTGTCCAAACCATGAACGAGCCCTATCTGCATGCGCTACCTCCAAAGTAGATTTTAATTTTCCCACTTAGACGCCTGGGTGGCTCAGTGGTTGAGCATCAAGCTTTGTCTCAGGCCGTGACCCCGGGGTCCTGGGATCGAGTCCCACAACCGGCTCCCTGCGAGGAGCCTGCTTCTCCCTCTGCCTCTCTCTCTCTGCATGTCTCTCATGAATAAATAAATAAAATCTTTTTTATTTTATTTTTTTAACATTTTATTTATTTGTTCATGAGAGACACAGAGAAGAGGCAGAGACACAGGCAGAGGGAAAAGCAGGCTCCTTGCAGGGAGCCCAATGTGGGACTCGATCCCAGGTCTCCAGGATCATGCCCTGAGCCAAAGGCAAACGCTCAACCACTGAGCCACCCAGGTGTCCCAATAAAATCTTAAAAAAAAAAAAAAAATCTTTATTTTTCCCACTTACATCACCTCTACCCCAGTCCACGTCACCATATGCTCTGGCCTCTGCCACCACAGTAACCTAACTGCTTTCCCTGCTGCTTCTCTTGAACCCTTACCCCATTGAGCCCAACCCATCCAATCCATTTTTATTAAAGTGGCCAGAGGATTTTGTTTGAAATATATAAACCAGATCATATTACTGCTCTGCTTAAAATTTGTCAGTGGCTTACCATTGCACCTGAGATAAAATGCTTCTCCAGCCTCACACTCTCTAAGACTTGACTTGCAAAGTCCCAGAAACACCAACCTTCTTCCTGCTGGTGGCCTTTGCAGTGTTTGCCTCTAGATACTTTCTTCTTTTTTTTTTTTTTAAGATTTTATTTATTTATTCATGAGAGACACAGAAAGGCAGAGACACAGGCAGAGGGAGAAGCAGGCTCCCAGTGGGGACCCCGATGTGGGACTCGATCCCGGGACTCCAGGATCACGCCCTGGGCTGAAGGCAGACACTAAACTGCTGAGCCACCCAGGGGTCCCCAAGATACTTCTTCTCACCACCCAGTCTTTACTCCAGTGTTAGCTCCTTAAAGAGTGTTACCCTCCCACCTCTCGTGTACCCTACCTCTTCATAACACTCACTGTCCTATCACCCTGTTTTGTTTTTCAGTCTTCACTTCTGCCCCAAATAATCTTTACTACTTATTTATCTTTTAGTTCTCCCTCTTGTAGAGAGAAGCCCAGGAGAGAAAGGACCTTATCTGCCTTTCATCATTGTATTCCCAGCCCCTAGAATAGTCCCTAGCACATGGGGTAAGTATTTGTCAAATGAATAAATAGAAAAAAAGAGAAGCGGGTCTGAATTTAAGTCTTTCCCATTAGAGCATAATGGAAAGACTGGAATCTGGCCCTTGCCCTAATTCCTAGGATGGGATGATCCTTGGGGGAAGACACACAATAGGCAGATGAAAATATCAATATGGTAAAGCCAACAGGTGAATAATTGGTATCCAAGAGAAGGGCCTCGTGTGCAATTATCCCTTCTCTTCCTGGCAGCAGGCACAAGGGCCCCCTCAGCAGCAAGGTTTTGTGGCTCTGACGCCTGGCTGCACATTAGAATGCCTTGGGAACCATCTCTGAATGACTGAATTTGGTTTTCTGGAAGCTTGGCTTGAGAATATGAATATTTATAAAGTTTCAGGTGATTCTAAAGTAGGTAACCCTTGGTTTCTAGTCTCATCCGGGAAGCCCAGACCTAGGAACCCAATGGAAGGGTGCAGAAAAGTGATGAGTGGTACAGAGGGCTGGGCCTCCAATCATGGGGCACATGTCCCCTTCCCTTGTCCTTCCCCAGCATGAGGGACTAGCCAGGCTGCTTGCTCTACCACTGGTAATATCTAGTGCTTCTGATCAGAGCGTTGTCCCTTTTTGTGTGGTCCATCGAGTGGCAAAAAGCCCTCCTCACCTGTGCCAGAAGCAAGCACAAGACTTTTGCAGAGCTCTTCCCTTAATCTTCCTCTCCGTTCCTCTCTAGCCTGGGCAGGCTGGGGTTAACAACAGGTTTTCATATATGCAAAGGTATGAAGTAAGGCTCATCTATGTACAAGAGCATCTATGAACCTGTCTGAATGTGTAGATGCATATTCTTTAGAGCAGTTTTAGATTCACAGTAAAATTGACCTGAAAGTAGTGTCCTGGCTTATCTACATCCCCCACCAGAGTGGCACATGCCTTACAATCAATGCACCTGCACTGATACATCTTTACCACCAAAGCCCAGAGTTTACCTCAGGTGCACTCTTGCTGTTGTATATTCTGTGCCTTTGGACAAACGTATGATGTATCATGTATCCATGACAATAATACCTATAGAATATAGTTTCACTGCCCTAAACATCCTCTGTCCTCTGCCTATCCATCCCTCCGTCCCCAAGCCCCTGGCAGTCACTGATCTTTTTATTGTTCCCATAGTTTTGCCTCTTCCAGAATGTCGTGTAATCGGAATCACGCTGCTCTAGATTTTCTGCATCCAATAGGGTTGAATAGAATGCATGGGGGAATGAAATGGAGCCTACGAGGGATGAATATGCTCGGACATATATACACGTAGGACTTCCAGATCGGCTTCTTTCGTTTACTAGTATGCTTTTAAGTTTCCTCAATGGCCTTTGGCTCATTTGGGTTTAGTGCTGAGTAATATTCCATTGTCTGTATGTATCATAGTTCGTCTCTCCATTCACCTACTGAAGGCCATGTTGGATACTTCCAAGTTTGGGCAACTACAAATAAAGCTGTGATAAATATCCGTGTTCAGGTTTTTGTGTGGGTACAAATTTCCAGTTCCTTTGGGTAAATACCAAAGAGCCTGATTGCTGGATCGTGTGGTAAGAGTGTATTTATTTTTATAAGAAGCTGCCAATCTGTCTTCTAAAGTGTCTTCCCACCAGTTAGGTTCATCTGTATTTCAGAAGAAAATTAATTCTCCTGGGCTTTTCTGCAGAGGAACTAAGAAGGCAGAGTAGAATGAAGTGGGAGTGGAAATGAGCCTTAGGGAAATGGCGGCAGGTGAAACAGTGAAAGAAAAGAGAGAAAGAGGAAGAGACTTTATGTTTCTGTTCCTTCTTTGCTTTGTCTTGACTAACAACTCTCATGCCACTGCAGCCCCACCCGTACACCAGTACACCAGCCCTGAGCGAGATCAGGTGAGAGGCAGGGCCTGGGGCTGTGCTCCTTAGAAAATCCAGAGGAGAGCAGAGGAACCCCAAGTGCATTTTGTCAAGAAGTGGCTCTACGACCCCTGTCACTTCGTAGCTCTCAAAAAGTGTTTATTGGCGGAAAGCGTGCATGGAAACCTAAACCCCTCAGTTTACCCGTCCAAGGTCTTAGATCTATTAGACCCTTGGTTTAGCTTCAGGAAAGTCAGACCTATTCACACTTTTATAGACACTGTCTTCATTCATTCTCTCTTCCAGCAAACCAGTGGCTGCTGCGTTCCGGGGAGTGAGCAAGGTACTGGATGGACCCTTGTGAGTCAAGGGCAGAGCTCAGTTTGGCTCAGACCCCGATTTCATCGTTGGACGGCCACTGGCTTTGGGCAAGTAGCGAAGAGGAGTCGATGTGAGAAGATCTGGGTTTAAAAATAAAGGTCAGGGGGGATTCCTGGGTGGCGCAGCGGTTTCGTGCCTGCATTTGGCCCAGGGCGCGATCCTGGAGTCCCGGGATCGAATCCCGCGTCGGGCTCCCGGTGCATGGAGCCTGCTTCTCCCTCTGCCTGTGTCTCTGCCTCTCTCTCTCTCTCTCTCTCTCTCTCTCTATCATAAATAAATAAAAATAAATTTAAAATAAAATTTTAAAAAATAAAAATAAAGGTCAGGACTATGCCCAGGTTCTGCTGTGGTCAGTTTTGCTCTAAATCTCCTGCCTCAAATAAGGTTAAATAGGATGTATGAAGGAATTAAATGGGGCCTCTGAGGAATGAATGTTGCTCAGACAAAATACTGAGATGGGAGGAGCAGTGAAATAAATTGCCATCTAGGCAAAATGATGAATCCACTTGGAGGGGTGCGGCCTCTGAGTCTCTTACGTAACCACCGTGACTTTACTAAGGACTGAACATTTTGTATTTTGTGACAACTTTTGGGGAATACTGCATTTTTCTTTTTTTTAATGTTTTGTTTCTCTTTTTTCTTTTTTTTAGACTGTATTTATTCATGAGAGACACAGAGAGAGAGGCAGAGACCCAGGCAGAGGGAGAAGCAGGCTCCATGCGGGGAGCCCGACGTGGGACTCGATCCCGGGACCCCGGGGTCACGCCCTGAGCCCAAGGCAGATGCTCCACCACGGAGCCCCCCAGGAGTCCCAGGTACCACATTTTTCTACATGGGGCTGTTGTCGGTTCCAGTTTCCACGTAAAATCATAGACATGAGGAGAAGAAGTGATTCTGTAAACAAGGAACGAGAAGGTCTTTATCTCAAAGGCCTTGACTGAAGGTCGTGGTTAACGACCACGATTCTAATGTTGCCGCTGGAGTCCTGGAAGAATTGTATCTGAAACTGCTTCTCCCCCTGCCTGCGTCTCTCATGAATGAATGAATAAATTATTAAAAAAAAAAAAAAGTCCTAAGGAGAAAGAGACCAAGATGTGAACGCCAGGCCGAATGGTGGAACCCAAATTTTGTCCTCCTACCTTAGATCCCTGAAGAATTTCACGGGCTTCTTCCAAAACATACATTTTTTTACCTCCAGGGTATGAAATCCCAAAGAACGTATATCCTACATCGTATGTTCGCAGATTAAGTATTTTCGAAAAGCTGATCCTCTTCCGAAGTCGGCGCAGGAGGGGAGCTAGAAGCCGCACCCCGGGCAGAACGAGGAGCGAAGCAGCCGGTGGCTAGCGGTGTGGCTCCCTCGCTGCGCGCCCCCTCAGGCCATCCTCAGTGCCACCGGAGTAATCTTCCTGAAACTCGGGTTACTCCCTGGCGGAGCCTAGAACCTTCGGGAAGGTTCCACGTCTCCAGAATTGAAAGCACCTTCATTCACCTGGCTCAGGCCTCCCTCTGCAATCCCTCTCCCACGGACACCCCCTCGACCGCGGCGACGGCCCCAAGTAACCTGAAATCCTGCTCCATCTTTTAGACACCGAGGGACTGCCGGCGGCCACCGCACTGGGCCCGGTTCGGTCACGCCGCTGGCTTCCTTTCTCTGCTGTCGCTTAGTCCCGTGTGACATCTTTGTCCTCTGGTTGGCTCTCCTGGAGGTAGCAAAGTAGAAGCCGGCGGCTCTCAGGTTTAGACGCTTTTTCTTCCATCCGATTGCAGGTCTTCCCCACCCATCAAGCCACAATCCTGGAGTGCTCTCTGGTTGGACACACCCAGCCCTGACCTGACGTCCCCCAGGAATGCCGTGTGGGCGACATGCTCCTCCGAGACCCCGCTGTAAGGGAAGAGTGGTTTACGCTGCCTGGCTAAGGCCAGTCAAGAGAGAGTAAGGTCCATTATGCTCCCCCCCGTGGCTGGGTAATTTGGAGGGAAGGAAAGAATGGATGCGGAATAGGCACCTTCAGACCCCAAACTACTTACAATTCTCCAAGCCTTTCGTCCCGTGGTTTAGCTCTCTGCCCTCTTTCTGGAAAGTTCTTTTCCCTCTTCATCTGTCTAGTAAATTCTTACTGTGCTCTCAATTCCAGGCCAAGCGTTTCGCACCCTCCGTAAGATCTTTTGGGATCATTCACCCCAAAGAGGGGATTAGGTCCCTCTGTACACCATTCTTAGACCAAGTACCAACTCAATTTATTGCCTTTCTCATTGTTCATCAATTATTTGTTTGATAGATTTGTCTCCCTCCAATAGATCTTTAACTTCTTGAGTACAGAACCCCTATCTTTTTTAATCCTTCCTCTTGACATTTATAGAACGACCAGAGCATAGACGAGTATCCTTTTTTTTTTTTTAAGATTTTATGTATTTATTCATGAGAGACACAGAGAGAGGGGGGGGGGCAGAGACACAGGCAGAGGGAGAAGCAGGCTCCATGCAGGGAGCCGGATGCAGGACTCGATCCCGGGACCCCAGGGTCACGCCCTGGGCTGCAGGCGGCGCTAAACCGCTGAGCCACCCAGTCATCCGGACGAGTATCCCTTAAATAAATTCTGAGTTTGGTTAATTCTGCTGGAGATTGATCACCACCTGTTGGTCACCACGCCATGTGCTCTGCGCGCAGGTGTGACCTCCTGCGATGTCTAAGGAAATGAAGTGATCATCACTGTCAGCAGTTGCTTCTAATACCCCTACTCTTGGTAGGGCACAGTGTGTGTGGCCAGGGAGGCTAATAAGGAACCCACAGATGATAACTTCTCTGCCAATGATAACGCTGATGGTGGTGATGCAAATAGTCTGGAGGACCCTGGGAGTCCAAGATGACAAGACCTTCACTGCAGCAGATGCCAGTAGCTTTCCTCGGAGTCGCAAAAGCAGCAGAAGACAGGCTCTACGACCTCGGGGAAGTCACATGTGAGTAACAGCTAGAGGCTATTAATAGTGTACGATCCTGTAGTATAAATTATACGTGTGTGACGGCGCTGCAGCAACAGTATTTGGCTGATTACGGAGGGAGGGATCCGGGCGGAATGATATTAGCCAGGAAGGGCTCTTGCAGGGGTGAGTCACAGGTTTTCGAACCAGGGGCTGATATGATGTAGATGGCACTCAAAACTATTGTCTTAGCAACTATGTAGAGATGAGCCGAGATGGGAAAGCACAAATCAGGGAGACCAGGTAGGAGGCAGGAATGCAAAAGAGGTGATGGGCACCCGGACTGGTGTGTGGGCTGTGAAATAGAGCTGGAATGGCTTAGAGAAGGCATTGCAGTGGGTTGCATAACAGCGTGGGCTTTGCAGACAAACTGATCTGGGCTCCGATCCTGGCTCTACCACCGACTCACTGTGTTACTTGGGTAACTAACCTACCTGCTGAAGGTCTGTCCCTTCGTCTACAAAACGCACGTGTGGACACTTGTCGATTTTGCTGCCTTCCAAAGGGATTTTAACATCCTTCCAAATTTGAGTGAATCCCAACCTAAGTGCGAAGACACAGGGGACGCTGCTCTTCAGCCGGCCCCCGGCATCTAGGACACAGGCACGTGCTCCGAGCAGGGCCAGTTGATGCTCACCCACCTCTCCGTTCTGGGGAACAGTGATGCAAAGACTCGGTGGCCAGTTTGAGGATATTTGAGCCCTCTGTGTCGAGATTAGAATCCGGGGGTACGGGCCTGCCTGGCTGGCTCAGTCGGTAGAGCGTGCAATTCTTTTTTTTTTTTTAATATTTATTCATGAGAGACACAGAGAGAGGCAGAGACACAGGCAGAGGGAGAAGCAGGCTCCACAGTGAGTCCAGTGAGGGGCTCTATCCCAGGACTGGGCTCACGCCCTGAGCCCAAGGCAGAGGCTCAACCACTGAGCCACCCGAGTGTCCCTAGAACATGCAATTCTTGATCTCAGGGGTGTGAGCTCAGGCCTCACGTAGGGCTTACTTTAAAAAAAAAAAAAAAAAAAAGAATCCAGAGGAGGCATGATGGGGCACCTCCTTGGAGACTGTGACTGAGGTAGGACGTCCGCTCTGTGCTCTGCTTCTTCCCTTGGTTCCCCCCCAAACCCCGTCCTCTACCTTCCCGTGGATCCTGTGAATTGCCTGACATCTTTCCAGTTACTTCCTTTTCCACTTCAGTTACCTGCTATTTGCTTTCAAGAACCTTGACTAGAGCAAGTCCTCACAGGACCATTTTGGGGGCGGGACAATGTGTATCGGGCCCTTTACCAAAGACGTGTCATGGGAAAGCCCTGACTCTACCATTGCTCTAAGAGAACACAAAGAAAATGAGGGAAAAGTGACCGACTTTGATGGCTGTCTGGATGTGGAGGAGGACGAAGGAGGGAGAACGGGCGCGGTAACAGGCTCACAGCCCCGTCCTCCCCGCCCTGGCTCTGCCTCCCCCGAGGATCTGGGAGCCAACAGCAGGATGAGCTGCGTGAAAGACGGCGAGAGACGGCGAGACGTTCACGGCAAGACACCCACGGCTCAGCGTGTCGACAGAACAAGGTGTGTTACTGACGTGACACAGCCTGGACTTGTTGGCTGGCGCACAGGCTCCTCATAACCCCGCTGGAACCTGCCCGTCCGGCCCTGATGGTGCCACGCCCTGGGAGGCCCCGACGCCACGCTCGGGCCCCGCTGCGGGGTGTCCAAGAGCACACGGCGTTGTGCCGAGCTGCGCTCCTCTGCAGCCCGTGTTCTCTGTGCCTGGAGTGTCCTTCTGATCCTCCCTCCACTTGAACTCAGGACGTGGTTGCCGCTGTCGTCCTGGACGAGGCCCTTCCTACCTCCCTTCAGGCAATGCCGTCTGCTCCTCCCTGGGGCTCCCGCAGACCTCTGTTCAGGGCTCCGGGCTAGTGGGGTCTTGATGTCTGCCTGCACCACCCTGTGTGGCCCCAGACCCCAAGGACCGTGGCTCGGCCATCCGTGCATCGCCGTCGCCTGACAATGTCGGGCCTGAAGACACCACTTCACAGCCTCGCTGTTGAATAACCAGAACCTCTATCGTGTGGTTAGAGCTAGAAGGGTACATCTGTAAGGGGCGCCCGGGTGGCTCAGTGGGTCGAGCACCCGGCCCCTGATTACAGCTCAGGTCATGCTCTCCGGATGCTGGGATCGAGCCCCAAGTCGGGCTGCGTGCTCAGCCGGGAGTCTCCTTGGGATTCTCTTCCTCAAAAAATTAATTAATTAATTAATTAATTAAAAATTAAAAAAAATAATTCTCTTCCTCTGTCTCGGTGCTCTCTCTCCTTCTCTCTTAAATATATAAACCTTAAAAAAAAAAAAAAAGAATATATCTGTAAGATCGTGTGATTTGGGAATCCACACCCAGAAGTCAGTCTTGTTCATTATTCGTGTATGTATTAAATAATAAATAGTGTCCGTTGAACTTCCCGGCCACTAAAGGGCCGAGTTCTGTCTTGGCTCACCCCGTACCAGTAGGGCCTTGCACTGCCGGGGGGCCTCAAAGGTGTTGGAATCCTTCGGAGGCGCCGCTTCCATGTAACTGAAGCTGTGCTGCCGGGGCGCCGAGGGGCTGGGCTGGGGGCCGGGGGCCGGGGCCGGGCCGGCCCGCAGCCCTGGTGAGGTTTTCCCGTAGATCCTTTCAGGCTCGGATTCCCCGTGACTCAACCACCTCACCTTTCCCGAGGAGAAACCACTAATGAAAGGGATCATTTCCCTTGGCAGCTCCCCTAAGGTAGGCCTAAGCATGGGCTCCCTGGGGGACGCAGCCATGAGGCCAAGATTTAGTTTTCTTCTTCCGTGGCGCTCGGAAATTATTCTTTATTTTCCGAAAAGATTTCAGAGATTTCGCTCTTAATTTACGTTTGAGTAAGGAATCCTGTGTGTGTACCCAAAGCTCAGCAGCCTGCAGTGCAGTGTCCCCCTCGCCCCCCTGCCGCCTTGCCCGGCCGGCCTCTCCCGGGGGCGACCAAAGCTGCTGCTCTCTTCCGTTCCTCCAGAGACACCGTATTTGCCTTTAGGACGTGGTTTTCGTTTCCTCCTGCCCTTTACACGCGAGTCAAGTCAGTCCACACGGTTCTGCGCCTTGGCTTTTCACCAGAGGGTCGAGGGGGGAGCTCCCGGCCTAGCGGGACAGATCAGTGCCGGCCGCCCGGGCTCCGCCGCGGGGTGCCCCGAGGCCTAGCGACAGCTCCCCTGTGCGTGAGCCTGGGGTCCCCTTCCGGCTTCCCGTCTAGCTTAGTAACAGTTCAGCAATAATTATTTTAAACCTCCTTTCAAGGGCCGCCCAGGGGGGTCAGGGCCTGCCTTAGGCCCAGGCCGTGACCCTGGGGTCCCGGGATCGAGTCCCGCGTCGGGTCCCCGCAGGGAGCTGCTTCTCCCCCGGCCTGGGTCTCCGCCTCTCTCTGTGTCGCTCAGGAATAAGTAAATAAAATCTTTAAAAATAAATAAATAAGCCTCCTTTCCACCCTCCTCCCCAGCCTCTGCCTTCCTCCTTCTCAGAAACAAGCTGCCTCCCTCCCTCACCGAGAAAGCACCCGTCAGATGGGGTTCCCGCCGCGTCGTGGTGTCGCCTGTGCCCTCCAGTCCCTGGGCTCTGCTCCCCCCGGGCCTGCCTGGGAAGCAGATGGCAGCTTGGCCGCAGGCGGGGGACGGGGCGTCACTGGCTTAGGGTGCAGTGGGGCGGCCTGCAGCAGCCCGAGCTCTGGGCGGGAGCACCCAGGGCGGTCCCCGCAACACCGGCACAGGAACCGGGGAGCGGCGGCCACTCAGCACAGGTTTGCTCAGTAGATGCATCTGTGGGTGACATGTGCGCGTGCTGTTAGGACGAGTGTCGCCGCGACCACGCCTCCTCGGCCTGGCGGGTGTCGCCGAAGTGCCTCTGGCCCTGGAGCCCCAAGACACTGGGTTCTGGCCCAGGGATGCAGGAACCTGTCCCCATGTCACTGTCATGTCCCTATGTCACGCCGTGTCCCTGTGCCGGGAAGGGGCCCCGCTCTTTCTTGGGCTGAGGGTGAGGCCTCGTGTGACATGTGTCCAGAGCTACTGACCCCTTGCGGTCAGCCGGGGGGCCGGTGGCCTGACCCAAGCACAGGACAGCGCAGGGCCAGGGCCGCCTGTTGTCCGGGGCCAGCGAGTGCGTGTCCGCCGGGCAGACCAACCGGCCGCGGCTCGAAGGTTAGGTCCCCACCTCCCCAGGCGATCCCAGGCCATCGGGAAACACAGAGTGACCGAGGAGGTGGGCCCCCGCTGCCCCGCAGACACCACGCGATAGTGGTGCCAGCTGCTGCCAGGCCCAGGTCAGCTGTCCCCTCGCCGTCCCCGCCGCCATGGCCACCAAGGGCAAGTGTCCACAGGGACGGAGCCAGGGTCTCGGCGCCGCCACTTCTGACCCGCACCGGGTGGCCCACAGCTTGCTTGCCCTCCAAGACCGAATCCAAATTTCGTATTTATCATTTTTGTTTCCACGGGGTTTAATGGCTACCTGTGGGTTGACTGAATGTCTTGCCCTTAATTAGCTCTGGAACCTTCAGCGACTTTATTTTTTTTTTTAATTTTTTTCTTATTTTATTTATTTATGATAGGCACACAGTGAGAGAGAGAGAGAGAGAGAGAGGGGCAGAGACACAGGCAGAGGGAGAAGCAGGCTCCATGAACCGGGAGCCCGACGTGGGATTCGATCCCGGGTCTCCAGGATCGCGCCCTGGGCCAAAGGCAGGCGCTAAACCGCTGAGCCACCCAGGGATCCCCCTTCAGCGACTTTAATTACGTTTTCCAGGCTTCATCATCCTCGTCGATGCAATAAAGTTTGACCGTCGGATTTTTCAAATTATTATTATTTTCTTGAATGTTTTATTAAAATTCGATTTGCCAACATATAGCATATCACCCAGTGCTCATCCCGTCAAGTGCCCCCCTCGGTGCCCATCACCCAGTCACCCCCACCCCCGCCCTCCTCCCTTTCCACCACCCCCAGTTCCTTCCCCAGAGTTAGGAGTCTCTCATGTTCTGTCTCCCTTTCTGATATTTCCCACCCATTGCCTCTCCTTTCCCCTTTGTTCCCTTTCACTATTTTTATATTCCCCAAATGAATGAGACCATACAATGTTGGTCCTTCTCCGACTGACTTACTTCACTCAGCATCATACCCTCCAGTTCCATCCACATTGAAGCAAATGGTGGGTATTTGTGGTTTCTAATGGCTGAGGAATATTCCATTGTATACATAGACCACATCTTCTTTATCCATCATCTTTCAATGGACACCGAGGCTCCTTCCACAGTTTGGCTATTGTGGACATTGCTGCTAGAAACATCGGGGTGCAGGTGTCCCGACGTTTCATTGCATCTGAATCTTGGGGTAAATCCCCAGCAGTGCAATTGCTGGGTCGTAGGGCAGGTCTATTTTTACCTCTTTGAGGAACCTCCACACAGTTTTCCAGAGTGGCTGCACCAGGTCACATTCCCACCAACAGTGCAGGAGGGTCCCCCTTTCTCCACATCCTCCCCAACATCTGTTGTGTCCCGTCTTGTTAATGTTCCCCATTCTCACTGGGTGAGGTGGGATCTCATCGTGGTTTTGATTTGTGTTTCCCTGACGGCAGGTGACACAGAGCATTTCCTCATGTGCTTGGTGGCCGTGTCTGTGTCTTCCTTTTTTTTTTTTAAAGATTTATTTATTCATTTATGATATATATATATATATATATATATATATATATATATAGAGAGAGAGAGAGAGAGAGAGAGAGAGAGAGAGAGAGGCAGAGACACAGGCAGAGGGAGAAGCAGGCTCCATGCAGGGAGCCCGACGTGGGACTCGATCCCGGGTCTCCAGGATCATGCCCTGGGGCAAAGGCAGGTGCTAAACCGCTGAGCCCCCCAGGGGTTCCCTGTCTGTGTCTTCCTTGGAGAAAGGTCTGCTCGTCTTCTGCCACTATTGACTGGATTGTTTCTTGGGTTCCAAATTATTTTTCAACAGTTTGAGCCCTTTCTTCAAACAAAGTCTCAGAACCCAGCACGTAACAGAAAGAAGTGGGGCTACTGTGGATAGACTAGGTTGGGAGGCCCTAAGACCTCCTGCCCTCCCTTCTCCCTCCCCACCCTCGCTTCTGCCCAGAGCCCCTCGTGAGCCGCAGGGTGCCGTGAGGCGCCCCGTGAAGAAAACACCCCGCCGGACGGTGTGTCCACAACTCCAACTCCCAGGCCCGCAGGGAGACCTGTCGGCTGGGGCCGGGGGCTCCCCAGCTACAGCCTCTTCATTCTTGGGGACTGAACAAGGCAGGGCCATCGAGGACGATCAAGCTATGAAACCTCTTTGCTCGGGCGGGATTGCATCAGGCCAGCCCAGGTCAGTTGAGCACGCGGTAAGCAGAGTTGGAGACTATCCGGGTCCTTGATAAATCAGCAGTGAACAACACACTGTGAACACGGTAACATATAAATAAATAAATATTGTTTGCATTTAAATAATAAGACTATAAAGCGATAAGTACATCACTAACGAATAATTTTTAGCTGACAGAGGTTCTCGATGGATCATGAAAATGAGGGGTGGAGTTAACAAAAAGAATCCATGGGGCGTGGAGGCTAATGATGGGGAATCCCACTTTCTTCCTTTTCATCCATAAATGAGGCGGCCCGGAAAGGTGGGGCGGCTTCGAGGGCCGGAGTCGCGGCGCTTCTCCGTGAGCCAGGCCGTCGCCTCCCCGCTCCGCGCCCCGGGCCCGCCGCGCTGGAATGTGGAGCATCCTCAGGGTCTCAACAGCCGTTTCCTGAATTCCCGAAGTTTGAAGGGGCGCAGGAGGCGGACAGTAGGAATCGCCGTAACCTGGACATGTTTACTTACCAGGTGACTGCGCCTAAAACCCGCTCGAATATCCATCTCTATTCAACATGAGCACTGATCCTCTCCTTCCAGGATCAAGCCTTTCATCAGGTCCCCAGCTGACGGCCCCATTTTTATACATATTTAACAATACGGCACAAGCACAAGGCAAATCAAAGTGAAGAAATTGCTCATCTTGCAAAGCTATGGAACTTTCCAAGATTCGTGAAGGAGGCCAGGGTGCTCAGTTGCATAGTGCAGGAGAGGGAGCGACAGGGCGCCATCGGCGAGGTGGGCACAGGGCAGCTCGGTGGAGACTGGTCGTTCTTGGATGTTCTCATTTTGATTGGGATGGGGAGTTTGGGGAGCCTTTAAGCAAGAGAAGTGACGATCAGATTTATCTCTAAAACCTTCATTTGGACACTGGCAAGTGGTCTAAAATATACGATCTTGCTATTGCATTTCTGGGATTCTATCCCAAAGACTCATGTATGAGCTGACACATGTGTGAGGTTATTTATTATGTGTAAGAGCAAAAACTGGATGCAGTTGTGATGTGCAGCACAAGGGGCCTGGCTAGACAAGGGTGGTGTGACGCGCAGCTGTGGAAGCAGACAAGGAAGGTCTCTATCTACGGCTACGGGAGGAGTTGGAGGACGCGTTTGTAAGTGAAAGAAAGCAAGATCGCAACAGTATGGAACAGGGACGCCCGGGGGGCTCCGTGGCTGAGCGTCTGCCCTCGGCTCAGGGCGTGACCCCGGGGTCCCGGGATCGAGTCCCGCGTCGGGCTCCTGGCACGGAGCCTGCTTCTCCCTCTGCCTGTGTCTCTGCCTCTCTCTGTGTCTCTCATGAATAAATAAATAAAACTTAAAAAAAGAAAGAAAGAAAGAAAGCTGCTGAAGTAGTTCAGGCGAGGGGTGGTGGCAGCAGGCACTGGAAGGCAGCGGAGGAGGTAGTGAGATGGGTGGGTTTGGGGGTAGAGAGCTAATGGACCTGTCGGTGGATCAGGTGTGAAAGAAGCTAAAAAGACTCAAAGATAAGTCCTAGAAGATTGTCTTGAGCAGCTAGAGGAGAGAAGGTGACGTGGGCAGGGGTGGGGGGTGGGGGCGCCAAGGAAGATCAAGAACCAAGAGTCGTATGTTGGACGTGCTGAGACCATGTTTGAATGCAGAGGTGCACAGCTGAAGAGAAATATCTGGAAGGATGAAGACCGCAGAGATTTTTCCAAAGATGAGTCCAACTCCCATGAGTCCAAAGTAAAGGATCGAGAGACGCCGGTGAAATCACTAAAACTCTCAAACCAACGTCCGTCTTCGTCGTTGTGCTGCACAAATGAAACATACGGGAAGGAGTGTCATTTGTGCTACTCTGGAACGTTGTTGGAAAAGTCAGGTTGAAGACTCGGAAGCGATCCCTGGATTTGTTCTTCGTTGTCAAAACCAGCCGGTAGTTATCTCAAGAGCCTACATTTTGTTCAACATAAAGTAAGAATAAATATAGTTTCACAATTTTTGTTTCATTTTTCAAGATGAAGTTTGTTTAAATATATTATTTATTTATTTATTTTTATTTATTTATTTATTTATACAGAGACAGAGAGGGGCAGAGACCCAGGCAGAGGGACAAGCAGCCTCCCTGGGGGGGGGGGCCCAACGTGGGACTCGATCCTGGGACCCGGGGTCACGACCTGGGCCGGAGGCAGACACTCAACCCCTGGGCTCCCAGGGCATCCCTGATTTTTCAAGATGAAGTTTGAATCAGAGATTTTTCACTATTTATATGAAACACAAGTGACTTACTCTAAGTGGCCTTTCCAGTGTCCTGAACAAGGTGCAAACAAACGTAATTTGGAAAACAAATGTTCTTTAAACTTTTCCTCTTAGACGCTAAGTTCCCATCTAACTGAATAACTGACTATATAACTGGGGCTGATAATGGGGTAGGAGGTAGAGAGTAACACTTTTTTCCTACTTTAGCACTCGAGAAGCTAATAAAAAATAAAAAATAAATGAATAAATGTATATATATATATATATATATATATTTTTTTTTTTTTTTTTTTTTTTTGTAAAAATAAAGCACTGCTTTCTTCAGCTTTCTGCCTTCAACTACTAACTTGCCTTCTGCGCAGTCGCCCTGAGTAGGACAGACTTCGGACATGTCCCAGTGCTCCCAGGAGTCAGGTACTGCTGCTGCGCTTGCCGCAGTGTCTCGGAAAGTCCAGGAAGCCAAACAGGGTCACGTCACGCAGGCCTGAGATCCAGGAGCCGTGGGGCCGGGGCCTGGCTGGGTCCTCACGGGGCCCTCCTGGTGCTCGCCTCGCGGACAGACAACTAGCTGTGTCTCTTCCTGCGGCCGTGAGGGCCCCCCTCCACAGCCTACCCTAACCCTCTTCACCTCTCAGGTGTCCCGAGGTCCCCGTCCACGCGGCGTCATGTGGTGATCAGGGTTTTAACCTAGGGGCTTGGGGACGGGGCACACGAGCGTTCACCTGCAGCTCCCAGCTCGGAGGCCTTTCCGCCTGGAGACCCTCACACCTGCAGGTGCCCGGGCATCGGCTGCCGAGAGCCTCCCCGAGTCCTCCCTGGGCTCCCCGAAGGAAGGTGCCTCCCTCCACGTCGTCTCCGTCTCCGCTCCTGGGAGGTGGGGACCGCACAGCGCGGCCAGGACGGGGAGGAGGATCAGGCCCGGGCCCGGCCCGGCAGGCGCCCACCCCGGCTTCCCGCGGGGCCAGGAGCCGGGCATCGGTCTCCAGCAGGCCTGGGCGCAGCCCTTGCTCCCGGCCCCGGCTTCCAGGCACCCGCCGCCGACTCCGGGAGGGCTCTCTTCTCCCTCAAGAGCTTATTCAAACAACACATGACCGAAGCTTCGCCGCCTTCTATTTCGCGTGGGCCACGGCGCAGCATGAAAGGCCAGTGGGGGGCCCAGAGCGCACCCCGGCCGCGCCCGGGCTGGCGGCCTGCCCTCTGCATGCACCCTGCCCTCCCCCGCTTGGCACCACGGGCGTGTCTATGGCAGGGGGCAGTGCGTGCTCCTCGGGACCCACCTCTGAACGCGTTACCATGAGAGAGAACCGAGTTTTAATCCCATTACGCGAGAATTTATATTTATTTCTTAAAGAACTATAACAACAGGAAGCCAAATTTCGGTCCAAGCATTCTTGGAAAAAAAAAAAAGAGAATATAATAAAATGAAATATCCAGGCGGGCAGCAGGCCTTAAGAATTCCCCAGCAGGGGCTGTGTGGCTCCGTCTGAAAATCAGGACTTAGATGCCGAGTTGATTTATCATACATATAAAAATTCCCAGACCATAGATTTTCTGCTCATTCATTTCCATCATCGTAATTTATTCAGCCTTCACTTTTCAAGATCCTTTATGACCATTAGTAAGATTTTTAAAATAGCCCTGCACAGGCAGGATTTCACAAAGAACATTGAAGCTCTCCTTTCCTCCGTCACTTAGCCGCAGGTCAGGGTTTGGAGGAGACCAGAGGATCTTTCTCACGGTACCAAAGTAGCCTAATCTGCAGTCATGAAGAAAATTTCTCTTCAGGATTTTTATTTATTTATTTATTTATTTATTTATTTATTTATTTATTTATTTATTATTATTATTTTCTTTTTAAGAGGCCACATGCCTTTCACATGCCCAAAGGTGGGCTTGAACTCACCACCCTGAGATCAAGACCTGAGCTGAGACTCAGAGGTGGATGCTTAACCCTCTGAGCCACCCAGGTGCCCCAGAATTCTATTTTATTTTACTTAAGATTTTATTTATTTATTTGAGAGACAGAGCGAGAGCACGAGCTGAGGAGGCGGGTGCAGAGAGGCAATGGGAGAGGGACAAGCAGCTCCCCGCTGAGCAGGGAGCCCAAAGCCTGGCTCCATCCCAGGACCCTGAGCTCATGACCCGAGTCAGGTGCAGATGCCCAGGTGCCCTCTCTTTTATTTCTCTAGGTAATTTCTCCATTTATTCCCTTTCAATGTTTGAATTTTGTCATTATCTGTTGAAAATCCTTTTATCATGTAATTATAGAAAAATGAAAATGAGACACATGAAAAAGAAAAGTTATCCATAATCCTGACAGCAGAATAAACCAGGGTGGTTTATTTACATACAGACCTTTGCCAAAATGGTGTATATATTAGCATTTACAATTTTTACAAGCTACATTCATGCCATTTTATATGTTAGCTTACCAATATGTAATAAATATTATCCATGTCAATAAACACACCATTAAAATATTATTGATAGATGCATAATATTTTATAAATATGTTGTCCTGGGGAAATAACCAGTTATTTATACAAAGATTTATTTACAAGGAAGTCCATTGATGCATTGTTTACAGAAATTAAAAAAAAACGGGAAATAATATAAATGTTTGATAGCATGATATTGATTTAAAAACTACAATATGCACAAACTATAAAATATCATGCAACTATTAAATAATATTTTAATGGCATATTTATTGGGATGAGAATACATTTATCACAATGAGCACTGAGGAATGTACAGAATTGCTGGATCACTATATCATACACCGGAAACTAATGTAACATTCTATGTTAATTATACTAGAATCTTAAAAATTCTTAATAAAATTGGGTGAAAAAGGTTTTAAAAAGAGTCCTGTCTATATACTTATCATACACACATGTATATTGTATGTATAGAATTACATATATTCCAACTTGTTTTTCTGAAGTTTGTCCTAATTTTAAATTAAAGTTTCTGGGCATAAAGGTTATCTTAATAGCCAACTATATCAGCCGGCTGGGTGGCTCAGTGGGTTGGGCATCTGCCGACAGCTCCGGTCATAATGCCAGGGCCTGGGATCGAGCCCCAAGGCCCGCACCCTGCTCAGAGGGGAGCCCGTTTCTCCCTCTCCCTCTCCTCACTGTGCTTTCTCTTTCTCTCTCACTCACTCCCTCTCTCAAATAATTCTTAAAAGTCTTTTTAAAAAAGTAATCAAATGTATCAATTTTTCCTTTATAATTCTGCCTATGTCACAATACTAAAAACGTGTTTCACATTCAGTACACGAAATTATATAAATAATCCAAGAGAAACTTTATTTCCTCCCAGTTTATAGATTTCCTAAAAACTTGTTCACATTTAAATCTTTAGCCTACACAACCTCTGATTATAGCTCTGAGGTAAGAACCTAACTTTATATTTTCCTACTGTTTAGGCAATTATATTAACATTTATGAAATAGTCCATCCTTTCTTCAATTGAAGTGCTATTATTAATATATAATAAATTCTTAAATTTAAATCTACTTCCAGACTCTTTATTCTGATTGGTTCTTCTGTCTATGAGTCCTATACCAATACTATACTTTGAATCAGTATCATTTTATAATATATTTTGACTTTTTATATCTTATCTCATGTCTTTTATTTATTTATTTTTAAAAGATTTTTAAAAAGATTATATTTATTTATTCATGAGATACACAGAAAGAGAGAGAGAGAGAGAGAGAGAGAGGCAGAGACACAGGCAGAGGGAGAAGCAGGCTCCATGCAGGGAGCCTGATGCAGGACTCGATCCCGGGTCCCCAGGATCACGCTCTGGGCTGAAGGTGGTGCTAAACCGCTGAGCCACTCAGGCTGCCCTATTTTTAAAAGATTTTATTTATTTATTCCTGAGAGACACAGAGAGAGGGGCAGAGACACAGGGAGAGGGAGAAGCAGACTCCCCGCTGAGCAGGGAGCCCGATGCGGGACTCGATCCCAGAAGCCCGGGATCATGACCTGAGCTGAAGGCAGATGCTTAACCATTGAGCCACCCAGGCGCCCCTCTTGCATATATTTTTATACTATGTTACATATAGTATCTTCTTTATACTAATTTTAGCACACTTCTTCTTCCTCCACCCTCTCAAATCCTTTGGGGTTTTCATTGAGATACTATTAAACTTATATGTGAATTCAAGAAGAAATTACTCTTTACAATATTAAAATATCAAGAAACAGAGTTTATCCTTCCATTTATTTAGGTCTTTGATTGTGACCCTCAATCAATATTTATAGATCCTTCTCTTATCCTAGCGCATTTCACGTTAAGTTATTCTTAATGTTGTTATTGTTAAATAGGATTTTTTCAATTATACTTTTTAGCTTTTACTCAGCCTATTGACTTATTTTAAATTACAGCTTCGCTGACATATCATTCACTTACTAGAAATTCATCCTTCTAATGTGTACTTCTCAGTGGTGTTTTGTATTTTCACGGGGTTTTGCAGCTACAACGATCTACTTTAGAACATGTTTGTCACCCGGTAAAAACACCCCGTGCCCATCAGGTCACTCCCCATCTCCCCTGCCCCCAGCTCTATGAGTCTCCTCATTAGCTGTTTCTAATCTGTTTTTTTGTAATAAAACTATAATCATCAGTTTAGTTTCTTGAGTCCTGTGAGTCATTCCAGTGAATTATCCACTCGAAGGGAGTCATGGAGACACCTGAGTAATCGCTCCGTGATCAGAAGTGTGGGCGGCCCGGGACCTCCAAAGGGCAGGCAAATCATACCGGCGGTCTTGCCAGTTGTGCCCTTTACTTTGTGGGGTGACCCCAACTCCAGGTGGTCAGTATATCCAATGGTGGCTGAAGCGCAAGTCTCTTCTCATGTGGTTTTCGACCAACTGTATGTTGTCTTTGGAGAAAAGTCTCCTTAAGTCTTTTGCCCATTTTTAAATTGGGTTATTTATCTTTTTATCGTTGAGTTGCAAGAGTTCTTTATATATTCTAAACATCAGATACATCAGATATATCATTTGTGAATACTTTTTTCCATTCTGTTTTTTTTTTTCACTTTCTTGGTGGTGTCCTTTGTTTTTTTATTTTTTATTTTTATTTATTTATGATAGTCACACACAGATAGAGAGAGAGAGGCAGAGACACAGGCAGAGGGAGAAGCAGGCTCCATGCACCGGGAGCCCGACGTGGGATTCGATCCCGGGTCTCCAGGATGGCGCCCCGGGCCAAAGGCAGGCGCCAAACTGCTGCGCCACCCAGGGATCCCTGGTGGTGTCCCTTGAAGCACAAAAGTTTTAAAGCGTGACCAAGTCTCATGTATCTATTTTTTATTTTGTCATTTGTGCTTTGGGTATTATATTTAAACCAGCCATTGCTAAATCCAAGGTCACAAACTTACTCCTGCGTTTTCTTCCAAGATTTTTTTATTTTAACTGTTATGATCCATTTTCAGTTAAGTTGTATGTATGGTGTGAGGTAGGGGTCCAAATTCATTCTTTTGCATGTGGATATCCAGTTGTCCCAGCACCTAGCCTATTGACTTTTAAATGTTTTATAACTACTCACCTGACATTAGTTTTAACAGATTTAATGGATATTAAATGGATATATTTTTCAAGTAGATATTATCATGTATAAATGATGAATTTGCTTTCTCTTTAACAATATACATATGTATTATTTTGTTTCTCAGGTATTAAAAAAAACAGTGGTGAACACATCATCTTTGTACTATTCTTCACATTAATGGGAGTGTTTCTAGACATTTGCCACCACTAAGGACTGTACTTTGTCTTTATTCAGTAATAAATGCCTTTCAGTGTCTACCACGGCATGTGTATTTTGCTACCACTGATATAAACTGAAGAAACATAACATTACTGTAAAATAGCTTTCAAATTATGTTTGAGAATATATTGTTATAATTCTACTTGCATATGGCTTAAGGTCTGTTGGAGGTGCCTTTAACAATCATTTTTGAGGAATATTTTTCTACAACAATATTTATCCAGAGCAGTTTATTTTTCCATTAAAAAAAAAAAAAGTCGTGACAAACTACAAGAAACTCTTAACCCTGGGCGAACCCTGGGAAACAAATGGAGGGTTGCTGGAGGGGAGAAGGGTCGGGGGGTGTCGGGCACTAAGGAGGGCACCTGATGGGATGGGCACTGGGTGTTATATGCAAATGATAAATCACTAAATTCTACCCCTAGAACTAGAAATACAGTATATGTTAACTAAATTGAATTTAAATAAAAAATAAATAAATAAGGCCTTCCTCATAAATGAAATATAAGGTGTTTTTGACTCTCTCTAGGAGAGAATAATTTCTCTTGAACATTGTAGTTTTAAGAGTCAATCAATCCAGGGATCCCTGGGTGGCGCAGCGGTTTGGCGCCTGCCTTTGGCCCAGGGCGCGATCCTGGAGACCCAGGATCGAATCCCACGTCGGGCTCCCTGCCTGGAGCCTGCTTCTCCCTCTGCCTGTGTCTCTGCCTCTCTCTCTCTCTCTCTCTCTCTGTGACTATCATAAATAAATTAAAAAATAAAAAATAAAAAAAAATACCTCATTAAAAAAAAAAAAAGAGTCAATCAATCCATGAGCTGGAATAGATAATTCACACTTCAGATTTCAAAAGGTAGACTACAGTACTACTGTAGAAGAAAACCCCCTCTTCACCCCTCTCCTATAGGCGGCCTGTGCTTCTCCTTACAAGCAGTTAGTATTAGAGAGGAGGAAGCAGATTGTTTTTAATAAAGGAAATACACACGCACCTACAAAAATATCTGTAATATATACAAAGTCTATCAAATGTTTACCCAAGAAAAACAAGGTGCTGAGCTGTCCTATGGCGTCAGAGGGGAGGTGAAGACTTGGTGAAGAGTCTGGTCACAAGAAAGAGAGAGAAGAAGCTGAGAAAAACTATTTGGTGTTTTCCCAATATTGCCAGTTACTGGTTTATTTAAACCCCAAGTTCATTTTCTCACCGAGTCACGACAAGAGCTAAATCTGGGATCCATCCACACGAAGTGCACTGGGCGGAGAGTCCACAACCTCAGCCTCGGGCCTTGGCGGCCACTAGGACAGGTCACTCCCGAGGGCAGGCCACCCGGACGCCAGCGACAGGCCAAATCCCTGCACCCAAATGTACCAGGCCTCTTCCATTAGAGCAGAGAAGCTTGAATACATCGAGATCATGCCACGGAAATAACTTAAAAACCTTTCTCCAAATAAATCTGTACTGTGCTGTAGACAACTGAACAGTCATCGGAACTGGGGTGTGTAAGGAGGCCGAGCTGGCCGTGCGGGCGGGCGGGCACCTCGAGTGCAGGCGGGGAGGCTGCCCCAGAGTGATGGACCGTGCAGGGGAGGGGAGAGGAAGAGGGGAGCCCAGCAGGGAATGGGGAGGAGGTGGGGGAGGGGAGTGGGGGGAAGGGAGGGAATAGGGGAAGGGAAGAGGTGAGGGAGGGGAGGGAATGAGGGAGATGGAGGAGGGAGAGGCAGTGAGGGAGGGGAGGCGGTGGGGGAGGGGAGGGGGAGGGGAGATGTTGGGGAGGGGAGGCAGTGGGGGAGGGGGAGGGGGAGGGGAGGCGGGGGAGGGGAGTCGGGGGGGAGGGGAAGGCCTTATCCTTGGGGGCCTCACCTCTTGGTCTTCGTCCGGTTCTTCCTTGGGCAGGTGCCACAGCTGCAGCAGGGAGCCCGCAGGGCAGGCCCGGGGGGTGCAGGCGCCCTTGCCCGTGTTCCCACAGCCTCCCTCCCCGCCCAAGGAGGACACATGGGTGCGGTGACAGCGTCCCCAGACAGCCCCCCAGTCCCGGGGGACCCTACGGCCGGACCATCCCAGCACTTAGTCCCCCAGCACTGGCCGCACTGCTTGCTTACCTTGACCGGTATCTTCTGCATTCCCACGACCCCCAGAGATGCTCTAATTCACCGTTTTAAGAGGTATTGCCCAGAACCCTTCTGACGGGGGTGGGGGGGCCACCTCCACCCCGCACAGTTTCACGAGGGAGCGAGGTTGCCCAGGCCGCGTAGACACGACTCCGGGTCTGCAGTCGTCTGGGCCCCTTGGGCTCCTCTTACTGGGCCCTGCCCACCTCACCAACAGGACGTGACATCTTGTCTTCGTGTCTCGCCCCTGAAGGGAGATACTTCCTCTGAGGCAGCCTCAAAACCAGGTAGTACCTGGGAAGGCGGGAAAGGTGATTTTATAAAGTTGGGTTTATTCTGCCATTTACAACCAGGCTGCAGTAGAGCACAGGGCTTTGTTCTCCGAGCTGTGACAGAGCTGTTCAGAAAAAAACAAAAAACAAAAAACGGGCAGCCCGGGTGGCTCAGTGGTTTAGCACCACCTTCAGCCCAGGGCGTGATCCTGGAGACCCGGGATCGAGCCCCACGTCGGGCTCCCTGCATGGAGCCTGCTTCTCCCTCTGCCTGTCTCTGCCTCTCTCTCATGTCTCTCTGTCTCTCTCTCATGAATAAATACAATCTTAAAAAAATATATTAAAAAAAAAACTCCTCTGGACTGGTGAAGATTACCGGGTATCTTTCTTCATCTTTAATTTCTTCGCCACATATCACGCACGGATCACACGGCAGAGACCGGGCGGGCGCCGAGGCCCCAGAGCTGGAATCCCCTGTCCCGACCTCCAATTGCTCAGTGTCTCGGGGGCAGGAGCCCCACACATCGCCACCTGCCAAGGACAGGACAGCAGCGCAGGTGCCCCGGTGCCCGCCCATGCTGGGCGTCAGGGAGACGTCTCTGTGCGGGTGTCGAGCCTGAGCTGAGCGTCTTAGGGATGCGAACGATGTAGGAAGTAACCAGAGGACGGGGTGAGTGTGAGCGTGAGCCTGAGCGTGTGGGGCTCCGGGCTGAGGAACAGTGGGGAGAGCCCCCCCGCCTGTGTCCGCCCCTCTGCGCCAGGGCCTGACCCTCACCCATCGCTGGACGTCTGGGCCCGTCGGGCCTGTCGTGAGTTGAACTGAGCTGTCTTCTGGGTGCTGGGGACGGGCAGAGGCGACCGGGGGTTTCTGTCCTCGGGGAGCACAGGCCCCGGGGAGGCCGGACCGCGAGGCGGCGGTTACTGAGAACGTCCCACTTGCCGGGCGCTGTCCTGGAGCTGCGTGTGGCCGCGTGCGATCTCCGCGGCCTGTGGCAGGTGTCGGGGTGTGAGCCCCCGGAGTCCCTCTTGAGGACACGGAGAGGTTAAGAGACGATCCGAGGCTCCCGGCCGTGAGGCACAGCTGGCGCCCACCGTCGGGAGTCTTGCTTCCAGACTCGGTCCTAACGCCTAGGATTAGCCTTTCAAGAATTCCCAAGTGCCTTTCCGGCTTATTTTTGGACAATGAAATAAAAAATAAACTCTAAACGTCCATTCTCCCTCGGTCCTTTTTCTCTTTAGCAACCTAAGATTTAATTTTATTTGACAGAAACACTTGAAAATAATAGACATGTAAGAAAGCAAGAGTAGGACGGGGGAGGGGCCTGGCTCAGGCAGTAAAGGGTCTGACCCTTGCTCTGTCTCGGGTCAGGGGCTCGGGATTGCGGGGTCGACCGCGAGTCAGCTCCGAGCTCAGCAGGAAGCTGCTTGAGATCCCTGCGTGCTCCCTTCCCCTCTGCCCCCTCCCTGCTTGTGCACTCTCGCTAAATAAATAAAATCTTAAAAAAAAAAAGCAGGATTAAAATTAAAATTAAAGATAATACGCCCTTTAAAAAAGTAAAGAGAGGGGCACCGGGGTAGCTCAGTGGTGGAGCGTCTGCCTCCGGCCCAGGGCATGACCCCGGGGTCCCGGGATCGAGTCCTGCACTGGGCTCCCCGCAGGGAGCTGCTCCTCCCTCTGCCTCTCTCTCTCTCTCTCTCTCTCTCTCATGAATAAATAACTAAAATATTAAAACGAACCAAAAAAGTCAAGAGGAGATAATGCTCATATCAGACATCTAAGTGCATTAAAAATACACTGATTAAGCCTAGAGGCACGGTGACCACGGTCGCTGGTGCGGCCTGGAGCAAAGGACAACCTGTGCCAGCGCAGATGTGCGACAGCCCCCGGGCCTACCTGTCCCCTGGCTCTTGGGGGCGGGGCTCTGGTGACCTGAGGCCCAGCTCCCACCCCCACCCGGGGAGCCTCGTCCTGGCACCGCCCTCGGCCTACACGTGCTGTGGGGCCCACGCGGGCCAGGCCCCGGCACGACGGGACCCGGAAGGCCGCAGACACACGCACGTGGACGCAGGGGCTTGGGCGGCCTCCTTCCGACCCGGGACCTAGGAATGGGGGCGACAGTGAGACCACGGGACGGACACGCGCTGCTCAGGCCCCTTGCTCTGTCGCCGGGCGGTGGCTTCTCCAGCCAAACCAGCGCCTGGCGCAGGTCCAGGAGCGACAGGGAAGTCCATGCTTCCTAGGAAAAGGACGACACACGCAGTCCTCCCCATCATGTGGGGAGAACCTTAGCATTTGCGTGAATGAAGTGACTGCAGTTCTACTATCCGATTTGAGCACCAAATTCCATATAGTGTGTATTTTACCAAACTGGTAGCTGAAAACCGTCAAACACCAAGTTGGGTTTTTTTTTTAAGTTTCTAATTTTAATTCCAGGGCAGTTAACAGATAGTGTTACGAGTGTCGGGTGTACCGTGTAGTGAATTCCGTACCACGCCCCGCGCTCCTCACAAGCGCCCTCCTTCACCCCATCCCCTATTTCACCCCACACCCCCCGTCCGAGGAAACTCCACACCTGTTTTCCGCAGCGGCTGCACCAGTCCGCGTTCCCGCCAACAGTGCACGACGGTTCCCTTTTCTCCACAAACTTGCCAACACGTGTTGTTTCTTGTGGTTTTGATTTTAGCCATAAAAACCAAATTCTTGAATGCCACGTTACCTTGCCTGATTCTGGGAAAGAGGATATAGAAGTTCCGCACATTTCTCTACCAAATGTCCTGATGTTTTAAAATCATAAATTTAATACACCTGAGAATAATGTAGCATTGTATCAACTATGCTTAAGTATGAACATAAAAATTATAGATTATAAGCTTTTAAACTTAATTTATATAACTTCATTCTCCTATGAACATATTCCTCTCACTTAAAGACCCTAAAATGAAGATTGATATGCTATTTAGAAAGTTACTTTAGGGATCCCTGGGTGGCGCAGCGGTTTGGCGCCTGCCTTTGGCCCAGGGCGCGATCCTGGAGACCCAGGATCGAATCCCACGTCGGGCTCCCGCCTGGAGCCTGCTTCTCCCTCTGCCTGTGTCTCTGCTCTCTCTCTCTCTCTCTCTGTGACTATCATAAATAAATTAAAAAATAAAAAATAAAAAAAAATACCTCATTAAAAAAAAAAAAAGAGTCAATCAATCCATGAGCTGGAATAGATAATTCACACTTCAGATTTCAAAAGGTAGACTACAGTACTACTGTAGAAGAAAACCCCCTCTTCACCCCTCTCCTATAGGCGGCCTGTGCTTCTCCTTACAAGCAGTTAGTATTAGAGAGGAGGAAGCAGATTGTTTTTAATAAAGGAAATACACACGCACCTACAAAAATATCTGTAATATATACAAAGTCTATCAAATGTTTACCCAAGAAAAACAAGGTGCTGAGCTGTCCTATGGCGTCAGAGGGGAGGTGAAGACTTGGTGAAGAGTCTGGTCACAAGAAAGAGAGAGAAGAAGCTGAGAAAAACTATTGGTGTTTTCCCAATATTGCCAGTTACTGGTTTATTTAAACCCCAAGTTCATTTTCTCACCGAGTCACGACAAGAGCTAAATCTGGGATCCATCCACACGAAGTGCACTGGGCGGAGAGTCCACAACCTCAGCCTCGGGCCTTGGCGGCCACTAGGACAGGTCACTCCCGAGGGCAGGCCACCCGGACGCCAGCGACAGGCCAAATCCCTGCACCCAAATGTACCAGGCCTCTTCCATTAGAGCAGAGAAGCTTGAATACATCGAGATCATGCCACGGAAATAACTTAAAAACCTTTCTCCAAATAAATCTGTACTGTGCTGTAGACAACTGAACAGTCATCGGAACTGGGGTGTGTAAGGAGGCCGAGCTGGCCGTGCGGGCGGGCGGGCACCTCGAGTGCAGGCGGGGAGGCTGCCCCAGGAGTGATGGACCGTGTGCAGGGAAGGGGGAGAGGAAGAGGGGAGCCCAGCAGGGAATGGGGAGGAGGTGGGGGAGGGGAGTGGGGGGAAGGGAGGGAATAGGGGAAGGGAAGAGGTGAGGGAGGGGAGGGAATGAGGGAGATGGAGGAGGAGAGGCAGTGAGGGAGGGGAGGCGGTGGGGGAGGGGAGGGGGAGGGGAGATGTTGGGGAGGGGAGGCAGTGGGGGAGGGGGAGGGGGAGGGGAGGCGGGGGAGGGGAGTGGGGGGGAGGGGAAGGCCTTATCCTTGGGGGCCTCACCTCTTGGTCTTCGTCCGGTTCTTCCTTGGGCAGGTGCCACAGCTGCAGCAGGGAGCCCGCAGGGCAGGCCCGGGGGGTGCAGGCGCCCTTGCCCGTGTTCCCACAGCCTCCCTCCCCGCCCAAGGAGGACACATGGGTGCGGTGACAGCGTCCCCAGACAGCCCCCCAGTCCCGGGGGACCCTACGGCCGGACCATCCCAGCACTTAGTCCCCCAGCACTGGCCGCACTGCTTGCTTACCTTGACCGGTATCTTCTGCATTCCCACGACCCCCAGAGATGCTCTAATTCACCGTTTTAAGAGGTATTGCCCAGAACCCTTCTGACGGGGGTGGGGGGGCCACCTCCACCCCGCACAGTTTCACGAGGGAGCGAGGTTGCCCAGGCCGCGTAGACACGACTCCGGGTCTGCAGTCGTCTGGGCCCCTTGGGCTCCTCTTACTGGGCCCTGCCCACCTCACCAACAGGACGTGACATCTTGTCTTCGTGTCTCGCCCCTGAAGGGAGATACTTCCTCTGAGGCAGCCTCAAAACCAGGTAGTACCTGGGAAGGCGGGAAAGGTGATTTTATAAAGTTGGGTTTATTCTGCCATTTACAACCAGGCTGCAGTAGAGCACAGGGCTTTGTTCTCCGAGCTGTGACAGAGCTGTTCAGAAAAAAACAAAAAACAAAAAACGGGCAGCCCGGGTGGCTCAGTGGTTTAGCACCACCTTCAGCCCAGGGCGTGATCCTGGAGACCCGGGATCGAGCCCCACGTCGGGCTCCCTGCATGGAGCCTGCTTCTCCCTCTGCCTGTCTCTGCCTCTCTCTCATGTCTCTCTGTCTCTCTCTCATGAATAAATACAATCTTAAAAAATATATTAAAAAAAAAACTCCTCTGGACTGGTGAAGATTACCGGGTATCTTTCTTCATCTTTAATTTCTTCGCCACATATCACGCACGGATCACACGGCAGAGACCGGGCGGGCGCCGAGGCCCCAGAGCTGGAATCCCCTGTCCCGACCTCCAATTGCTCAGTGTCTCGGGGGCAGGAGCCCCACACATCGCCACCTGCCAAGGACAGGACAGCAGCGCAGGTGCCCCGGTGCCCGCCCATGCTGGGCGTCAGGGAGACGTCTCTGTGCGGGTGTCGAGCCTGAGCTGAGCGTCTTAGGGATGCGAACGATGTAGGAAGTAACCAGAGGACGGGGTGAGTGTGAGCGTGAGCCTGAGCGTGTGGGGCTCCGGGCTGAGGAACAGTGGGGAGAGCCCCCCCGCCTGTGTCCGCCCCTCTGCGCCAGGGCCTGACCCTCACCCATCGCTGGACGTCTGGGCCCGTCGGGCCTGTCGTGAGTTGAACTGAGCTGTCTTCTGGGTGCTGGGGACGGGCAGAGGCGACCGGGGGTTTCTGTCCTCGGGGAGCACAGGCCCCGGGGAGGCCGGACCGCGAGGCGGCGGTTACTGAGAACGTCCCACTTGCCGGGCGCTGTCCTGGAGCTGCGTGTGGCCGCGTGCGATCTCCGCGGCCTGTGGCAGGTGTCGGGGTGTGAGCCCCCGGAGTCCCTCTTGAGGACACGGAGAGGTTAAGAGACGATCCGAGGCTCCCGGCCGTGAGGCACAGCTGGCGCCCACCGTCGGGAGTCTTGCTTCCAGACTCGGTCCTAACGCCTAGGATTAGCCTTTCAAGAATTCCCAAGTGCCTTTCCGGCTTATTTTTGGACAATGAAATAAAAAAGAAAGTCTAAACGTCCATTCTCCCTCGGTCCTTTTTCTCTTTAGCAACCTAAGATTTAATTTTATTTGACAGAAACACTTGAAAATAATAGACATGTAAGAAAGCAAGAGTAGGACGGGGGAGGGGCCTGGCTCAGGCAGTAAAGGGTCTGACCCTTGCTCTGTCTCGGGTCACGGGCTCGGGATTGCGGGGTCGACCGCGAGTCAGCTCCGAGCTCAGCAGGAAGCTGCTTGAGATCCCTGCGTGCTCCCTTCCCCTCTGCCCCCTCCCTGCTTGTGCACTCTCGCTAAATAAATAAAATCTTAAAAAAAAAAGCAGGATTAAAATTAAAATTAAAGATAATACGCCCTTTAAAAAAGTAAAGAAGAGGGGCACCGGGGTAGCTCAGTGGTGGAGCGTCTGCCTCCGGCCCAGGGCATGACCCCGGGGTCCCGGGATCGAGTCCTGCACTGGGCTCCCCGCAGGGAGCTGCTCCTCCCTCTGCCTCTCTCTCTCTCTCTCTCTCTCTCTCTCATGAATAAATAACTAAAATATTAAAACGAACCAAAAAAGTCAAGAGGAGATAATGCTCATATCAGACATCTAAGTGCATTAAAAATACACTGATTAAGCCTAGAGGCACGGTGACCACGGTCGCTGGTGCGGCCTGGAGCAAAGGACAACCTGTGCCAGCGCAGATGTGCGACAGCCCCCGGGCCTACCTGTCCCCTGGCTCTTGGGGGTGGGGCTCTGGTGACCTGAGGCCCAGCTCCCACCCCCACCCGGGGAGCCTCGTCCTGGCACCGCCCTCGGCCTACACGTGCTGTGGGGCCCACGCGGGCCAGGCCCCGGCACGACGGGACCCGGAAGGCCGCAGACACACGCACGTGGACGCAGGGGCTTGGGCGGCCTCCTTCCGACCCGGGACCTAGGAATGGGGGCGACAGTGAGACCACGGGACGGACACGCGCTGCTCAGCCCCTTCGCTCTGTCGCCGGGCGGTGGCTTCTCCAGCCAAACCAGCACCTGGCGCAGGTCCAGGAGCGACAGGGAAGTCCATGCTTCCTAGGAAAAGGACGACACACGCAGTCCTCCCCATCATGTGGGGAGAACCTTAGCATTTGCGTGAATGAAGTGACTGCAGTTCTACTATCCGATTTGAGCACCAAATTCCATATAGTGTGTATTTTACCAAACTGGTAGCTGAAAACCGTCAAACACCAAGTTGGGTTTTTTTTTTAAGTTTCTAATTTTAATTCCAGGGCAGTTAACAGATAGTGTTACGAGTGTCGGGTGTACCGTGTAGTGAATTCCGTACCACGCCCCGCGCTCCTCACAAGCGCCCTCCTTCACCCCATCCCCTATTTCACCCCACACCCCCCGTCCGAGGAAACTCCACACTGTTTTCCGCAGCGGCTGCACCAGTCCGCGTTCCCGCCAACAGTGCACGACGGTTCCCTTTTCTCCACAAACTTGCCAACACGTGTTGTTTCTTGTGGTTTTGATTTTAGCCATAAAAACCAAATTCTTGAATGCCACGTTACCTTGCCTGATTCTGGGAAAGAGGATATAGAAGTTCCGCACATTTCTCTACCAAATGTCCTGATGTTTTAAAATCATAAATTTAATACACCTGAGAATAATGTAGCATTGTATCAACTATGCTTAAGTATGAACATAAAAATTATAGATTATAAGCTTTTAAACTTAATTTATATAACTTCATTCTCCTATGAACATATTCCTCTCACTTAAAGACCCTAAAATGAAGATTGATATGCTATTTAGAAAGTTACTTTAGGGATCCCTGGGTGGCTCAGCGGTTTAGCACCTGCCTTTGGCCCAGGGTGTGATCCTGGAGACCCGGGATCAAATCCCACGTCGGGCTCCCGGTGCATGGAGCCTGCTTCTCCCTCTGCCTATGTCTCTGCCTCTCTCTCTCTCTCTCTCACTGTGTGCCTATCATAAATAAATAAAATAAAATAAATTAAAAAAAAAAAAAAGAAAGTTACTTTAAGGGCAGCCCCGGTGGCTCAGCAGTTTAGCACCTGCCTTCGGCCCAGAGTGTAATCCTGGAGACCTGGGATCGAGTCCCGCATCGGGCTCCCTGCATGGAGCCTGCTTCTCCCTCTGCCTGTGTCTCTGCCTCTCTCTCTCTCTCCTCTCTGTGTATTTTTGTGAATAAATAAATAAATAAATAAATAAATAAAAAAGAAAGTTACTTTAATAAGGAAAGAGAGCTGCTAGCAGATTTACAAAGGATAGATTGGAAAGGATAAGACAGGACTCAGGTACATGGGTCCAGGTTGGAGAGGATGGAGCAATAGATGACGGACAGAAGAGAAAGACAAATTCAAGAGATTTAGGAAATAAATGGGATAGGATTTTACTAATCGAAAATAGTAGGAAAGAGGATTTGAATGAGGAGCTAAGAACAATACTCAGATTTCTGGCTTCTGTGCTTGGGTGGATCATGTATCGCTCAAGACGAGAGCCTAAAAGGGGCAGGCATGGGGGTGGGGCTGGGGTGAAGGGGAGGTGAAGAATTTAAGTTAGGACGTGTTGAATTTGATAGCTCCGTGTGGCCACCAAGGGGAAATGCGCAAAACGGAGCTGCTGTCCTAGGGCTCAGAAGTGCTCTGGGACGTCTGGGATGTCTAGGCAAATATTTTAGGAAATCCTGAGATTGTGGGTGAAGTCGGAGCCATGAGTTGGATGGGACCATGAAACAAAAGTGCGAATGAAAGGAAGACACAAGGTAAGAGCAGAGCCCTAGAAAAATAAGGATTTAATGGCTTAGAAAGAGAAGACGGAGAAAAATAATCATCAGAGGTAAGTTGGGAACCAGCAGAGTGTGATGTCACAGGTGCCAAAGAAGAGGGGACTTAAGAAGGAGGGTGGCCAGTGGTCAATGACCCAGGAAGAGCGTGTATATCAGAGTCTGAGAATCCCGTGACGGATTGGGTGACGTGGATGTCCCCGCTGCCTGCTGGTAGCTTCACCGTTCAAGGGAATGGCAGCCAGACGGACGCGCGAAAAGCAGCGAGCGGGAGGGTAGGAGAGGAGCAGCGACGGCTTCATAGGGTGGTCTGTGATTGGAAAGAGAAGGCTGGTGCAGAAGACGGAAGGCCCTTTTTTTCTCTTTAAGGATAAAAAGCTCGAGCATGTTCATAGACTCAGGGAAGATAGCAGGAGAGAGAGAGATTGAGGTTGCAATACTGAATGCGTGAGTGAGAAGACGAAAGCGTCAAAAAAAGAAAAAAGAAAAAGAAAAAGAAAGAAAAGAAAAGATGGCATCCAGAGTAGCTTTGGTCAAGTATTGGAACAGCCTTCCGGGTGAGGTGGAAGCAGGAAACGACCAGTGTAAATGGAAATAAATCTCAAGTTGGGTGGAGGGAGGGTAAAAGATTGAGGGAGTTCCCATCTAATGATGGTTTGTGGGAAAGGGTCATGAGGAGGGTGGTAACGGTTTGGAAGCACCATCTAGAAATTTCGGATTTAGGGGGTGGTTTAAAGCCCCGTAGGAAAAAATAAAAAAATAAAATAAAATAAAATAAAATAAAATAAAATAAAATAAAATAAAATAAAATAAAATAAAATAAAAAAAATAAAGCCCCGTAGGATGACTGCACAGCGTTGTGGGGGATCTGTCTGTGGTTGGAGGTCATAAATCTACAGTTGTGCTATTTTGCGCCATATATGCTGATTGGTCACCAGGGCAAAGACCAGTCTGGAGTTATGTCCGGGTTGATCCAGGCAATGGAGCCATAAGCCTTTTTTTTTTTTTTAATTTTTATTTTTTATGGAGCCATAAGACTTTAATGGCTCTAGGGGAGATAATTGCCCAAGGTCATGGAGCCAACAGGAACGGAGCTAGATTTGGTCATAAAGGGGACTAGCTCCATACCCTTATCTGAACTGCGAGGTCAGGGTGCCGGGGGTCAGCTGCATTGAGAGGGAGACTCCCTAGGTCCGTGACAGGCCTTGGACTGAAGACAAAGCCTAAGGTCCAGATGCCAAAGTACCTGATGATGCTTCCTGGTTAAACACTTGATTAAAAAAAAAAAAAAAAATGCTTGATAAATATCTACCGTTCCAGCGTTGATCAAACATGACCTTTTATTCAGTCATGTTAAAGATCCTCTTAAATTTTTTTTTTTTTTTTTGCAAAATGAAACATATCTATAGAGGAACTACAAGGAGACATAATTTTTTAAAAATTAAATGTAATGCGAAGTAAAACAACGAGACACACCACTGCATACCTATTAGAGTGGCCACGGTCCAAAGGCCTAACACCAAGTGCAGGCAAAGGTGTGGAGCAGCAGGGGCGTCCGTTCATCGCAGGCGGGAATGCAAAATGGTACAATCACTCTGCAAGACGGTTTGGCAATTCCTTACAAAAATAAACACGTTCTTACCAGACAACCCGGAACTCTGGCCTTTTGGAATCTTATTCAATAAGGAGGTGAGGATTTATGTCCACGCAAAACCTTGAACGAGGCTATATGCAGAGGCCTTATTTATGATTCCCGGCCCTCGGGAGTAGCCGCGGCGGCCTGCGGGGTGAGGGAGTGAACCCTGTTACGTCCAGTGAACTGCTGCTCGGCCCTAAAAAGAAATGGGCTATGATGTCATGAAGGGACACGTAGGGGCCTCAAGAGCAGGAGACCGGGCGAGGGGCCCATCTGAGGGGGCTGCAGTCTGTGTGACTCCAAGTACCCGACATCGTGGAACAGGGGTGGGTGGCAGCTGCGGAAGGAGGGAGGTGAGGAAGGGCCGGAGGACCGTGGGGTGGTCCCGGGGCCCGGGGACCCTGTGGCCGAACTAGGCCCCGCGGCCGTGCTGGTGTGTCGCTGTCGGTTCACCGGTTGCCACCAACGTCCCGGGCGGGAGCGCGGGGCGCGGGGGGTCCAGGCAAGGTCGCGGTGGCTCCCGCTCCTTCTTCCCGCGAGCCTCAGCCCGCTCTGAAATACCAGGTCTTTTTAAAAACCAAAACATCAAAAACCATCTGGAAGACTAATTCTGTCCTGTCGCCGTCCCGGTGTCTCGGGCTGTGGGGCCGGGGCTGGGCAGCGGCGGGCGAAGGGGGAGGCCTGGAGCAGATGCTCCGACGGGGCGAGCTCGGGCTCCAGGCCCCTTTCCGGCCTGAGGCGCCTCATTCAGGGGTCACAGGTACACAGGCTCTGCTACGGCTCCTGCGGAAGCCTTCGAGGGGCCTGTGCACACGCGGCCGGGCGGTGGCGGGCGGCCCGGGCACTGCTGCCCTGCACCCGGTCACCTGCAGCACAGGTGGAGCCCCAGGGCCCGCAGGGGTGGGGGGGACGCAAAGCCGGTCCTCGGCCAGAGGTGACCTGCCTGTGCCGCTGACAGCGCCTCGGCTGTGCGCACGGCCAGAAAACCCCAAACACCCCCCAGCCCTCCCCACACCCTGCTCCTCCCTACACCCCCAGCGCCTCCTCACCCCCCACCCCTTACCCCCACCCCTGACCCCCCACCCCTTACCCCCAGCCCCTCCTCACCCCTCCCCATATCTCACCATACCACACCCCACCCCATAACACCCCCCACACCTCAGCACACCCCTCCCACATCCCCCCCTGCACCCCTGCACCGCCAGGAGGAGGTGGCCGGGTGCCCAGACGGGCCCGGGAAGGGTCGGGCGGCCTGGGCGAGCTGGGAAGCCAGCGGGCGGGAAGGGAGCCTGTCACTACCACACGGGACGTGGGACAAAGTGCGTGTGGAGGGAGGCCACAAGCTGGGAGACAGGACCAGGGAAGGAGGGGGACGGAGCCGGGGAGAGCCCGCCAGCAGCCGCGCCATCCTAGGCCGGGGCCCGCGGCGGGGAGCGTCGGTCCCCCGAGGCCTGGCCTGGCAGGACGACGGGACGGACACACGGGCCGCGACGACCTCCACGTGACCCGCTCCCAAGACACGGAGCCCTCGGGGCTTTGGGCAGCGCAGTCCTAGGTCCTCATTAGGGCGATGGGCTTAATTTAATAAATTGGCCGAAATTCTTTCTGTTAATCTCCATGAAGCTGTCTTAAAGGAGCCCCTTTTCCTAGGCATCCCTTACACTCACCGCTTAGGGACGCTCCCGCGGTCCTGCTTGCTTCTGAGGTACGGGGTGGCTACGGGTGGGTGGCACCTTCCCTCCCCACGGTGGCGGTGGCCCACGCGGTCGGGAGGACACGGGTAGTGCAGGGGCCTCACCCGCTCTTGCACCCTGGGCACAGAGGGTGGCAGCTGAGGTGACACTCAGCCTGGGGCGGTTTCCAAGGGCGCCGGGGGCTCCGTGGCGGGGCGGCCGCTTGCAGCTGGGCCGTGACCCCGGGTCCTGGGATCGAGTCCTGCATCGGGCTCCCACAGGAGCCTGCTTCTCCCCCTGCCCGGCTCTCGGCCTCTCTCTGGGTCTCTCAGGAGTAAGTAACTAAAATCTTAAAAAGAGAGAAGAAATGATTTACAAGAGGGGCGCCTGGGTGGCTCAGCGGGCGGGTGTCGCCCTCAGGGGGGCCTCGGGTCACCAGGTGGAGCCGCTGCTGGCTGGGGGTGCTCCGCCTGAGGCCCTCCAGCCCCTCCCGCCCCGGCCCCTCCTGCCCGCGGCTGCTCCCTCCAAGGGAACCCAAGGAAAGAAGGAAAGGGAGGACTTTCCCGGGAGCACCTCTGCTGCCAGGCGGACACCTGGGGGGAAACCTGTTCCGTGTCGTCAGACGAGCCAGGGCATCAGGAAAGCGATCGTAGGATTGATTGTGGGCACCGGGACCCTTCCCTGCGGGACTGAGCGCTCGGGCTGGACCCAGACTTCGGGGACAGCTCCGCGGACACCAGAGGGAGCCCCGAGGGGATGCCTGGGGCCCAGCCTCTGAGTTGTCCCCAGGCTGAGTCCCCTGGGAACCACAGGCCACCTGCCTGTGGGGACAGGGCGGGAGAGCCACCGGCCAGTCCCCGGGGCACAGGAAGGCTGGTGGCCCAGCAGGCTCAGGCGGTCCTGCCTCCCCAGGCCGCGGCCCCCAGGTCGCCGGGTCGCTGGTCACCGGGCCGCCGTGGCTCCTGCTGCCCTCCCGCCGGCACCCCGGGTGCTGCCCCACACGCCGCCGGCCCTCACCCCGTCAGGGCCTGGGGAAGGCTCTTCACACGGGAAAATCAGGAATTAGCCACGATTCCAAGTGCGGTTCGGAGAAGGGAGCTCACGGAGCGACATCCCCCCCCGGATTAAGGCTGGGCTTTGAATTAGGAATGTGACGGATCGTGTGCAAATCATCGTAACCGTAACGTTAGGGATTCTCTTTGCTTTCTTTTTTTTTTAAGATTGTATTTATTTATTCGTGAGAGACACACAAAGAGAGAGAAGCAGAGGCACAGGCAGAGGGAGAAGCAGGCTCCGTGCAGGGAGCCCGATGCGGGACTCGATCCTGGGACCCCGGGGTCACGGCCTGGGCCGGGCGGCACTAAACCGCTGAGCCCCCCGGGCTGCCTCTCTTTGCCTTTTGACTGGCTGCTAAGCTGCGTGATTAAAGGGGGAAAAACGAAATTACAGATCACATTTCACGTTAAGATAAAAGAAGTGAAGATAAACCCGAAGACCCACTTCCACGAGCCGCCCCCCGTCGTCCTCGTTAATTGCCGGGAAGCCTGGGAGGGAAGCAGCCCGCTCCGCTAGGGTGGCCTGGTACCCTCGTCCGTTTGCACCACCGCGGGGCACGAAGTGAGTGACAATACCCCTGGAGCGTGCACTTAGAGACGCTAAACTTTTTATCTCCCTAATAGTTTCTGTTTTTCATTAAGAAATGAGCTTAAAGAGAATCTTCCTATTTAAAGTGGGAGGAAGGGGGATCCCTGGGTGGCGCAGCGGTTTGGCACCTGCCTTTGGCCCAGGGCGCGATCCTGGAGACCCGGGATCGAATCCCACGTCGGGCTCCCGGTGCGTGGAGCCTGCTTCTCCCTCTGCCTGGGTCTCTGCCTCTTCTCTCTCTCTCTGTATGTGATTATAGTAAATAAATAAATTTTAAAAAATAGTAAATATTTTTAAAAAATAAATAAAGTGGGAGGAAGGTTTGAAGCCGCACGGACCTGACACTGAACTGCAAGCACTGAACGTCCCTCACTAAGAATGTGGGTTTTTTGCAGCAAGTAGCTCCGGCCTCCCGCCCCATGTGGACGGGCGTGCGTGCCGCAGCCGCGCGTGGAGTGCCTACCCACCACCGTCCACGCACGCACGGTGACTTCGACCGAGGGGAAAGATACTCCCAAGTTGTCACCGGCGCTGCAAGCAAGACCCAGCAACCTTGGAGAGAAACAGTAACAGCGGAAGAACCCAAACATCACAACCAGCATCGAGGACTGTAATGAAAGGCTTTTTGTGTGGCTGAAGCATCCCCTTGGCAGGCCCCGCTGCAGCTGTTACCGTTCGGGGAACATTCTGAAAGGGCAGATGTGCCAAAGTCCGGCGCTGCCCCCTTCCACGGGGCAGGACAGCTTGTCTTCAGGTCCAGCCCAAGAGCGGCCGCCGCAGCCCTCCTGGGAGCCACTGGGCTGGGCCGTGGTGCGGCCCGGCCCTTCTCCCCGGTCGGAATCGGGACTTCCTCTTCCTCTTCTTCTTCTTCTTTTTTTTATTTTAAAGAGAGAAAGAGAGGGAGAGAGAGCCGGAGCCAGGAGAGGGGCGGAGGGGGAGGCTGCGGGGCCCCAGGTGGGGCTGGATCCCAGGCCCCGGGACATGCCCCCAGCCCCAAAGGCGGATGCCAAGCCACTGGGCCCCTGGGTCCTGGAGACCTGGGATCGAGTCCCGCATTGGGCTCCCTGCGTGGAGCCTGCTTCTCCCTCTGCCTGCGCCTCTGCCTCTCTCTCTCTCTCTCTGTCTTCCATGAATGAATAAATAAAATATTTTTTAAAAAAATAAATAAAATAAAATAAGTCCGAGACCCTTATGGGGGAAGCTGCCGGGGGCTGCGCACTTGGTTTGCCGGCTCTGGGAACCTTGATCCGGACTCAGGTCTGCGGGCCGGGTGTGCGCCCCGCGGGGATTCACCAGCCTGGGCCCAGAGAAAGGCCACATGAGGCCTGGGGGCCGCCAAGTTACCCTCTGGAATCAGAACCACACGCTAGAGACGCATACGGAATGCTTTGTGCTGTGTTTTTCCCAAAATAAATCAAAAGGTTTCTGGTATTGTTCTCCAGATCTTTTTTTTTTTTAAAGATTTTATTTATTTATTCCTGAGAGACCCAGAGAGAGGCAGAGACCCAGGCCAAGGGAGAAGCAGGCTCCCTGCGGGGTGCCCGAGGCGGGACTCGATCCCGGGACCCGGGGTCACGGCCTGGGCCGGAGAAGCCGCTCACCCTGAGCCCCCAGGTGCCCTCCTGCCTCTGATTCCTGGACTCGCCCGTCCGGAACTGGAAGCCTGTGCCCCCCACCGCCATCCCCCGTGCTGCCCGCCCCCCACCTCCCCTCTAGCAACCATCGCTTTGTTCCCTGTATTTTTAGGTCTGATTCTGCAGTTCGTTTGCTTGTCCATTTGCTTAGTGTTTCAGAGTCTGCACACGGGAGGTCATGAGGTCTGCGCCCCGTCTCACGGCCCCAGGGCCAGGCCGGGCTCCGGGGGCTGCGGCGCCGGCGGGACCTCCCCCTTGTCGTCCGCGTGCCCTTCCCCTCACGACTCTCCACCGGCGGATCCCAGGTTGCGTTAAATCACTTTGCGACGATCCGTGATGCTTATAGGTTTCGATTTAGTGTCTTGTTTTCTTTAGAGACAACAGTGTTTTCGGTCGCTACCGCTTAAATGAAAAAGCAGGGACCCAGAAAGAAAGACAACAAGGGGCTAAACTATGATGAAATGCTGCACGGAGCATTGTCTCCAGTGGAAGTGGCGACGTCCCCTATACTCGGGCTTTCACGCTTACTCCCCGCCCAGGCCAACCCCAGCACTGGGACGCCCAAAACATGGGCGGGGGACACGGGGCTCCGCGGGCACGAGCAGCGGTGTCTGTGCTGTTCTCCACGGTGCCGCTCGCCGGGGCGCGGTGGGGCGCCTCTGTCAACGGTGTTGAATTGAGCACAGAGCCATGTCGCAGGCAGTGGGGTTTCAGGGGTGACCCCCTGAGGCCCTACACGTCACAGTGAACGGGGAGGTATGATTGGGCGTCAGGTGGGCAGCTGTGGGTAGACGGGATGGAGGTGCAGGGGGTAAAATGTGCATGTGGGGGGATCCCCGGGTGGCTCAGCGGTTTGGCGTCCGCCGTCGGCCCAGGGCGTGACCCCGGGGTCCGGGATCGAGTCCCACGTCGGGCTCCCCGCATGGGGCCTGCCTGTCCCTCTGCCTGGGTCTCTGCCTTTCTCTGTGTCTCTTATGAATAAATAAACA
Organism: Vulpes lagopus; assembly: GCF_018345385.1. Lineage (NCBI taxonomy): Eukaryota > Metazoa > Chordata > Mammalia > Carnivora > Canidae > Vulpes > Vulpes lagopus. The sequence goes on along the minus strand of NC_054839.1, from coordinate 61,240,139 downwards.
AAATCTTTAAAAAATAAAAAAAATAATAAAATGTGCATGTGGGGGACGGTGGAGAGAGCAGGAGCCGCTACCCAAAAGCATAGGGCTGGTGTTTTGAGGAGACAAGGCGTGAAGGGCCGGGGCTGGGTAAGAGACAGAGGGACAGCAGAGAACGAGACAGTAAAGCCACGTGGGAGCTCCCCTGGGCCTCGGGGCCGCACTAGCCCTTGGCTGTGAAGCGGCTGCAGCGGCTCGCGGGCCTCTCCGGAAGGGGCTGGTGACTTTATTCGGAGACCAGGCCACGCGAGGGCCACGGCCGGTGGCGGCAAGGCAGGCGGGGTCCTGCTGGCCCGGGCCACCTTCTCTCCCGGGACATGCCCCCGGGCCTCGGTGGGTCCGGCTCAGGGGGCTCCACGGACAGGAGGGGCCCGCCGAGTCTGGGGGAGAGACGGGGGGCTTAAGCTATTAGGGGCGCCCAGGGGGCTCGGCCGGTTGGGTGGTCATGAACCCGGTCCTGAGATCGGGCCGGTCGGGCTCCCTGCTCCGGGAGTCCGCTCGCCTCTCCCTCGGCCCCTCCCCTCCTGCTCCCTCTCGCTTTCCCTCTTCCCCAAATAAATATATAAAAATCTAAAAAAATTTATTTCCAGAAGAAATTGGTCACAGTTTGCAGGTGTTGAATCATCCCACGTTTTCGTTTCACGGAGCACAAGTGTGATGTCCTCATCCTGGGGACCCTGGGCCCAGACCCGCGGTCACCCCGTCACCCCGCCCGGCCGACCCCCCTCCTGAGGGTGCCTTCAGGGAAAGGCCTGCTTGGTTCCTTCCAGAAGTGTGCGCCCCCCTAGGCTTCCCCGGGGAGCAGCAGCACCGGAGGTCAGCGCCTCCCGGACTTCGGCCCCGCGCCCTGCTAGGGGGCGGCTCCCACTGCCCCTGGGACTTTCCTTCCCACGAGCCGCACAAACGCACCTGGGAAGAAAAGACTCATTTTGTTCAATCATGAATGTAAACATGGTATTTTAGCGAGAAGTGCGGGTCGTGAATTGTATCCTGTCTCCCGGAACTGAGTGCATCTGGGACCTGCCGCCCACCTACTTGGAAATAGGGTCCTTGGGGCCTCATTAGGGAGGGTGGGGCGGCCTCGACCCTGGCCTGGGTGTCGCGGTAGGGAGGGCAGGGCGTCAGGCGGCAGCTTGCACACGCACACGTGCACACACAGAGACGAGCACACACAGGGGCACAAATATGTGCACACACAGGCATGCGCACAGACACACATGTGCACACACGGATGTGCACACACACGCACACACACAGGCACATGCACACACAGACACACACGCACGCACACAGACAGGCACATATGCACAGGCACACACACACACACACCCATCCCCTCGCACAGACCACGGGAAGCCAGGGGTACAGGTGCAGTGATGCAGCTCCGAGCGGGGACCCCAATGACAGCGGCGGCTCCGAGGCCGAGGCTGGAGCAGCGGGAGCAGCGGGGCGCCCACCGACCGGAGGCTGCAGAAGAGGCTCCGGGTCCCCTCCTCCTCGAGGCCAGGCCCTCCACACGGGGACAGCGCTGGGTTCTGCCAACGCCCGCTACGGTCCCACGATGAGGGGCGTCCTCCCTCAGAGGTGGTGCAGTCCTCGAGGCCTCGGGAGTCCAAGCCCCACCTCGGGCGGAGCGATGACTTTAAAGTAAAATCTTAAAAAAAAATAAATAAAAGAAGAAGAAGAAGAAAAGCTGATGTAAAACAAAACTTGAAAAATGTTTACAAGAAGTAAAATAAACTCCCAATTCCCCTATCTTAACAGATTCATTTTCCTTTTTTCCATGTTATCTCCTGGTCCTCCACATGTTTGTCTCTTTTTGCCTATTTATGACCACAATGTAAATGCCATTTTTGAAAATATTACCTTTTGATTTAAGGTTCATCAAAAACGTTTTTGATATTTCTGCAGTCTTCCTGGTTCTGACTTTTAAGGATCACGTAACAGGACCTCTTGTTGACGCGTGACACGTTTTTACATCGTTTTCCTGCTGTAGCAAGCCGGATTGCTTCCCTCTTTCGACCCTTCCAGGTGGCCCCGTGCTAAACATCCCTGTGCAGGTAGATTTTTGCTTCTGTGGAATGGGCTCCCCGGATGGTTCCCGGGTGCGGAGCTGCCAGGTCGGCGGGACGGAGCAGCTGGGGGCTCTCACCACGGGCTGCCCCGATGCGAATTTAAGAAGGCGATGGGTGCGTGTTTACACGGGGAAGCGGGTCTGTCGCAGTTGTGCCCGACTCCCAGGGCTGGACGCAGGCCGCGTCCACCCTGACGGAAGGAGTCTCAGAAACAAGGCTGTCTGGGGCGAAGCGTGGGCCGATGCAGCTCCCAGCAGAACCGTAGCCAGTTGCCGTACGTCCGAGTCCATGGAAGTGATTCGCTTTCCTAGGACTTCGGGGGCATTCGCACGACACGTCACACTATGAACTTACAGGTTAATTTGAACGGCTGACCTCGCCCTGCACAGCAGCGTATTCCTCGCGGTTGTTTTAAGAAAAGGGGAATAGCTACTTGCTTTTGTGTTGCGCGGAATCCAAAACCAGATCACATTCCCTTTCTGTGATGGGCCGTCAAATATTTGTCGAATGAATTCATGTACAATTGTTCTGCTTATTGCCTGTCTTAAATATTTGATATTTAATCCTGACGAAGTTAATAAAAAGGTGCAAGATCTTCAGCTTTACAGATGGAATTAAGAAAAATTAAAGTACAGGGGCCCCTGGGTGGCTCAGGGCATGACCCCAGGGTTCCGGGATCGAGTCCCGCATCGGGTTCCCCGCAGGGACCCTGCTTCTCCCTCCGCCTGTGTCTCTGCCTGTGTCTCTGGGTCTCTCAGGAATAGATAAATAAAATCTTTAAAAAAAAATTCAAGTATAAGAAATACCACTTTTGAATGAAGCAATATTATAGTCCATGATCAGTTCACCACCTTCAACTTCCTACTCCTCATTGCTTAATTTCATAATTCAAATATAATACCAGTGTCAGTTGTCAGCTGCCAAAAAACGTGGAGGACATTTTTCGATCCTCCCCAAATTTACATCCATTTCCATAGTTCTCGGTGTGTTAGATCATTGGCATTTTCTTTCTACAGAGTTTGAACTCTCTAAATGGATGGCGCCAATAGGCTTGCACCAGGCACCAGCTGTCACTTCTTTGGAAATTTTATTTCAGTCTTTTGGATTTGAATAATCAAAAATCTATTAATCTATCTCAAAAATACATGACTTTTCAGCTTTTTGTTTTGGAAAATGTACATACTTTTAGAATCACTTATCTTAAATATCACACTCTGGTGTTACGCATACAATTTATTTGTAAAGGGCAACGCGGGTGACAAAGGAATCAACCTATAACACCCGAAGGAAAAATCACTTGTGGGCCGAAAAGAGAGTCTTTCTGAAGCAGCGGAGACCCAGGTCTGCGGTGGCTCCATCTTTCGTGGCTGGCTTGACGAGCGCCCCGGGCCTCCTCTCTGGACCCGTTCATTCATTTTCCTGGCTCCACTCTGCCCCCATGTCTGCTCCTTGGCATTTGATGATCGTGCCTTGCTTTTGTAAAATACTGCTCTTGCGCACGCTGCTCCTTCTACCTGGAGTGCCCTTCACTCTCTTCTCTGTCTGGAAAATTCCTCCTCATCCTTCACAGCCGAGTTCAGCTATCACTTGCACAGTTAACTTGCCCCTGACATCTAGCAACCTCTCCTCCATCAGGGGCCTCCTGCAAACAAACAAGCAAACAAACCTGGTCCGATCACAGAAGGAAGCCGACCCGTTTGCTTCTCTAACAGCACCAGGTGCGTTGATACCCTCATTCAAATGTTTTCTTGAGGATCTCACTGTCCTAGATGCTGCAAAACAGTGATGGGCACACAGAGAAGCCTTCCCAGGGCTCTTGGCCTATTGAGGATAGACGCAGTACGAAGCAAATAAATAAATCCACTGTTTAAGACGCATATTTAAGGAGATACGTGCTTATGGAGAAAACAGAATCGGAAGAGCAATAGGAAGTGCCAGGGTACCTGTGAGATGCTTACACATTGGAACTGGGTAATCAGGGGAACTTCAGGGAGAAGGTGGCATCGGGGCAAAGACGCGAAGCAGGTGAGGGAGCGAGCAGTGGGGATACCTGATGAAGGGAGCTCCAGGTACAGGGAACGGCACGTCCAAAGGCCCTGAAGGAAGAGCTTGCCAGGAATATTTGAGGAAGAGCAAGGAAGCTCATGCGCATGGGACCCGGGGAGCAGAAACCACAGCAGTGGAGACTAGATAAGAAAGGTAACAGAGTGGACATGGGAGCCCAGATTTTATGGGGTCTGTGAGACCCCTATATGGACTTTGGCTTTAACTAGTAGGGAGATGGAGCCGTTGGAGGACTTGATCAGAGAGAGAGAGAGAGGCAGAGACACAGGCAGAGGGAGAAGCAGGCTCCATGCAGGGAGCCGGATGCAGGACTCGCTCCCGGGACTCCAGGATCACGCCCCGGGCTGAAGGCAGCACTAAACCGCTGAGCCACTTGGCTGCCCTCATCTTATTTTTTTTTTAATTTTATTTATTTTATTCCTGAGAGAGACAGAGGGAGAGGTAGAGACACAGGCAGAGGGAGAAGCAGGCTCCCTATGGGGAGCCCAATGCGGGACTCGATCCCAGGACCCTGGGGTCACACCCTGAGCCAAAGGCAGATGCTCAACCACTGAGCCTCCCAGGCGCCCCAATGTGAGTTACAATTTAAAGGTTCCTCTGCTTGGTGCCCCTGGGTGGTTCAGTGGTTGAGCGTCTGCCTTCGGCTCAGGTCATGATCCCGGGGTCCTCGCACCGAGTCCCACATCGGGCTCCCCACGGTCAGATTCTGGATATGAGTCGACTGGAGAGCCAATAGGACTTCATGATGGATTAAATGACAGAAAGAAACAATTCAAAGACGACTTCAAGGTTTTTTGGCCTGAGCAACTGGGAAGATGAAGCTGTTAGGAATTGGGATGGTGAAGGTTGTGGAAGGAGCAGGTTTGGAGGGGGAAGGTTAGGAGTTTGGTTTTGGATGTGTTGGGTTTGAGATGCTAATTAGCCTCCAAAGGAGAGGTATCAGGTTGTCAGTTGGATGTGTGAGTCTAGAATTTGGGAGAGAAATCTGCTGGAGATAGAAATTTTGGAGTCATCAGCTTACACTTGATCTTTAAAGCCATGACACTGAATGAGATCATAAAGGGTGTGGTCGTGGAAAGAAAATATAAGAGGTCCCCGCCTGAGCCCCAGGGTGGTTAAGCATGCGGGTCGTTTATAGTATGTTCACATTTTATTCTAATTGTGTGTCTTACACTTCCCTTACATTCTGATCTCCTTGATGGAAAGGGCTGGATCTCACTCATTTTTTAACAGTTTTATCTGAGGAATAACTTACCTGCCACAACAATCACCTGTTTTAAGCGTACAATTCAATGCCTTTTAGTTCTTACTCACCTTTGTATCTTCATTAACAGGTATGTAGTCAGCACTTGATAAATGTTTTTACGACGAATGGTGAGTTTTTCAGTGAATTACTAGACAAGTGAATGCATGTCCTCTCAGATCAGCCCTGTGCATATCTGGATGCCATTTCTTTGGGTACAGAGTGAGAGTGCTGACAAGAGGATTTTAAATTCTCTTTCAACTTTGAAATTTAAATATTCCAAATGTTTGTTTCAGAGGCAAGGAATAAACCTCAATGAGCCGCTTCAGTTACCCCATCACTAGCTTTTATAATGGCATAAAGACACGAATTTTTTTTTTTTTTTTGGAAATTTTTTGGTGCAATAAGAAATCGGTTTTGGCCTTGTTGGGTCAGGCTATAACTATTAAGAGTATTGTTCGAAATTCAAAATATTATCATGAATCAGGCATTAAAAAACTAGAAACTTGGAATTTAATATTATTTGGCTTATAGTACATACAGTTGTAATATATACATAACACTAGCACAATGAGTGAATGTTAAGTAGAACCATATTGTCACAGGGTTCCTGTATTTCAAATTTAGTACTAATTCAACAGTAACGCTAAGTAAATTGTTGTAAAATAGAGATTGTCATCCCTACAGCAATCACTAAAGTAGTAATACCAAGAGATAACACTTAAGAGGTAAATACAGGAATTAAAAAGCAAAGCTACAAATAATTGATTAACACAGAAGAAGGTAAGAAAAGAGGAACAGAGGAACAAAAACAGATGAGACCAATAAATAGCAAAATGGGAGATGAAATCTAGTCTGATAAAAATTACATTAAATTGACTAAGCATTCTAGTCCAAGAGCAGAGATTGTGAGGCTGCGTCAGATAGGATAAAACTACATGACCCAATCGTTTACTGCCTACAGGAGACTCACTTTATTTAACTACAGACATAAATATGGTAAAAGTATCAAAAATATATAAATATGGCAAACTGTAAGCATAAGAAAGCTAGAGTGCCTATATTAATAAAAGATAAATAGATTTTTTAAAAAAGATTTTATTTATTCATGAGAGACACAGAGAGAGAGAGGAAGAGGAACAGACACAGGCAGAGGGAGAAGCAGGCTCCATGCAGGGAGCCCGACGCAGGACCCGATCCCGGGTCTCCAGGATGGCACCCTGGGCCGAAGGTGGCGCTAAACCGCTGAGCCACCCCGGCTGCCCGATAAATAGATTTTTTTAAAAAAGTTTAATAAGAGGCAGAGGGGGCATTTTATGGTATAGTATCTATTGTCACAATATGTAACAATTGTATCTATTGTTAAAATACAAAGAAAGGGTAGAGGTTCAAAATACATGAAGCAAAAACTGATAGAACTAAAGAAAGATAGACAAATGCATAAACATAAAGATTTTAATATACTTCTCTCAGTAATAAATAGAACAGCCAAAAAAATCACTAAGTATATAAGAAGATCTGAGTAACATGATCAACTGCTATAATCTAACTGACATTTATAAAACAATATCCTCAGCGATTTCAGACTACACATTCTTTTCAAACACACATGAGATATTCATCCAAACAGACCATATTCTGGGTCATAAAATAAGTTTCAGTAGGTATCAAAAAACTGAAATCTTATATAGCACGTTGTCTGACCACAATAGAATTAAATGAGAAATAGTAAAAGAAATAGGAAAAGGCCAAATACTTTGAAATTAAATAGCACATATCTGAATAACCTGTGAGTCAGAGAAATCTCAAGGGAAATGAATATTTTGAATGGATTAATAATGAAAACACAGTGTTTCAAAATTTGTTTTGCTGAAGCAGTGCTTAGTTTGAGTGAAACTTAGAGTTTTAAATGTTTATATTAGAAAAGGTCAAAAGCTCTAATATCAATGATATGAGTTTTGACCTTAAGAAATTAGAAAAAGAAGAGCAAATTAAACTTAAAGTAAGCAGTTATAAAGAAAGAGTAGGAGTCAATGAACAAAACAAAACAAAACAAAAACAAAAACAGAGAAGATTAATGGAACTAAAAGTTGGTTCTTTGGAAAGATCAATGAAAAAACAGACAAGGTACAAATTAACAATATCAGGAAAAAAGAATATATAGAGCCTACTGGCGTTAAAGGATAATAAGATGATATTATGAACAACTTAGGTAAATAAATTTGACAACTTAGATGAAATGGAGAGCCTCCTTGGAAGACGGAATTCACCAAACTGACATAAGAAGAAAGAGAAATTTTAAATAATCTCATACCTACTAAAGAAATTGAATTAGCAATTTAAAACTTTGCCCAAATAGCTTAACTGGTAAATTCTACCAGACGTTAAAGGAAGAAACAATACAAATCCTTCAAAAACCATTTCAGAAAACACAGGAGGAAGGGATCATTTCCAAATCATTGAAGAAGCCCATATTAAACAGACACCAAAACCAGGCATAGGTGTTACAAGAGCAGAAAACTATAGACCAATATTCCTCATGTGCATGGATGCAAAAACCTTTAACAAAATTTCGACAGCTCAAATTCATTAAGATATAAGGAGGATAATACATTATGAACAAGATATAGAAATAACACATTTATTCCAGGAATGCAAAGTTGGTTAGCCCTTGAACGTCGATCAATGCAACTCACCACATTGAGAGTGAATTTCGATAAAGCCTCTCAAACTTGGACTAGAAAGTAACTTTCTCAACTTCATAAAGAATACCTATGAAGCAAAACAAAGAATCTTTTTTTTTTTAATTTTTATTTATTTATGATAGTCACAGAGAGAGATTGAGAGAGAGAGAGAGAGGCAGAGACACAGGCAGAGAGAGAAGCAGGCTCCATGCACTGGGAGCCCGATGTGGGATTCGATCCCGGGTCTCCAGGATCGCGCCCTGGGCCAAAGGCAGGCGCCAAACCGCTGCGCCACCCAGGGATCCCCCAAAACAAAGAATCTTAAGACTAAGATCATCCTTCATGTTGGAAGACTGGATGTTTTTTTCTTCTTAAAATTGGCAATATGGCAAGCTTGTCCATTCACCCCATTTCTATTCAACATTGTGCTAGAGGTTCCAGCAGGACAATAAAGAAAAAAAAAGGAAAGAAAGTGAAACAAAAAGCCTACAAACTGAAAATGAAATGGAGAAGTAAAGTTGCCTTTATTCACAAATGAAGCTATTTTATTCATAGAAAGTTTTGAAGAGGGATCCCTGGGTGGCGCAGCGGTTTGGCGCCTTTGGCCCAGGGCGCGATCCTGGAGACCCGGGATCGAATCCCACATCAGGCTCCCGGTGCATGGAGCCTGCTTCTCCCTCTGCCTATGTCTCTGCCTCTCTCTCTCTCTCTGTGACTATCATAAATAAATAAAAAAAGAAAGTTTTGAAGAACCAAGAAAAAAGCTCCTAATACTCATAAATGCTCAAGATATAAAGTTAATGTACACAAACCAACTATATTTCTGTACAATAGAACAAACAACTAAAAAAATTAGAAAAAATAAAACTAACTTAAAATTCTATTTATAACATAAAAATGTAATATTATGGAAAATGAAATATGTAAAAAATCTAAACACCACAAAATACAAAATACTACTGAGAGAATGTAGAGACTCAAATAAATGGTGAAGTATGCCATGTTCATGGATTAGAGGGCTTCATATCATCAATCTGAATGACTGTCAGTTCTCTGAAAATTGATCTATAGGTACAATGCGATTCCAATAAAAATGTCAACAGCCTTTTTTTGCAAAAATTAGCAAGCTGATTATAAAATGACCAAAAAATGGCCAAAATAATTTTTTTAAAAATGGAGAAATTATCCTATTTAAAGACTTACTATAAAGCTACAGTAACGAAGACAGTATTATTTGTCCTAACAATAGATATATAGATCAACAAAATACAACAGGGTACAGAAATAGAGTAGACATTCGAGGTCCACTGATTTTCAACAATGGTACAAAGATAATTCAGTGGGAGAGTATAATCTTTTCAATAGTGCTGAAACAACTAGAAATCTATACGGAAAAAAAAAACAAACTTCAACTCACCTCGTACCGTCCACAAAAATAAATCAAAATGGGTCATAGACATAAACACAAAAGTTAAAACAATAAGGATTCTGGAAAAAAAAAAAAGGAGAAAAATATCTGTGACACTGGAGTACCTTCAAAAAAGGGTGTTTTTGATAGGATACAAAAGACCACAACCCTTGAAAGAAAATAATGATAAATTAGAGCTCATTACAAGCTTTGAAATGAGCTCTTCTAATGACATCTTTAATAATACGAAAATGAAAGCCACCTCTTGGAAAAATACATTTGTAACACATATCTGACAATGGACTTGTATTCAGAATACATGAAGGACTTTAACTCAATAGTAAAAGGACAAACATAACTCAACTAAAAATGGGCAAGAGATTTGAACAGACACCTCACAAAAGAAGGTATAAAGAATGACCGATAACCACATGAAAATTCATCAGGGAAACACAAATTAGTCACCAGGAAAATGCAAATTCAAATACAACTTCACACTCACTAGAAAGACTTAAATTTAAAAGACGGACGTGAGAGTTAATTTTATAGGGCAATTTGACTGGATCAGGGGGTTCACCAGGTATTGGGCGAAGCATTATTTCTGAGTGTGTGTAAGGATGTTTCCAGATGAGATTAGTATCTGAACTGGTGGATTCTGTGAAGACTGTGGCGCTCCCCAGGGTGGGTGGGCATCGTCTGATGGGTGAAAGGCCTAACTACAACAAAAGGTGGGGGAAGGAGGAACTCCCCCCCGTTTCTCTGCCTCGTTGCTTCAACGGGGACCTCTCATCTCATCTTCTCCAGCCCCCGGACTAGTATTTACGTCATCGGCTCTCTTGACTCTCAGGCCTTCAGTCTCAGATTGAATTACACCATCAGCTTTCCTGGGTCTCCCCTTGCAGATGGCAGATCATGGGACTTCTCAGTTTTCATGATCATATAAGCCAATTCCTTATAATAAATCTCTTTTTACAGCCTATTGGTTCTGTTTCTCTGAAGAACCCTGGCCAATACGACTGACAACCCCAATCTTAGGTGGACGTGTGAGGCAAACGGTAATTTCTCACAAAATGAAATACGTATCTACCCTACGACCCATCAAACCCACGCGTGAGCATTTACCCGAGGGGAATGAAAATGTATATTCACAAACAGCCATATACAAGGATGTTCATAGCAGTTTTATTGATAATAGCCACTACCTGGAAATAACCCAGACATCCCTCAGTGCAAGAATGGATAAATATGTTGCAATATAGCTTTAAAATAAAATACTCCTCAACAATAGGGAAGAACACTCTTCCGATACATGCCACCGTGTAGATGAACCTCAAAAATAGTATGTTGAGTGAAAGAAGCCAGATTCAAAAAATATATACCGGATGATTCCATTTGTTGAAATTCCAGGAAAATAATCTGCGAGACAGAAAGTGGATCAGGGGTTGCTTGGGGATGGAGGAGGGGAGGGGCAGCTGGAATCTAGCTAGCGTTGAGGCGCTAACTAGCTGTGTGACCTTGAGCACGAGCCCCCCTTCTCCTTAGTTCCTTCAAGTATAAAAGAGCAAAGCAGACCCAGGTCACACACACTGGCTGATGTCCAAGGGCCCTGCCAGCCCTTCATTCTTGGTCTCTCCCGCATCCAGGCTAATAAAAGAGTCAAGCAAATGAATTTGTTGAAGTTTACATTGAATTTCTAAAAACTAGCATTAATTGTCATCAACTATTTTTGTCGGAGAGGAAGGGAATGATTATCTAGCGTATTTTTTTTTTGCCAGAGAAAATTATGAATTAATGGTAAGACAGGCCAGAAAAATGAAGGAAGACTTTGTTCTGCGGTAGCAGGAGGCCTGTGATTTTGATAGGAAATGCTGAGTAAAGGGTGCGGTTAAGTAGCAGAAGGAAGTGAAAGTAAAGAAAGAAAAAGACGCGCACCATCCAGCACAATGAGGGCTCTTATCAGCATCCAAATTACTTTCCTGATACGAAGTAGTTAGAGCCGCTCATTTTCCTCGTAAGGTCTTGTTCATAAGCTATTATACATTATTCATAACGGTCAAGTGGATAGAGACCCCACAATACGCCCCGTAAGGGCCCCGCCCTAGGCCCTTCTCTGAAGGAACACATTGCCGGTTCCGCAACAATCCCATGAGAAAGCTGCTCTGCTAGCCCTCCTCACCCTCCCCATTTCATAGGTGGGGAAACTGAGTCACATCCCACTATATCACCTTTCTAAAAAAGAAGACATTCAGAATTTGGAAGCACAGTTGGCCTCAAGGCTTTGGGTAAGGGATCATAACCTGCCCGGGTGTGGTGAGGATCAAGCATGATGACGTCCGGAAGTCCCTGGCGCACACTCAGGTCTCTCATGGCAGTTGTTACTTGAAGGAACAATTACTTCTAACTGTTAAAATTAGCGCAGCGTCTCGGAAGATGCGAGATTACGAAGATCCTGGGCCGGGTGGCAAGACTATTCAAGACGAAGGAAACCGCTCCGACAAGATGAGTTGTGTGACAGTGGGGGGCATATTCTGGGACCGTGAAGCCAGGGGGCGGCCTCAGGTTTGGGGATTGTAGAGGAGATGAGGCTACAGGCGGTGGGCAGCCCGAATCGCTCACGTGGAGAGCAGGGGGGCTCTAAGCCTCGGGGTGTGGAGGGGGTGCGAGGCCCGATGGGCCCCACCAGTGTTTGGGGACGGAGCTCTAGTGACAGAGCCGGGCTGAGGTGGGGCAGAGGCAGAGGGACTGCCAGGATGTTCCTGTAAGGTCTGGGTTGGGTTGGTGGAGGTCAGACCTGGGGCTGCACGGAAAGCGAGGCCTTGGGAGCACGAGGCCGATGCACCCGGGGCAGTGGCTGGAGCCGGTGACAGGGAGATGCGGCGGCTGAAGCGTTCCTGGGGTTGTCACCATCAGTGACAGGGAGCCCAGTGCCTGCTGAGGTCAAAGCTTCCGTAAAAGCGGGACTAGGTGTGTACAGAGGGGTGGGCTCAGGTCAGGACCTGCTGAGGGCAAGGTCTGCAGCGCATCTGGGTGCAAACATGGGCCTGGGGCAGGAGTTGGCTGCAGGCAGGTGGCCCCGCGCCCAGGACCATGGCCGAGGCTGCCGAGCGATGACATCGTTGGCAGGTGGACCAGGGCTGAGGCTGCCGAGCAATGACGTCATCGGCAGGTGGACCGTGGCCGAGCGATGACCTCATTGGCAGGTGGACCAGGGCTGAGGCTGCCGAGCGATGACGTCATTGAGGGAGAACCGGCGGCGGAGACAGCAGCAGCGCAGGACCGGGGCGTGAATGTCCCATGTGCCCGGGGGACCACGACCGATGGCGCGGGGAGCACAGGCAGCAGGCACACAGCCGGGGGCAGGTCTTGTGGTGGCTCGACCTGCAGGCCCCGTGGATTCCGCAGGAGCAGGTAGGCTAGGGAGGGACCGAGGGGACCAATGCTGCCTGCGGCCCCGCGTCCAGGGCGGGGTGGACGAGAGCTGGGAGGGGAGGACGAGCGAGTTGGGGTGCCTGGGCCTGCAGCAGCCCAGGCCGGGTCACCAGGCCCCCCAGGAAGGCCCGAGCGAAGGCAGGTGCAGGCGTCTGGGAGGGCAGCGGGGTCGCTCGTGTCCCCCCACGCAGGGTGGTGCTCTGAGGCCCCCATGGGCTCCCTGCGCTGCTCTGCAGCTGGAAGGCACGTGCCGGCCGCCGGGTCGGGGAAGGGGGTCACCTGAGCTTCCCTGCACACCTGCAGCCCGGTTGTTCCCTCGGGGTCCTGCCCGGTTTCCTTCCCACGTTCCTCCACAGCCGTGGGGTCTTCAGCCTGAGGCCAACGACATCGTGGACCTTCTGAGCTGTGGACATCGTGCCTGGAGCTTTCCAAACAACGACTGATTCTCAGTCGCTTGCAGGCCAGTGCTCTGCGCCCCCAGCCGGGAGGGCCCTGCAGCAAGGTCGGGTCGGGTCGGGTTGGGGCACAGGAGCCCTTCCCAGCACCCAGCGCCCTCCTGTCCCCCCGGGCGCCCTGCATTCCCTGCTGGAAGCCACTGGCTCCTCATTACGGGGGTCTCCGTGGGCGTCAGGCAAGGAATCCTGTCTTCTACTTGCCCAGAGTGACCCCTGGCTGACGGTGGCCAATCACATTTCATGCTGGGACAGTTCCCTCTGAGTAGGGTCACCTAAGGACTGTTAAAGGGAAAAAAAAATAAGGAATGGGGTTTATTTCAACAGAGATGCTCTGGAGGGGTCGTTGATTGGTTCCTACCACAAGATAATCCAGGGCCGCCCTGGTTCTGCCCTCGGTGGGCCTCGTGCTTTCCGGCCTTTGTTGATTCTCTGAGCAACTTCTAACTTTCTAATAAATCAAACAGTATAATAAGAAATAATGATAATATTTATCATTATATGTCAGATAATATGTATGACATGTAAATAAAACTAGAGACCCATAAAAAAATAACTTAGAGTCGGTTTCTGTTGTTTAAAAATATAAGAAATAAAAACAACCCCAAAACTGAACTAATTGGCTGACGCTACCCGAAGATCCTGTTTCTAATTGTCTGCCCAGGTTACCCCCATTGCTGTGTGAAATCAGGGGTGACGAGGATGGACGGGGGTATCCACTCTGCACCCTCCTCCACCTGCTGCCACCCCCCCCCCCCCGGGTGGTTTGAGCAGAACAGGCCAAGAGGCTCCGGTGTTTCCTGGCTTCCTCTTGAGATAAGTGCCCCTATTGCCCCGCTCACGGTACGCGGACGCTTGTCTCGGTCCCTTGTTATATCGTAAGCTTCTCCCAAGCATGGCCTGTGCCACCTTCTCCGCTTTGGATCTCCTGCGGGGTTAATGCTGTGCATTTCGCAGAAATATTTTTCATTCTGTAACTAGTTTTAAATTTTGGCTTGTGGTACATTCCCTCTTTAGACAGAACGGACTATGCCCCTACTTCTCCAGCATAACTGTGTCCCATGCGTAATCCCCTTGGAAGGGATGCGATACTGTTGCTACTATCGGTCTCTTGTCTACTAAGATGATGGTATTTGCCAGAGCGTGTTTCATCCCCCGGCTCCGGCTCCGTTACCACTCTCCTGGTCAAATCGGTGGGAGAGAAAGACAAAGGTTGGTCTGTTTTGTAAGTGAGCTCTGTTCTGCAGCTCAGTCGTGTGTGCCGTGTACGCCGAGAAATGAATGCATAATCGAGAGGACGCCTGTGTGCCAGGACGGTCCTGGGTGTCCTCTGACTCGTTATCCATTTCCATTCAGGTCCCACCTCGGCCAATATCTGGCTGAAAGACCTTGGAAAAGCCACTTGAGCTCCTTGAACCTTTGCGAGTACGGACTAGACTGGAATTTTTCGAACTTTTCTTGTAGGCTGAGGAACTCTCATCAAACAAAGTCTTACCCGGACACGTATTACGTAAAACCGATGAAATCGGAGGCAGAGGTAGTTTGGTTGAAAATTGGGGAAGGAGCCTTGAGGAAGGACGTGTGAAAACCAGCAGACGCGTCCGTTCCATGTCTAACTCCTCCTTGAGGCGCTTTATCAAAGAATACGGTCAGAGCTGGAAGGTTCACACCAGCACTGACTGGTCGGAGCTTCTAAAACTCTAATTAGGGGATTCCTGGGTGGCTCAGCGGTTAAGCATCTGCCTTCGGCCCAGGGCGTGACCCTGGAGTCCCGGATCGAGTCCCACGTCGGGCTCCCTGCGTGGAGCCTGTTTCTCCGTCTGCCTGTGTCTCAGCCTCTCTCTCTCTCTCTGTGTCTCTCAAGAATAAATAAATAAAATCTTAAAAAAAAACTCTAATTAGTTGAGGACATTAAAAATGAGAGGCAGAAACCATTAGGGTGGCTACCACCATCCAGAAGAAAAAAAGGAGAAAATGACAAATATTGCCGTGGACGTAGAGATATTGGAATCCTTATTTGTTGCTGATGGAAATGAAAAATGGTGCAGCCACTGTGGAGAACAGTATGGTGTTCTCAAAAAAAAAAAAAAAAATCGAACATAGAATTGCCATATAACCCAGCAAATCCGCTTCCAGGTATATGCCCCAAAGAATCGAAAGTTGAGACTTGAATAGACGCTCATACAATCATGCTCATCGCTGCGAGGTTTCTACGCGGCCGAAATACGGACGGAATCAAGTATCCATCAATGGATAAATGGATGAACAAAACGTGGTATATACGGGGATCCCTGGGTGGCGCAGCGGTTTGGCGCCTGCCTTTGGCCCAGGGCGCGATCCTGGAGACCCGGGATCGAATCCCACATTGGGCTCCCGGTGCATGGAGCCTGCTTCTCCCTCTGCCTGTGTCTCTGCCTCTCTCTCTCTCTCTGTGACTATCATAAATAAATAAAAATTAAAAAAAATTAAAAAAAAAGTGGTATATACGGGCAATGGACTATTATCCGGCGTTCAGAGGGAGTGAAGTTGTGACACCTGCTACAGTAGGATAGACCTAGAGGACGTGCTCAGTGAAGTAAGCCAGTCAGTCAAGGATACGTATCGTATGATTCTGTGCCTCGTACTTACGTGGATCAGGCAAATTCATAGAGATGGAGAGTAGAAGAGTGGTTCCCCGGGGCTGGGAGGGGGAGTGATGGGGTGTGAGTGGCCACCACCTACAGCATTTGAGTTTGGGATGAAGGAGGGTGGTGATCGTTGCACGGCGGTGAGGATGGAGGTGATGCCTAAAATGGCTAAAACAATAACTTTACGTTATGGATATTTTATCACAGGAAAAAACAAAAAAAAATAAGCAGCAGAAATAGAACATATTTATCAATTTTGGAGTCATTGCATGGCGAAAGTCTGCAGGTGTATA
This sequence comes from Vulpes lagopus, assembly GCF_018345385.1. Taxonomy (NCBI): domain Eukaryota; kingdom Metazoa; phylum Chordata; class Mammalia; order Carnivora; family Canidae; genus Vulpes; species Vulpes lagopus. The sequence goes on along the minus strand of NC_054839.1, from coordinate 61,223,828 downwards.
TAGGGCCCAGAATGAGCTTCGAGGTGTCTAGTGACGCAGGATTCTCCTTTTTTGTAGGGCCAGTTTCCTCAATGCTGGTCTCAGGGTGAAGCTCGTACTTGCCGGACAAAGATCTGCAAAGCGCTCATCAGTGGTGACCCCAGCGGCCTCTAGGGCCACCCAGGCTGTTCCTTATTCACTGGGCTGCTCCCTGGAGTCTAAGCCTCCAGCTCTTATCTTCCGTTGAAAGCCAGGAGAGAATTTCAGGAACGAAGCTCAGGACGCGACTACTGAGCCAACACACGATCACGTTTGCCTAGAAAAGGGTCAAGGAGCCCAGAAGTGGCTCCACAGCCCTTAGCAAAGCACAGAAGGAGCTCAGTCCGGGGCTCCGACTCGGCTGCTCGGCCGGCGGGTAGGGGAGGACCCTCCAGGCCTCAGCGTGGAGCCAGAGCCGCACCCCCGGGAGAGCGCACGGGGGCGCGGGTTCAGTCTGCCCCTGTGCCCACCCGGGTCTGCAAAACCTCACGGCTCGATCGGCTCGATCGACAGGCTGCCCTAGGAGCTGCTCCATGCTAGTTTGGCCGTCCTGACCCCAAACAGGATTAAGGCACACGTTTGGGCAGTTGAAGGCCAATGTGGCGGCCTCACAAGGACCAAGACCCAGACTTTTTTTTGTTTTTTTTAACATTTTATTTATTTATTTGAGAGAGTGAGCAGGAGCAGGAGCAGGGGTGGGGACGAGGGGCATCGACGGAGGTGAGAAAGCCGACTCCCCGCCGAGCGGGGCAGGCCTGCAGGCTCCATCCCGTCCCGGATCCTGACCTGGGCTGCAGGCGGGCGCCCACCCAGCCGAGCCCCCGGGAGCCCCCAGCCCGTTGCCCTCACTGCGACCCCAGGGTGTGGTCCTTGTCATCAGGACCCAGGACGTCTAACTGTATTCAGCAGCAACCCCCGAAAAAGGGGAAGAAGAACATGCGTTTTCCCTCTAACGTCACAGCCCCCAAGTCGCCGACCTGCTCTGCTCCCACCCAGACCCTGGGCGCCCCGAAGCGAGGGCGTCTGCGAGCCGGGATGGGTTCTGAGCGTCTGCATAAGCCCCCGCTAACCCCTGCTAGAATTCTGGGGTTTGCTTGATGAAGGAAAATCGCTGGAGCTCCCGGAGGCTGCCGTTCCTCCTGCCTGGGGTGTTGGGGGCTGCTCACGCTCCCCGGGGCGGGGGTCCCCTGGGTCGTGGGCATCCCGGCCCAGCAGGGGTCTTCGTCTTGGGTCCACCTTTCGGTCGAGGGTCTTACACGCCTGCCGCGCTGTGCGCTCCGTCTGAGCCACAGGTGGCTGTGCTCTGAGATGACCGGTCACCACCCAACCCGGGACATCCGCCTGCGTTCCTGAGCCTGCGGGACATGATAGGGCTCCTCTGCACGCGAGCCCCCTGGCCATGAGGGGAATGGGATACGACTTGCCCTCGCGCTGTGTCCCACGGCGGGTGTGCACACTTGACAGCAAAATTCAGCGAGGAGATGACTGTCCTCACTTTGCCACGAGGTCCCAGAGGCTCCGAGGTGGTGATCTTCCTGGTAAGCCGGCAGCACGAGTGGGATAGTGCACTTCCTGCCGATACAAATCGGGGCAGCCGAAGGGTTTTAGAGAAATTCAGGAAATCTATAGCGGAGAATCAGCCACCTGTGGCCGGATTAGGAGGAGACTGACGCCACGGGACAAGGCCTCCTCGGTCTTGGCTGGCGAACGTGTCAGGATTTTCCGGAGAACGGGCCCGTGTGACGTGTGTACAGAGGGAGGGACGGAGGAAGTCAGAGTGAGCGTGAGGTGATGGGGCGAGCGACAGAAACGACAGAAAGGACAGAAAGACAGAAACGTGGCTTCAGGAGTGGGCGGGCGAGCTCGGGGAGGCTGGCGAGTGGGGCCGCAGGCCGGGCGCCGCGCTCAGGTCTGAAGGCGCTTTGGAGGCAAAATTCCTTCCTTCTTGGCAGACTTTGTCTTTTCCTTCTCACGTCTTCGATGGCCGGGTGAGGCCACCGGCTCACGGAGGGTCTGCTGAGGTGCGCGGTCCCCGGGAGAACCCGCCCCGCGGCCGAGCGTCTGAGCGCTGTGCTGGCCACGGACGCGCGGGCCCGGCCCGGAGGAAGGCAGGCGGCCTCGGTGGGCCTCGAGCGCCCGACCACTCGGTTTGCCTTTACCAAGTTATCAAATTATGAAACGTGCGTCAGGGCACCTGAGGCGCAGCAGGTGCTCAAATCATCATTTCCTTTGTCTGTATTTTTTTTAATTTTTATTTATTTATGATAGTCACAGAGAGAGAGAGAGCGAGGCAGAGACACAGGCAGAGGGAGGAGCAGGCTCCATGCACCGGGAGCCCGACGTGGGACTTGATCCCGGGTCTCCAGGATCGCGCCCTGGGCCAAAGGCAGGCGCCAAACCTCCGCGCCACCCAGGGACCCCTCCTTTGTCTGTAAAAAGCCTTTGAAGCCGCTGAGAAACCGAGGAGCACGGGCAGAGCGACGCTCACGGAAACTGTCTTCGGCCGTAAGGACATGAAGTATGAAGAGGGGACCCGGAGGAGGGCTGTGAGCCGGACATCCGCCGCTGTGGGTCAGCGTGAGGGACGAGATGAGTCACTCGCTGCGTGTCAGGCACGTACAGATGCTTTATTTATTTATTTTTGCTGCCAAATTTTTATTTAAATTCTAGCCAGTTAGCGTATGGTGCAATATTGGTTTCAGGAGTAGAATCCACTGATGCATCCCTTACCTGCAACAGCCGGGCTCAGCACGGGGCCCTCCTCATCCCCACCTCCCACGCCCTCCCTCCGAGGCCCCTAGTTGCTTCTCCATAGCTGAGCCGCTGATGGTCTCCTTCCTCCTGTCCCTTCCCGCCCCCCCTTCCCCTATGATCATCTGTTTTGCTTCCTAATTCCGCAGATAAGCGGGATCATATGATACAAATATATGTTTCAGATACATTATCTTATTTAGTGCTCATAACCGCCGTATAAAGTAGGTATGTCTCGACCAATGAAGAACACAGACGTTCCCCCCTACCCCATCCCAAATGAAATTGCCCAAACCTTATGACTGAGAAAGGGTGGAGATGCCATTCAAACCCGAGTCTTCCAATTCCAACCACTACTATTATTAATGAGGGTGGTGGCTGCAGAAATAAAAAGGAGGGGGACAGAGTCCAATAACATGGTGAAATGGAAAGAATTTAGCAATTAATCAGATGGCAAAGATAACTGCAGGATTTTGAGTCTCGATAGATTGTTTTTGTGGGAGCAAACTGTGGACTTTTAGGAAAAATAAGGGTAGTCCCTAGAAGCTGGTTTTGGAAGAGTCAGAGATTTTTGGATTCATTCAAGAAATATTTACTTAATGATGTCCGTGTGCTAGGCCTTGTTCTAGACTCTGGGGTTCCATCCGTGGACAAAACAAAGATTCCGGTCCCTGCACGTTCCGGCCTGGACAGATTATAAATAAGTAAACTGCAGTTCACGCCAATGATAAGTGTTGTGGAGAAAAGTAAAGTGGGGAAGGGGGCGCGCAAGGTAGTCAGGAAAGTCCCCACTGAGAAGTCACTTAGGTGAAGACCTGCAGGAGGATGCAAGTGTCGTGCAGGAGGTGGGGGTGAGCGTTCCAGGCAGGAAGAGCGAGGGCCTCGCCGAGGAAGAGACAAGGTCCAGGGCCATACAGATGCGAAGAAATCTGGCTTTCTTCTGTGGGCCGTGGGGTGCCCTGGAGAGTAGGGTGCCCTGGAGGGTGGGGTGCCCTGGGGGGTGGGGTGCCCTGGGGGGTGGGGTGCCCTGGAGAGTGGGGTGCCCTGGAGAGTAGGGTGCCCTGGAGGGTGGGGTGCCCTGGAGAGTAGGGTGCCCTGGAGGGTGGGGTGCCCTGGAGGGTGGGGTGCCCTGGAGAGTAGGGTGCCCTGGAGGGTGGGGTGCCCTCGGGAGTGGGGTGCCCTGGAGGGCGGCGTGCAGAGCCCCGGTAGGACGCGGAAACCACTGCTGTGGCTGCTGCGCTGGGAAGCACAGAGCGCAGAAGCGGTGCGGGTGGAAGCCGGGACACGGGGACTGGGGCCCACGAGGCAGGGAGAGTTGGTGGGGTGGGGCCGGCGGAGGGAGCACACGGGAGAGCAGACTGCACAGATTTGGAGGACATCGGATTCGTTGACGGGCTGCGAGGTGGGGGTGGCCGTGTTAGGGTAGGGTTAGGGTCTTTGTCCTTGCGCTGGTAATTTCTGACGGTTCTTAGAAACCTGAGGACAGAGCGTAAGCAAGCGGCTGAGGCCCCGGAGGGACAGGGAGCTTCACCATGTCCCCTGGGCCCGGCGTCCCCTGCAGCTGTCCTCTGGGGTCCAGTGCGCTCGCCCCTGTGCACCTGCCGCTCCTCCTGTGCTCAGCCACTCTGCGCCGATGCTCCCGCAGCAGGTGTCCACGCCACCCCTCGGCCCCCACAGGTGTCCACGCCAAGTGTCTGTGGACACGTGTGGCTTCCAGACTCAAGGGTTTTCACATTTAGAAGCCTCAGGTGTGGGGCGCGGGGGCAGCTCAGGGTGTGACCCCCCATTGCCGGGGTCGTGGCCCGCCTGGGGCTCCAGGGCCTGGGGACCCCGCTTCTCCCCGCCTGCCTGTGCACACACCTCTCGCTCTGCCAAATAAAGACCCCAAACCCTCGAAAGCAGCAGCGGCAGCCCCAGCAGCAGCAGCCCCCGTGTTAAAGGTCGTGCCTGTGCCCCCTCGGCCTTCGCTCCCTACAGGGAGGCTGTGACCAGATTGCAGCACCTGGCTGGTTGGGGCTTGTACGGTGTCACCACAGAGCACAGGGACCGGCCGTCCTGGGGACCGACCATCCCACGGACGGGCCATCCCGGGGACCGGCCATCCCAGGGACCAGCTGCAGGGCTCTGCGGGGCTCTGCGGTCCACACCCGCCTGGAGCCGTCGGGGGTCCCCCTTCCTCTCCCTTTGCCCCCATCCCCCGTCCCCTCCCCCCTCCTCCCGGCCCCTCACCTGCCCGCCAGGCCTCGGCCTCCGCCCTTCTGCTGCCCCAGCCGGGGCTCCTCGCCCGCAGGTGGCCGGCTCCCTGCTGGCGTCTCCCTCCCTCCCGCCGCCGAGACACATCTCAGGGCCCAGCTCCCGGGGAGAACCGTCGGCTGAATTCAGTTATGGAGGTAAATAGGCACATGTATCCTCTCTCTCATCTCTCCATCTGATCGCGCCTTTTCTAAAAGTTTCATAAGTTTTTATAAGTTTGTGACTTTTCAAAGCTTTTGACTTTAAAATTAGACCAGCACAACCCACAGGGTATGAAAATCAGGTGTTTTTTTTTCACCCGTGTTTGCACTGCTCTCGATACTCACCAATGAATAATTTCAAGCCGCAATGATCTTGGATAGTTTGACATTAGGTCAGATAAACTTTACCGTTTACCCGCTTGCCTGGCAAACTTTATTTTTTTTTTAATAGTGCAAAGGTAAACTCAAATTCAGCCCGGGCCAAATCTCAAAGTCATGCATCGGAAAGTCATGATTTTTTTTCCCCTTATGTTTATTTTTGGCTATCACACTTCGGACCATTAGGCAAATGCCCGTTGCCCTTTTACCAGCGCCAGCACTTGCTCAAGGAGACCGTAACAGGTGAGAGTATTTAGTAGAATAAAAAAGAATTCGGGGCTTTTGTATTTTCTAAGCTAGGCTAGGTCCACTTGCTGAGACTTTGCACGGTTGGAGCTACGTCCCCAAGGTCGCCGCACGACTCGAGCACATTTCAAGGCTGAAGTGTGGACTTTTAACTCCGTTTTAAAACGACTGCTGTCCCGAGGATGTGCATGAGGAGGAATACGTCTACCTGAGGAGGAAAAGGGGTCAATTATAAGCTGTATCCTAAAATAGGTACAGCTGAGAGCTCCCCCACCCTTTTTTTGGTTCACTTATTAAAATAGCCCACTAGCTTGAAACAAAATACTTGATCATCTCAGGTATGTCAACAGCCAGGTAACAGGGTAGGGTTTGTTCTTTGTCTATAACGTATCAGTTTTGCAACGAGCTGTCAGAGCTTGAGCAACATCGTAGATGAGATACTTTGCTGTCCCGGAGGACTTAAAATTTAGGCCTTGTATTATTAGAACTATTGAGCGATGACGTAGAGGTTTAAAATAAGAATTTCCCGTTGACAGCTATGAAATGACATAGGCTGGCACAGCAACGTGTTGAAATACACATTTAAGTTCCAACAAAAGGAAAGCGACTCACAAAAAACGTTTTAGTAGTTTCTCGAAATCCGGTTTATTGAAATTGCCTTGAAATATTTCCGTACCCGAGAAAAGAAGGGCGGGAAGTCAGGACGTACTTTAAGCCATAGTTGACCCACGGTCTGAGTATATACATTGTCATTTCACACACACACAACATCTCTGTCGTGCCAGAGATTTTTACTTAAACTTTGCCCTTTTCTCGAGTGAGGGTTACAGATGGGTAAGAGGAATGGGGTGTCGCGGCGGCTTCCAGGCCCTTCCTGGGGAAGAACATGGCAATCATCTGTAGCTGGAACTCCGGGGGCCGGGGGGGTGCTTGCTGCTGCGGGAGTTTGCGTAGCCTGATCTGCGGAAAGGAGCAAACTGTCAGATCTGAGCGGCTGATAGATCTGAGAATTCTTTATGAAAGCGAAAACGGTCCTCCTTAAAGCATCAACGGATCTTGTTGGGTGCATTAGTGAGAAAAACCAAGTGCACCTGAACTTCATTTTTCCATCAGTAAAGATCCAATGGATTAAAGAGAGACGCGCATTTGATCTGGGTTCTTTCCAAAAGATATCGAAAATATCATTTCAATATTGACATGGTTCTACGTAAACAAATTCTCCTGCGCGGCCGAGCCTGACTCCCAGCAGTGAGAATATTGCCAATGAAATGATAAGGCCGTTGCGAGTGCTATAGGTAAGAGCAGGGCCCGTGCTAACTCGGACCGGGTTGAGGGTTCCCGTGTGGAGTTGGAAGAGGGGGAATTAGGTAGATGAAATAATTTAAAGAAAGAGAAAGACTTGTGTAGATCAGGCTTAACTACAGGTGATGGGAAAGATCCAAGGAAAGGGAGAAATACGCAAGAACAAGGCCAAAAGAAAGAAGAATGTGCATGCTCCCTGGTGGAACTCTGGGAGTCAAAAACTGTGATTTGAAAAAAAAAAACAAAAACAAAAACCAAAACTGCAATTTGTAGATATATGTACACGAACGTGCAGATGTGTAAGGTGAACTGGATGACTGAGTCAAGTGCTTTGGTAACAATAGAGAAAAAAAGACAAACCCTGTAATCAAGGGGTATACATTGTATAAATTGGCTAAATTCGTTTAATTATTCATTTCTTTATTCTACACGACTTGTATGGTCTTGGGCTGTATTTTGAGAGGGACTCTGAACTGAAATTACATTTCACAGATTTGAAAATTAAAACCACAGGACATCCATTGACATCAAAAGTCACAGAATTGCTACATGAACAGCAAAGAGGCTCAGTCATATTCATGGGGCAATTATGTGCTCAGGGCACCGAGCGGAGGGATCAACACAGCTGCGGGGTCTGACCCACCTTTGAACTGCAGCTCTTCAATCCCCGTTTGGGACACTTGGAGCCTCCCCGATGTCTCCTTTCCACGTGATTCCTCTTCCTGGAGTATTAACTACTCAGGGTGGCTGTAAAGATTGTGAAATATAAGTATTTGTAAAGCCCTAAGCATGGTGATCCCCACAGAGACTTTGAAAAAGGATACAGCCCCTTCCTTCCGTTATACACCCCTGCACATAGCACCCCTCCCACATTTACTTCATTTTATTTTTATTTATTTTTTTCATTGACTTCATTTTATTTTATTTATTTTTTTAAAGATTTTATTTATTTATTCATGAAAGAGAGAGAGAGAGAGGCAGAGATACAGGCAGAGGGAGAAGCAGGCTCCATGCAGGGAGCCCGACGCGGGACTCGATCCCAGATCCTGGGATCATGCCCTGAGCCAAAGGCAGACGCTCAACCGCTGAGCCCCCCAGGCCTCCCTCATTGACTTCATTTTAAAGAAAATATTTAGGCAGAGGTTTATATGAAATGCTTTTTTTTTTTTTTGCCTATTCATTTCAAAACTATCTGCATGGTGATAGTAATAGGTCGGTATAACACAATAACGGATTGTGCTTGAGCTTTTTGTTTTATTGTGGGATTGACTGGTGCCCACATGATATATGGTATGTGTGAGGCAGATGTTAGCTCTAGGTATTTTTATATCTATGAAATTCTGCTAATATTTTTTATTTTTTATGTAAACATGGTTAATTTTCTTATAAAATACATATTTGTCTTTTTTTTTCTTATTGTTGCTTCAGAAATCAAGTACCTCACCTAAAGCTCCTGGTATTGCCATGCCAATGGCAATGTTTATTGCCAACCAGAAATTCTTGCAACTGAAATCAGAAATCCAGTGATCCCCACAGACGTATCTTTTGGAAGTCAAGGTCTTTAGTTAATAATATATGAATAATACAAATGGATATTTGTGGTCAAGTTTCAATGGTTTGACAGAGATTTTTCTCAATGTCACTAGTTTGAGAATGCTTTGGTTATGATAAAAACTACTTTTAATGATAAACATAATAAACTATATTTTCCAACTCATGAAACAGAGAAATAGTGTCATTTACATTTAAAATTTTTGAGACTGGGGCACCTGGTTGGCTCCACGGTTGAGCATCTGCCTTTGACCCAGGGTGTGATCCTAGGATCCAGGATCGAGTCCCGCATCGGGCTCCCTGCATGGAGCCTGCTTCTCCCTCTGCCTGTGTCTCTGCCTCAATCTCTGTCTCTCATGGATAAACAAATAAAATCTTTAAAAATAAAATGAAATATTTGAGACTATAGTGCACATTCATAAACTACTGACCATTGTCCAAAATGATGATCTGGCTAATCAGATGAGTCTTTAAAAGCGGCCACACCGATATTTTTTTAAATTGATTAATTAATTAGTTAACTTATTTATTTTGCCACGTCAACATTTTAGTGCCAAACGGAAGTTTAGTAAAAAATTTTCTACTAAAACGTATTTTATTACCACAGTAGACTCGTTACACATATAAAAATACTTCTTCATAATTATTATGGAAGAGATTGGGAGACATCACTACTAGTTTCATTTTTTTTCTAACAAAATAAGAGCCACCAGTTTTTCAGCATCAACTAGTTGCCAGGCACACGCTAAGCACCACACGTACCTTCTTCCTAATCTTGGCAATAGTCCCGCGGTGATGGAGACTGCTGGTTGCCCTCTCAACACAGCGCAGCCACTGTGCAGATAAGAGTGGCCAAGTGACACGGTTGGCCAATCCGATCTAAGAGGAAATTATCAGGAGTGGTGCCAGAAAATCTCTTTTTAGAGCGCGTCCAGCTCAGCTGACATGCTTTCTTTTCTTCTTCCCATGGCTTCTGCCAATGCAAACCTACAATACTTGAGGTGAAATAGCTAATTACCAGTTGACAAGCACACATTAAGATTGGCTGAACAAGAAAACAGAGAAAGCTCCGTGTTCTTAATGACATTATAAAACTCGGAGCGGACACATGAGGCCTTCCTGGACTGCCTACCCCTGGTATAGATGATAAAAATAACCTTTGTTTTTCAGGTTTCTTATTCATAGATGAATGCAACCCTCAGCTGATTCACCTGCACAGAAAATGTTGACCTTTCGGTGTCTGAGAGGAGGCGACCCAGCTGGTGGAAAATAGGATAATAATTGGATGCATAGGTATCAGAATCGGTAATGATCGGGTTTAAAACTGCTTTGGGAACTTTGGATTAGAAGTGCTGTGTATCATGGGGAAGGCACAGAATAGTGGGTTATTTAGACGTGCCTCTTAGTTTAATTTCAGTTTAATAAATTTTTTACCTGGGGCAAGTGTCTTTACGTATCTTTAATACAAGAGAATTGCATTAGCTTATTTTTAAGATTCCTTATGGACAGAACTATCAAATGCTGTGCATGTTGGCCTATAATCAAGCAACAGCAACAGTCTGGTTCCCAACTCTTATGAAGAGTAGCGAGCGAGACATGTTCTCGGTGCAAAATTGAATACATAGGAGCCATATTATCCATCCTAATCAGACAGGTAGTAGTATACTCTGTACTGAGGTTTCACATAGAAGTGCTGAATGGGGTCACTAAAAGAACACGGACTCCTGTCTTGAATTTTGCTTTTCTAGACAGATTGTGGGTTTTTTTTTTTTTTTGGAAAGAATGAACAAAAGTGCTATACGAGTACAATAGAGAGTAGAGTAAAAGCGTTCTCATCCACACTGGTAGCGTTGGTGAGTTGAAAAAGTCAATTAAAGCACAGAAAAGAGAAAACCATGCTACAAACCTTAAACTTTTAATTTTAATCTAAGTTACATTCCCTTTGTCGATCTTTTGAAGTGCAAAATACTTGCAGGTTTTTACTTTTTCTAGGCTGTTTCCTTGCTTACATCTAATTTGAAAGAAATTTTGTCCGTGACTTGTTTACATTCCATTGGTTTACGTAATAATTAATTAACATGATTACAATGATACAAGTTCAACTGGTATAGAGGGGCTTGAGGAAGCAACTACCCAAGCATGGAACTTGCAAAGAGGGGAAGTTCACGATTATATTTATTTATTTATTTATTTATTTATTATTTATTTATTTTTCACGATTATGTTTAAAGGGAATTCTGGGAGGCCTGGATGGCTCAGTGGTTGAGCATCTGCCTTTGGCTCAGGGCACGATCCCAGGATCTGGAATCGAGTCCCACATTGGGCTCCCTGCATGGAGCCTGCTCTCTGCCTCTCTCTCTGTGTCTCTCATGAATAAATAAATAAAACGTTTAAAAATAAAATAAGATAAAGGGAATTCTACTACCTTTGAGCACCTGCCATGCTGTGGGCCTGTTTTAAAGAGGGAACAAGGAGCATCATTTAATCTGCAAATTAAGTAGATGTCATGAGAGCTCCTATGTGCCCATCATTAATGATAGATATTGCATAATAAGATGTTAAGATATTTTATTCACTGTTTTAGAACATGAGTCTTTGGAGACTACTGAACTGAATATTAAAATGACATTCTCACTAATATCCTAGAAGCTCTCGCCCCCTTATCCTTTCCATCTTGTATGTTTTTTTTTTAAAGATTTTATTTACTTAGAGAGACAGCGAGCACAGGTGAGGGGACAGATGGAGAGGGAGAAGCACACTCCCCTCTGAGCAGGGAACCCACTGTGGGGCTCAATCCCAGGACCCCAGGATCATGACCTGAGCTGAGTGAGGGCAGATGCTTTACCGACTGAGCCACCCAGGTGCCCCTACATCTTGTTCCTATGAGCAAATCCCTCCCTCATAAGAGATTTTGTTGATTGTCTCCTTGTGGTTTTCCCGTGTATCCGAGTCTCCACCCTGGTTTCCTGCTGGTATCCTGGTTCCTCCGGTCTTCACAGGGATTGGAGCCCTGTCCCTAAGCATCAATCCCCACGAATGGGTCAACGATAACTCCTGCCAGACTTGCCCAGAATTATGCCTCCGAATTCAGATCCAAGTTCTGGTTCTCTTCTGCTTTGTGACTTTGAACTACGTTCATGAATATTCCTTGGTCTCCCAATTCCTTCCCTGAAAAATTAAGAACACTTGGCCAGCAGGTTTGTTTGAAGATTAAATGGTCATGGGAAGCTCTAGCAGAGTGTCTGACGCAAGCAGGCAATGAAATGTTTGTTTTCTTCCCATTTCCTCGAGGCCAAGAACATTATTTGGTCTTCGCCTATTCGCATCACCTTTCTGACTCGGAGCTCTGACCACTTACAGGAATGCTTGCTGAATCTTTACGAGGTCACGCACCTGCCTGCCAGGATCTTGGCCCGTTAAGAGCCCAGATGACCTACTTACTTGTCCATACTGTCTCCTATTCGCACTAAAGGGATTTCCCTGGAGCACTCAGCTTAGCCCTGGGTCTCCCTGGTCACTTTTGGTGGCCATCCGTTTCCTATAACTCCGTCAGCATCCTTCCTCTCCACCTCTGGGCTTTTCTATAATCGATTCTGCCCTTCGACATATACACATTAAACATTTAGTACTATGCACTGGCGTGTTAGGGTTCTCCAGAGAAACAGAACCAGCAGAAAAAGGAGAGAGAGATGGAGAGACAGAGAGTAAAGAATTGGCTCACATAATTATGGAGGCTGAGAAGTCCTCAGATCTGCAGCCAGCAAACTGGAGGCTCAGGAGAGCTGACGGTGTAGTTCTAGTCCATGAGACGGCAAGCTCAAGACCCAAGAAGAGCCAGTGTTCCAGTGTTGAGTCTGACCACAGGCAGCAAAGGACCGAAGTCCCGGCTGGGTGCCGTCAGGCAGGAGGAGGAGTTCCCTCTTACTGATGGGAGGTTAAGTCTCCGTTCTAGTCACGTCTTCCATTCGATGAGGCCCACCCGCTTTAGGGAGGGTCATCTGCTTTCCTTGGTCTCCCCATCCAAATGTTTTTTTTTTTTAATAACAAATTTATTTTTGATTGGTGTTCAATTTGCCAACATACAGAATAACACCCAGTGCTCATTCCGTCAAGTCCCATTTGAATGTTAGTCTCGTCCAAAAACACGCGCGCGGACATACCCAGAACAACCTTTGACCCTATATCTGGGCACCCCAAGACCTAGTCAGGTTGACACATAAAATCAACATTGCATTGGGCCCTGTGCTAGGCATTGTGCATATTCTTGTCCTATTTCCGGTCTCAGAGACGTCAGTGCCCTTTCTTGCACATCCCAATATCCCCAGCTATGCTCTTGACCCGGTCCTTCCTGATCCTGAGACCCACCTTACCTCTCTCGCACCTTCAGTTTTCCTCTGCTCTTTCTTTTTTTTTTTTTAATATTTTTTTTAATTTTTTTTATTTATTTATGATAGTCACAGAGAGAGAGAGAGAGAGAGAGAGAGAGAGTGGGGGAGAGAGGGGGAGAGAGGGGGAGAGAGGGGGAGAGAGGGGGAGAGAGGGGGAGAGAGGGGCAGAGACACAGGCAGAGGGAGAAGCAGGCTCCATGCACCGGGAGCCCGACGTGGGATTCGATCCCGGGTCTCCAGGATCGCGCCCTGGGCCGAAGGCAGGCGCCAAACCGCTGCGCCACCCAGGGATCCCCTCCTCTGCTCTTTCTTTACCTAAAAACTTGTGTGAGTTTTTCCTTTACCTTACAATAAAGGTTCTCTTTGATCCTTGGAACTACCACCCCACCCTCTTTATCAGTGCAAAGAGAGAAGTTTATATTTTCTGTCTTCAATTGACTAGAATCCCTGGTGATCTAACTTACCTTATTTCTTCTCTCTCTCTATTCTTTTAACAAGAACCTTATAAAAGCCAACAATGGCTTTCTCAGATCTAATGGTGTTTGTTCAGTCTCCACTTTATCTGATGGTTCAGTAACTTTTGAAAAAGTGTATTCTCCTTTCTAAAATTCTCTTTTCTCTGTACTTTGGCCAAATTGAGTTCCTGATTGTCCGCCTTCTTTCTTGTGTTTGTTTCTTTTTCTTGTCCTGTCCTCTTAGGTAAATGTTCTCATAGCATTTTGAACTTCTTTTTTAGACATTTATCAAATTCGACTCCCTGTTTTAATTATTTCTATAGGACAGGTTTAAAAGGGAAACACCTCGTCGTACCACCCATTCTTCTTCCTGGCTTTATTTCTCTCCAGAGCATTTATCACTATCTGATATAATTTATAGTTTACATATTTATTGTCTCCCTCTCTCCTTCCCCACCATGAGGGCAGGGATTTGGGACTATTTGCTCACTAGCATATCTCCAACATCCAGAACAGTAGGTAGTATTTGAATAACAGTTGTTGAATTATTATAAGGATTCAGGTATAGGGCTGCTCAATGGATCATTATTTGCAAAAGTAAAACTCCTGGAAATAAACAAAATATCTACTAATAAGAGGAAAATAAGTCAAGATACATCCATAGCATGGAATATTGTACATTTATTAAAAGCCATTCTTAAAAAAAAAAAAAGCCATTCTTAAAAATTATTTAATGGAAAAATACTCACATTGTATTAAATAGAAAAAAAGCAGGATAGAAAAAGACCTCATTTTTTGTTTTTTTAATATAAAGGAGAAGATACTGGATAGTGAGATTAAAGTGATTTTTATTTTTCTGTTATTTTCATATTTTGTACATTTTTGACACATCCTTTTACATAAAATTTGAAGATAAAAAACTGTAAAGGGATCCCTGGGTGGCGCAGCGGTTTGGCGCCTGCCTTTGGCCCAGGGCGCGATCCTGGAGACCCGGGATCGAATCCCACATCGGGCTCCCTGCATGGAGCCTGCTTCTCCCTCTGCCTATGTCTCTGCCTCTCTCTCTCTCTCTCTCTGTGTGACTATCATAAATAAAACAAACAAACAAACAAACAAACAAAAAACAGTAAAGCTTTGAAGAAAAAAATGCTTCTTCATTCAGTTGCTATAGTCTATTCTTCCCTAGTCTGAATTTTTCACTTCAATTAGAGATACAGTTTGCACTTCTCTTTTGGCACTGATTATATTTTGCTTACTATTATGTATCTTTATGTCCTCTACTAGGCCCTGCACTTTCTAAAGCCAGATAGCATGTCTTATTTATAATTTTCAATGCATACAACACCTATCTACATTCAATAACTGAAATAAAAATTATTTAAAATGGTTTAATAGCCGGGAATAATACGTAGTGTTAGTTGCTTAGGGAAACCGTCAAATTATGTAATTTTTAAATACTCTGCTCTGATGTCCTTCATGACTGCCTTCAAAACACACTCAGGTTTAGGGACGCCTGGGTGGCCCAGTGGTTGGGCATCTGCCTTCGGCTCAGGGCGTGACCCTGGGGTCCCGGGATGGAGTCCTGCATCGGGCTCCCCAGAGGGAGCCTGCTTCTCCCTCTGCCTGTGTCTCTGTGTCTCTCATGAATGAATGAATGAATGAATGAATGAATGAATAAATAAATAAAATCTTTAAAAACAACAACAACAAAACACTCAGGTTTAAAGCTATTTTAGAACGAGGACTGTAGCAAGTGTTTTTAGGGTTTGGCCTACCTCTCTGCCACACTTACTTATAATTTTTTTTAAAGTTGTTGGTACTTACATGAAAACTTCTGCTTCTGGATTAAATGATAGTAGATTTTAGAGACTGACACTAAATTAGTTAGGTGTGATTAGTGTAGCAAAGACCAAATGATACAAATGGATCAAAACACAAGTTTATTTCTTGTTCCTAAGGTGGGTGTTCTCTGTTCGTTGGCAGGTTTTCTCCACATATTTAGAGTCACAGTGACTCCCATCTTATGGCTTCCTAGGCTACACATGTCCACTGGATGTTAATCGTATTTACTAATCTCTGCCTCTGGTACTTAGGTTGTAAGTTCAGTGAGGTCATAGAAATGCCAGATTCAGCAAATAAAAATACAGGATACCAGTTAAATTTGAATTTCAGATAGACAACATGTAATTTTTTAAGTATATGTTCCATGTAATACTTGTGATTACACATTCCATGTAATTTGTAATAATATTTGTAGTATCACTAAATTTGTAATATCACTAAACAATTATGCGTTATCTGAGATTCTGAGTTAATCGTGAGTCCTGTATTTTATCTGGCAACTCTCTGGGGGGTAGGGATTAGGTCTATCTCATTTAACACTAAATCCCTAGAATCTAAAATAGTACCTATTGACTTTAACATAAAGAAGTCTCTCAATAATATTTCATGAATAACTGAACCTGTATCAGGGAAGAATACTCAGTAGAACGGTGCTATTAATAAGATTATATATTGGGCAGCCTGGGTGGCCCAGCGGTTTACTGCCTGCCTTCAGCCCCGGGCGTGATCCTAGAGACCGGGGACCACGTCGGGCTCCCTGCAGGGAGCCTGCTTCTCCCTCTGCCTGGGTCTCTGCCTCTCTCTCTCTCTGTGTCTCATGAATAAATAAATAACATTAAAAAAAGAATATATACTAAGTATCAGCAAAGTATCACTAATAACACTTGTGATGAATCACAATAGGAAGCATCAGCAGAGAATAGTCATGAACAGATAAGCCTTTCCCAGGGACCAGCATTTCAAACCACAAACGCTCTCCTCAGCTTCAGGGAAGTAAGTGGGTGCAGTAGGTCTCCCCCTGGAGCTCCTCTCGGCTGTCGGACCCTCTTCTCAGGTCCCTGCCCAAGTGTCCCTCTCCCTGAGGCCTCTCCTGCTCTCCGCATCTAGAGCCCTCCTCCTTTTGCAACACTGCTCCTTCCCGGCCTTCTTCGTCCTCGGCACCCAGGAGTGACCGCGGCCCAGGATGACGGTGGGTCACCATCCGGGAGTGACCGTGGCCCAGGATGACCGTGGGTCACAGTCTGGCAGTGACCGTGGCCCAGGATGATCGCAGGTCACAGTCCGGGAGTGACCGCGGCCCAGGATGACCGCGGCCCAGGATGACCGTGGGTCACCACCTGGGAGTGACCGCGGCCCAGGATGACCGTGGGTCACCGCCCGGGATGACCGCGGCCCAGGATGACGGTGGGTCACCGCCCGGGATGACCGCGGCCCAGGATGACCGTGGGCCACCACCTGGGAGTGACCGCGGCCCAGGATGACCGCAGCCCAGGATGACCGTGGGTCACCATCTGCGAGTGACCGTGGCCCAGGATGACCTGGGTCACCACCCGCCTCCCGGCCAGGAGGTCAGCCTCCCCAGCGGGCCTTCCCCCACCTTGGCTCCCCGCTGGACTCCCGGCTCCCCACAGGTCAGGGATTCGAGGAACAGCGCGGGTTCCCACGGGCGTCTACAGTTGGCGGCAGTGTGACGAGTCTCAGTGACACCAGGCGGGCTCGTGTGGCAGGAGCCTGGCCTGTGTCCGCCCGGCGGCACCTCCAGGGCTTCAGGCCTCCGCCCACGTCCCCCACGGCCACCGCATGTTTCCTCCCGGGGTCGTCCTGGAAGGTCAGCTTGGTCTCCCGCACATTCTGGTCGTTCTTTCCAGTTGTCACCGACGGTTATCTTTCTAGAAGGGGGATCTAATGCTCTCAGCCCCCTACCCCAGCACTACGGCCCGCCACCCAAAAGCGACGTCCACCAGCCGCGAGGGGCCCGTGGGGCCTCCCTGGGGCCCGGCCTCAGGCCCCGGCTGCGCACACCGTCCCCCCCTCGGAGTCTGGCAGCCTCGGGGTCACTTCGGGGGGGTCAGCGGCTCTGCCTTCGGCGCTCATGGAGCCCTCAATGGGACTGTCCCGATTCTAAAATGTCCATTTCCTTCTACTTCCACCCTCTACAGCCGGGACTCAGCTGCCACAGGGCGGCTCAGTGCTGTCACCAGAGGGCCGTGGGACCTGGCTGTACTTGCGCGACGTCGCGGCCCTTCCTGGTGGCCTGCCGAGGCAATGGAAAGTCCTAGACATCTCAGTCAACCAGCCACTTAAAGGGAGGCCCTAAGTCCTGGTGGCGGTCTGAAGGCGTCTTCCCTGCCATGATCAAGACAGCCTGAGCACCAAGACTCGTGGATGAGGGATCCCTGGGGGGCGCGGCGGTTTAGCGCCTGCCTTTGGCCCAGGGCACCATCCTGGAGACCCGGGATCGAATCCCACGTCGGGCTCCCAGTGCATGAGCCTGCTTCTCCCTCTGCCTGTGTCTCTGCCTCTCTCTCTCTCTCTGGTGACTATCATAAATAAATAAAAATTAAAAAAAAAAAAGACTCGTGGATGAGCACGCCCCAGGGCTCAGTAGGCTGAGTGTCACGCTTAGCTCATAATCTCGGACCATGAGACCGAGCCCCACGTTGGCTCTACGCTGGGCCAGGAGCCTGTGTGCGCTTCTCTTTGACCCTCTCCCTCTGCCCCTCCTGTCTTAAAAAAAAAACAAAACAAAAAAACCCCCCACAAACCCCAAATACTTGTAGATTAAAAGCCAATGGTTTGGAAGAAAGTACTGAAGACAATAGTGGAATTTTCTCTTACAACATGTCCCATTATTAAAGCTCCTGGTTGGTACCATTCAATGCATCGTGGAAAAATTCTAATTGGGAAAAATCATTGTGTCATAGTTTAGCACTTTTTCCAGTGTATTTCTTAGAACCTGTGGTGTCTCAGAATTGATGAAACACGCACATAGCCTCGCATTTTCAAGTCCTTCCTCTAGGACTGGTCCTATCGTGTTTGCTGACTTATCGTAATCGTGTAGTCTCCTCGTGTTTGTCTCCTGTCTCCCCATTAGGTCACAAAGTCTCTATGACCTACCACGGTGCCTGTCACATAGTAGGTGTACAATTAGCACTTACCGAAAGGATTACTGCAGCGTTCGTGATCTTTAGCTGGAGAAACTGTTCCACTGCGATTCCAATTCTCAACTTGGTGGCAACCACTTTCAAGACTGATCTTGAATCATCTGAGGCTTCAACTGCTATTGTGAAATAATCTTTGTTGGAGAGCTCTAATTTCTTTTTAATAATACTCTCTTTGTAGCATTTTTTTTTCCTGAGGATCGATATATTAGAATGACCAAAATCCAATCTCCTTACATATATAATATCCAAATACATTCTGCTGCATAATTCCACATCTAAATTTTTAGGTTTTTTTTTTTTTTTTAATGTTCTCAACCTGTCAACATCATGGACTACTGTGATCTCAGAGAATAAAGCAGAGAGCTGAGGAGATAGTAATACAGCCAAAAAAAAAAAAACTTTGTTAGGTTACATAGGAGGAACATTGGGTTCATCTGATTACTCTGTTCAGATGGCACATCCAGATACCATCAGCCAAGTCCTTGGCACATAATTATTTTCGAACAGTGTTATCCTGCTTAATTGGTTTAAAATAATTTAAAAGGGCTCTGGTTGGCTCCTACAAATGAATCTAATTCATCAGTTCTTAATTGTTAAAAGAGCCCCATTTCAACAATTTAGGCTACTGTGGAAGCCAGTCACCACTCTTTCAGAGGCTTTCGTATAATTTATTCGTTCCCTTTTAGATCGAGCCATAGCATTTAGGCAGGGCTCCTTTACAAACAGCAACAAAGAGCAAATTTTCTCCCACAGGCCTCCCCTGACCAATGTCCTCCGGGGGAAATCTGCCCTAATCCCCGAGACTGCACCAGCACAGGGTTTAGCACACACGACTTCAACTCGTTTCCCCCCCAGCACTGCAAGAGCACACAGTTTTTTTTTTTTCAGTTGAGTCTGATGAAATAGTTGGCTTGCGCTTAGGGGCCATGTTTCAGAAAAATAAGCCTGCGTATAGCCAGAATCTTTCCACCGTCACTGAGATTGGGTGAAGAGATTCATATTTCCCATCCCATGCTTATTCCGAGGCCTAACCTCACTGAAGGGAACAATGGAAATCTCTGACGCTATTTAGTTTTCTCTTTTTAATTTTTGTCGAACATGGCTGAATTCAAGCAATTTAAATAAGCGTATGATACAAAAAATCCACTGGTGTCACATTCATAGCCCCCCACCCCCCGCTTTAGTTTGCAGATTTATTTTAGAAGTTCTTTTAAGAAACGTAATAACTCAGGGTGTGTGAGTTTTTAAAGTTATTTATTGAGGACTACTGGATATCGACATACACATTATTTTTACACTTTAAGCGTATAGTTCTTAGTCTTATTTACAAGATTCACCTGAAGAGCTTTTTAAAAAATGGGATGACGGGGCCTGTCCGAATTCTCCTGAATCACTTTCCTGTGGGTATGGGGATTTGGCACATCTATTAAATTATTTCTGAACTCTGCGGGCAATGCTGATGTGCATCTCCTATCCAGAACCACTGCTTTAAGCCATCATCCACCAACAGCTTCAACCAGAGTCACTAAGAATAAACCTGGCCTATTTCACAATTTTGTCTGGGGACCACTCGTCAATGCTTCCTGGCTTCTGATTGCCTCTTGATTTGCTGCCCATGTATGTCCTGATTTCTCTCCTGTTCTGCCTCAGGGCCTTGCCTTCCAGCACTTCTGGGCTTCTGAACTGGAAACCTGCCCTTTGATCTCAGGTGCCGTCGCCCAGGTTCTGGTTATATGCTCCGGGTTGGCTCCCTGGACTTGGCTCTCCTGATTTTTGCATCGAGGCCTAGGTCTACCAAACAGCTCCTCTTAGGACAATCTGCCAACTCCACTGAGTCAGGGAAGAGCCATCATGTCTCCATTGGAAATGATTTCAAGTAACTCTAACGGGGAAGATCATTATTAATGCATGGTCCTCTACTTCAGTAGTCGAGTTTGATTCCCTTCAAACACTGCTTTGTACTTAGCACGCCCGCTAAAAACTGCACTTTATATGGGGAAAAAAAAAATCCTTAGCCTGGAATTAAGGCCCTCTGCTGTCTAGATCTGACCTGCCTTTCGGATCTTGCGCCATTCTTCATGTTCCTGTGCGCCAGCCTAGCTGAACTTCACTGTTGCCCCAGGAAGTCACTGGCAATGCTGTGCTAACATCCTTTCTTCACTACATTTTCAACGTCTAAGAGGACTTTTTCACCAGGAGCTTCCTCTTCCTTTACCTACGTACCCAAATTTAACTCAGTCCTTGAAGCACCGTTTCTCAAACCTCAGTAATGCCAAGGACATTCTTGTCATTCTAGAGAACGCATGCTAGGATAGGCAGGGGTCCACGGACCAGCTGGAAAAGCCTGGATACAGCAAAGCTAAAGACTAATCCCATGAAAATCTTTCCATTGTAAAGTATCACCTTGAAACAAAAAATGCTGTCTTTATAACAATTTGTAGAGTCGTTAGAATGAAAACACAAACTGTTGACTATCAAAGAACTCTGATCTTATCTCCAGATCTGGGATTTCAGTTTGAGAACAGGGCTTTAAGGAACATAGAAGTGTACTGTCCCTGATTATGTTCATCACCCAAGGGTAATACGTTTTTCTCTTCTCTGAATTATTTAGTTTCTAATCACTCTCTGCCTTGAAGTAGCTAATAATATAGATGTAATATTTTTCTAAAAAGAAAAAACCCATAAGCTTTTTGAAGGCAGGGTACACACCTTTTAATCATTTTTAACTCCACCCGTCCTCTGCAAATAACGGACACAGACCTGCACTCTGTTGTATTTTGTGGTCCAACTCTCTTAAAAATCTCTTGCCCTTCTATGGTACATACGGAACAGGAGGAACAGGAGATCACTGAAATAGCCCTACTGTAAATTAACAAGAACTTCCGAGGTTGTCCTAAGGATCAGGAAAAGGCCAAGTTATGAAGCTCAAGTTTTTTTTTTTTTTTTTTTTTTTAAAGATTTCATTTATTTACTCATGAGAGGCACAGAGAGAGAGGGGCAGAGACACAGGCAGAGGGAGAAGCAGGCTCCACGCAGGGAGCCCGACGTGGGACTCGATCCCCGGTCTCCAGGATCACGCCCTGGGCTGAAGGCGGCGCTAAACCGCTGAACCATCCAGGATCCCCAAGGTTTTTTTTTTTTTTTTTAAAAGTGCCACCAAGGTCTGTTTCGGGTGAAGACTAATAAGCCCATTTCATGACATGATCAGGAGGTGAATAAGAATTTCAGGATAAAAACATAAAATCAAGATGCAAATTTTTTTAGGAATAAAAAAAAATCTATATTCAATTTTTTTCAGGATTTAAAAAAAATAAAAATCGAGATGCAAATTTTTCCAGGATTAAAAAAAAAGATAAAATCGAGATGCAAATTTTTTCAGGATTAAAAAACAGAAAATAAAATCGAGGTGCAAATTTTTTCAGAATTCAAAGAAAAAAATAAAATCGAGATGCAAATTTTTTCAGGATGAAAAAAAACCAAATAAAATCAAAATGCAAATCTTTTCAGGATAGAAAAATAAAATCGAGATGCAAGTTTTTTCAGGATGAAAAAACAGAAAATAAAATGGAGATGCAAATTTTTTCAGGATAGAAAAATAATAAAATAAAATCGGGACGGCAGGGCGGCAGGAGAGGGCCTGGACCCGTTCCTAAGGGAGGTCGGCCTGGGGCACGGGGGGGGGGGGGGGGGTCACCCCGCGGCCCGGGACCCGGCTGCGCCCCCGCCCCCGCCCCCGCCCGGAATCCGGGGCGGCCTCCAGGCAGCACCTGCGCGGGCGGAGCTCGGCCTCTCCGCCGAGGAGCAGCCAAGCTCGGGTTCCCGGGGCGCCGCGGCCCGCGCGGGTGGGACCTCGGGCCCGGCGGGGGCAGGCGCTGTCCCCGGGGCCCCGACGCGCCGCGCCGCGCCTCTCGCGGTCCCGCCCCCGCCCCCGCCCCTCCCCCCCGGCCCCGCCATCCCCATCCCCATCCCCGCCGGGTCTTCCCAGCCCCCCCCCCCGGCTCCCCGACCCCCCCTTGGCCCCCAACCCCCCATCCCGGCTCCCTCCACCACCCCGTTCCCTCCCCCCACCCCCCTTGGCCCCCCCCACTGACCCCCCCCGCTCCCCCCACCCCTCCGCGGCTCCCCCCACCCCCCGACCTCCCTCGGTCCCCCTCCCTCTCCCCGGCTCCCCTCGACCTCCCTCGGCCCTCCCGACCCCCCCCCCGGTTTCCTGCCCCCGACCCCCCTTGGCTCCCCCCATCGGACCCCCGGCTGCCCCCGCCCCTCCCCGGCTCCCCCCGCCCCTCCCCGGCTCTCCCCCCACCCCCACCGCCCTCGGCCCCCTCCGTCTCCCCCCCACCTCCCCGGCTCCCTCCCCACCCCCCTCGGTCCCCCCATCGACACCCCCCGGCTCCCCCCGACCCCCCGCTTCCCCCCACCCGGCCCGCGGGGGCGGCGGCGCCCGGCCCGGGTCATAAACAGCGCCCGCCGCCCCTCCCCCTCCCCGCCCCGCCCCGCGCCGACCCGGGACCGCGGGGCTGCCCGCCGCCGAGCGGCCGTCGGACTCGGGGCTCGGCCCCGCCTGGCCCGCCCGCCGCGGAGGGGGCGCCGCCGAGCGCCGGGGCACCGGGGGCCGCGCCGGCCCGCTCGTCCCTCCCCCCGGCCCCGGTCACCTCCAGCGGCCCGGGAGGCCGGCAGCCCCGCCCCGCCCCGCCCCTCCGCGCCCCTCCGCGGAGCCCGCCTCCGCCCGCCCGCTCGTCCCCGGCGCCCGCACGCACGCGCGCCCGCCGCCCCGCCGCCCCGCCCCGCCGCCCCGCCCCGCCCCCGCCTCCGCGCGTGCTCCGTAACTGCCCCCGCCGCCGGCCCGCGGGCCCGCCCCGCCCCCCCGCTGTTTGAATATGCTAATGCGAGGCTGCGCACGGGCCAATGGGGCGGCGGGGCGGCGCGTCACGTGGGCCGGGGACGTGTCAGGGGGCGGGGCCGCCGCGGCCCCTGCCCGAGTTAAAACCGGAGCGTGCGAGAGAAAAGCGCTTCAGTAGCGAGAGGGGCTGAGAAAGTGGTGACAGCGCCGGGGTGCGAGCGAGTCCCCGAAACTTCTCCCAACAGCCCCGGGGCCGGTCCCCGTCCGCCCCTGCCCCCGCGCCCGCGCCCGCGCCCGCGCCCGCACCGGGGTGGGAGGGAGCCGGGCCCGTCTCCCGCCGGGGCACACACGGGGGCCGGGAGCGGGGACGGGGCCCCCGCGGCGGGGGGGGCCGGGCCGGCCGAGCGCCCCGGCGGCGGAGGCGGAGGCGGGGGCGGCGGCGGCGGGGGCGCCGGGGGCGCCGGGAGCGCCGGGAGCGCCGGGGGCGCCGGGGCCGGGGAGTTTCCTCGCGGGTGCGGGTGCGGGCGCCGGCGCGGGCGCGGGGAGTCCCCCCGCCGGAGGCCAGGGCCGGGCGGCGCGCTCGCCCCGGGGGCCGCGCTCCCCGCCCCGCGCCGCCGCCGCCGTCTCCGCGCCCGCCTCGGGCCCCGGTGCGCCCGGCCGGCACTATGCCCATCTTGCTGTTCCTGATAGACACGTCTGCCTCCATGAACCAGCGCAGCCATCTGGGCACCACCTACCTGGACACGGCCAAAGGCGCGGTGGAGACCTTCATGAAGGTACCGGGCGGCCGGCGCGCCCGGGGGGGGCGGGGGGCCCGGGCTGCGGGCCGCGGGCTGCGGGCGCCGGGCGGCCCCTCCCCCACCGCGCGGGGCTCGGCGGGGCTCGGCGGGGCTCGGCGGGCGCCTCGTCACCGCGCCCCCGGCCCCCGCGGCCGCCGCCCCTCCCTCTCCGCAGCTCCGCGCCCGGGACCCTGCGAGCCGCGGAGACAGGTACATGCTGGTCACTTTCGAAGAGCCGCCCTATGCCATCAAGGTAGGAGCGCCGCCCGCGCCTCCCCGCCCCCACCGCGCTCCCCTCCCCCACCCCGCCCGCCGCCCCCGCCCGCCCCGCCCGCGCCCCCGCCCCCGCCCCCGCCCCCGCCCCGGCGCGGCCCGGCGCGGCCCCGACTCGCGGGGCGCCCGCCGAGCCCTCCCCGGCCCGGCCCCGTCCCCGGCGGCGGCGGCGGCGGCGGCGCGGCGCTCAACATGGCCGACATTTCCCCTCGGCGGCGCGGGCGGCAGCAAGGCACTGTGGGGGATATTTATTCAAGTTCGCCGAGTGACAGCCGGGCCGGCCGCGCCGAGCGGGCTCCGCGGCGAAGGGGACCGGGCGGGGGGGCCCGCGGGACGGCGAACCCCGAGCTCGCGGACGGCGGCCCCTCGGCGGCGCCGGCGGGGGGAGGGGCGCTCTGAGGCGCGCGGCGTCCGGCCTGCGGCCCGCGGAAGCCTCCCCTCAGCGGGCGGACGGCGGCCCCGAGGCGCCCGAGGATGCGAGACAGCGGGAGGAGGACGAGGAGGAGGAGGAGGAGAAGCAGCAAAAAACAAAAAAAACACGATTCTCACATTCTTCCTTTCAGGCCGGATGGAAGGAAAACCACGCCACGTTTATGAATGAACTGAAGAACCTTCAGGCCGAAGGACTTACGACTCTGGGCCAATCCCTAAGGACAGCTTTTGATTTACTAAATTTAAATAGATTAGTAACTGGCATAGACAACTATGGGCAGGTAGGTTGAACCCACGTCAAGGTGGAAGTGGAAAGAGCAGCTCATTTTTTTTTTCCCTTTCCCTTCTTCTTTTTGTGAAAAAAAAAAAAAAAAAAAAGAAACACCGTCAAGTCCGAAACGTATATAACGCGAAATACAAGTAGGAAACGTTTCGGGTTAAAGGACAATGCACAAGTGCAAAAGTGAAACCGACCGTGCTGTCCATGGTCTTAAGCCCTCGTTGCTTTTTTTTTATTTTTTCCCTTTTTAAACCCCCCCCCCCCCCCCGAAAATGTATTTATATTCACAATTAGAGCCCGAGTTTTGTGCCATACACTTGACACGAATTTGCTTTTGATCCCGTAAGTAGGGCTCACTCAGGTTTTAAGAGGAGAAAACACCCTGACCACACGCTCAGTTTCTGGGATGCGCTACCCACAGCCGCCTGTGCAGCGACGGCCCTGACTGACCGGCACTAGTTGATGAGGGGTCTTCGTTTCTGTATTGCTGACGACGTCAGTGGAAACTTTCCTGTTTGCCTTACCGGGGTTTATTTTAACCGCCGTGTTTCATAGCTATTCTGAAAGGTGGGAAGGTTTTCATTGGACGGCAGACAGCTGAGTACCTTAAGGTGTCTCAGCTGGTGAAGCATCTGCAGTAAGCGACTATGCAGAAAAAATTATGAATTCATTTCTGAATTAGATCGCAGGTCCAGAGGTGGTGGTTATTTTTGAACTCCAGACTTTTGGAAAAGAGACGGCTTGAATTCTCTTTATCCTCTCTGCCCCTCCACCCCCGCCCCCACCCCCACCCCCACCCCCATTATGGTTCACTAGGAAATAATGCAAGGTAGTCCCTTATAACTTTTGAGATTGCTGGCGGGGAAGAGAAAAGATACTGATGAATGAGTAATGTCACACATAACAAGAGAATATTAACCTCGGGTTCGATACTTAGGTTGTGCAGAAGCACTATTTACCACAAGGATACATTTAGGAATACATTTTGTTCTTTTCCCAAGCTCCATGAACCACAATCTTCAGGAGTTTGACAAATCTTCCTGTGACTAGGACTTTTTGTTGCATTATATAGAAAGCAGAATTGTTACTTCTTTTACAAATGTTAGTGCTTACTACCTTCTTCTACAAACGTCAGTGCTTAGTTACCTACTACTCGGCACCTAAACATTTTTGGAAATGTTTGCATATAATCCTATAGCCTTTAAAGTATACGTGCAATTCAGATTCACTTTGTTCTATTTCTACTGAATTGTACCTCCGTTGTTTCAGTGAGTGTTTATTTTCTTACCATATTAATCTTTGTTTTTCTTCTCTTTAATTTCGCAACATTTGTAGTAATTTAGGTAGATGTGTCATGAGCTCTTCAGTTTGTTCCTATAAACCGGATTTCTTTTCCTTTTATAGTCCTTTGTTACATGTAGTGCTATACAGGCTTGTTGGTTAAGGTTTAGATCTAAACATCTTTGAGTTCAAAGACAGATTTAAAACTTGCCATTATTTGGTTATCAGGTTGTCAGTGTATACAAGAACTATTAATTTCCTGTTTCTCTGCATCACCCAAGTGGGCAAGGCATTTACACACATTTACCTCTTACCACCTATTAAAAATGTCTTAGAGTGCTTCCTTAGAAAGGCTGACTTTCATGGAAAGGCTTGAAGACGTTTGTAAATTAAACCTGTGTTTTCCTTTTCCCAGTTGCCATCTTCCACCAGAGAATACTTAAGTTCTTGTGTGTAAAGCTTACAAAACGTTTGAGGTTGAAGGTGGTCCTGCTGTGCTGTTACCACTTTGACCAACAGAAGAGCCTGGGGATTAGGATGTTTTTGCATGTTAGGATTTATTAATTCAAGGAGGGGGAGGGATAATGCTGCTCAGTTATTTTGATGAATAAGCAAGGATGCATGGAGTAATATTAGTGCTAAGGTCCTGAATCGGCTCATAAAAATGACACTAGCATTAAAATAATTGAGGAAGCCACAATTTTCAAATGAAAATGATTGAGTAAAGCATTTAATTAGAAGAAAACATCTTCCCAGAGAGATTTTTTTTGTCATAGGACTATCTTGCTCATTTAAATATCATACACTTCCTATTCAAAAAAGGATAGATTATCAGGTATTTTGGATGTCTGAAATATTTAATACTAAATATAGTTCACGTGTTTTCTCTCTAAGAGTACTTTGTGTTTGCCTGTTTTCTGTGGAATGCCTTTATTCTGTAACCTCAGTGTTTTTACATAAATACTTCCCCTTTCATACTCTATGCAAGGATCTGTAGAGTCCACAGTACTAAATACTTGTATTATAACCTTGATCGCTGAAGGAAATGAGAAAAGGTGAGCTGGATGAAAAGGACAGCATATTCCTGTAGAGCATCTAAAAACATTTAGAGAGGTTTCCAAGTAATTTTCTTAAATGTCTAAATGTGTGCGGATATGTTTATACAGATACCCCCATCCTTACTCCCCCAACGTACATACGCATATGTGACTTTCCGTAACTGATCCCGAGTATTTTTTATGTCCATATTGCTTGTGTTAATTTAGTTACTACACCTAAAATAAAACACCTTTGAGGTAGTAGTAATCAGGATATTAATAGAACTTGCAGGGCATCTGTAAGGTTAAAGTAGCAGAGAAAAGGTGATTCTTGGTGAATGTTTTCTTCAAGCACTTTGGACATCCCTGTAAAAGCTTCCTTGTGTATAGAAATCTTTCTAAATATTTAATTTTGATAACCAGTACTATTTGCTGATATTTCTACAGTCAAGGAACAGTGTAGCTTCTAGTTAATCTTTTCTTTAGAAATTATAGCAACACCTCATTAAATTGCATTATCATCGCAGCAGCAAAATGTGACAGATGTATTTTTCACATGTGTTCACCATGGTTTCAAATAATGCTCCTCTTTTGAGAACCAATGAAAATAACCAGCCTTAACATCTAAAGTTAGGATATGTATAACGTTTTAGAGGTCTGATTAAAATTATATATGTAGTTTGATTTATTTTGCATATTTTTCCAAATTGTTTTGTGTCAGTGTTTTCAACATTATCCCCCCCCCCCCCCCCCCCAAAGGTAGGTTCTGGTTAGATTTAGCTGCTAAGTATTACTCTGGCCTGCAATTCATTATTTTTTTTTTTGTCACCAAGCTGATCCATACTTTGACTATTCAATCTACTATTTTTTTCCTCCAATCTACTATTGATTAAATTGTATAAGACTTAGAACAGTACCTAACCTGCCACCCTGATCCCTTGATGAAGACAATCCTTGAGCATACTTTAAAAGGAGATAGAATATGTATCTAATTAAGGATTTTCAATGCTAAGTTTTACCTCATTAAAAAATAGTGGCTTTTAAGAGAAGATCAAATTGAATGAATCTTAGGGATAATTTTAACCAGCTTTATTCTTAAGCATGAAGAAGTATTTGTGAATTTAGCAAGTTTAGGTAGAGTTTTAATAAAGTTACTTTGTTCCTTTGACCCTAGCAGTATCTATTTAGTACTCAGGTGGTACAGAATACAGGCTTTTCGCTTTTCTTTTAATGCAGGCAGGTAAAGTGCTGAAAACTTGATTCCTCTTTGGGTTTTTTTGTTTCCCTTAGGCTATCAATGAATGTATTAACAGTTTTGTATTTATTGACCTATCAGCATCTTTTCAAAAGAAAGATTATTATATTTAAACATACTGTGCTGAATATGAACTGGAAACAATGGTGAATGGTATTTTGCAAATTTTTTATTAAGTCCCTGAACTTTTCCCCCCTAATTTTTAAATTGTTGTAAAGAATACATAATATCAAATTTACCACCTTAAACATTTGGGTTTTTTTCAAGCCCCAATGTGGGGCTTGAACTCACAACCCAGAGATTAAGAATCACATGGTCTTCCAACTGAGCCAGCCAGGTGCCCCCCCCCCCATTTTAGCCATTACTAAGTGTACAATTTAGTGTAGCATTCACATCGTTTTTGCAGCCAATCTCTAAAACTTTTTCGTATCTGAAACTTTAACCAAAAGCATACCTCATTTTTTTCCTCTCCTGGCCCCTGGCAACCACCATTCTGTTTTTTAATCTACAAATTTGAGTAGTCTAGAGATAATCTCGCCTAAGTGGAATCCTACAGTGTTTGTCTTTCTGTGACTGGCTTATTTCACTGAACCTAAATGTCCTCACCATTAATTCCTGTGTTAGCTTATGCCAGGGTTTCATTCCCTTTTAAGGCCGAATAGTATTCCATTCTATGTATATACCACATTTTGCATATCTGTTCAACCATAACGGACACTTGAGTTGCTTTTACCTCTTGGCTATTGTGAGTACTGCTGCTATGAACATGGTATGCAAATGTCACTTTGAGATCTTGCTTTCAATTCTTTTGAATATATACCCTGAAGTGGAATTGCTGGATCATGTAATTTTAAATTTTTGAGACATTCCTATTTTCCGTAGCGATTGCACTGTTTTATGTTCCCACTAACAGTACAGAAGAATTTCAGTTTCTCCACATCCTAGTCAACGCTGTTTTCTTGTTTTCCTGATTTTGGCTGACATAATGGGTGCATATGGGTGCGAGGTGATATCTCACTGGTTTATTTGCATTTCCCTAATTATTTATATTGAGCATCCATTCTTATGCTGTTTGGCCATTTGTCTACTTAAGTGCTTTGCTCATTTTTTTTTTTTAATTGAGTTATTTGATTTTTGTTTTAAAGTTGTAGGAGTTGCTCAAGTATTTTGAATATTGACCCCTTACCAGATATGTGATTTGCATATTTTTCTCCCTTTTCTTGGGTTTTTTTATTCTTAAAAATTTTTTTTATTATTTATTTATGATAGTCATATATATATAGAGAGGCAGAGACAAGGCAGAGATAAAGGCAGAGGGAGAAGCAGGCTCCATGCACCAGGAGCCCAACATGGGACTCGATCCCGGGTCTCCAGGATCGTGCCCTGGGCCAAAGGCAGGCGCCAAACCGCTGCGCCACCCAGGGATCCCGGTTTTTTTATTCTTAATTGTGTCTTTTGATGACACAAGTTTTCATTATTGATGTAGTCTGGTTTATTTTTTCTTCTGTTGCCTGTGCTTTTGTTGTCCTATCCAAGAAATGGCCAAACCCAATGTCATTGAGGCTTTCTTTTCCCTTCTATTTCCTTTTAGGAGTTTTAGTTTATTTTACATTTTTAAGTCTTTTAATCCACTTTGAATTAGTTTTTGCATATAAACTATGATCAGGGTCCAACTTGATTTTCTTGCCGCTGGACATCTAGTATTCCTAAACACCATTTGTTGAAGAGACTGCTTTCCCCACTGAAAGGCCTTGGCCAGTCCTTGAACTCAGAAATCTCTTAAAATTATCTTCAGTAATTTTTATTGGTCAATAATAATTCTTATTGGCAGATAGAGGACTCTACGGTCAAACTTGCTTAAAAGCTTTTTTCTCCATCTTTATTTAACTGTGTAAAAGAAGCACGATAGCTAGAAATGTGAAATTGGAATCCCAGGTCTGACCTTGTTATTAAATTACTGTATAACATTGGGTAGTCACTTGACCACTCTGTGCCTCTGCTTCTTCATATTCCTCATTGCTAATAATGAGCCATTGTACTCTTGTTACAGAATTGGTTGGAGGTTTAAATGGAATGGTATATTAAAATATACTTTCAAAATTATGACGTGCAGAGGAGATACAAAGTATACCTTTTCCTTCACTAGGTTATTTACCTCTAGTTTTAAAATTATTTTTCTGCTTTAAATGTGAAATTACAAGAATTCTGAGATTTTTTTAAAGTGGATTTTTATTACGTGCTTTGAAATCTTACAGCATAAGTGTTTGTTTGTTTTTTCCTTGGGTTTTATATTGCTTCCAAGATGAAGCAGTGTGAAAAGTAAGTACTGGGCCAGAGTTGTTTTAATGGCAATTGATAAATATGGCAAAGTGTAGAGATAAGTGTTTTATTAAAAATGCATTAAGTGACAACTAGATGTAAGGTTCAGATAAGTTGGAAAGTCACTCTTTGCAGGAATACAGGTGTTAGAGAAGGAACCTTTAAACACACTAGATAGAAACACGTTTTGGGATGCTTTCAAATGGAGAGCCTCCCCCTAGTGTGTTTTAGATGAGATTTACACAAGTTTGTTTGCAAGGGACCTTTGAGGAGCACATCTATTGGGTGTAGGGGATTTTTTTTTTTTTAATTTTTATTTATTTATGATAGTCACAGAGAGAGAGAGAGAGAGAGAGGCAGAGACACAGACAGAGGGAGAAGCAGGCTCCATGCACCGGGAGCCTGATGTGGGATTCGATCCCGGGTCTCGAGGATTGCGCCCTGGGCCAAAGGCAGGCGCCAAACCGCTGCGCCACCCAGGGATCCCTGTAGGGGATATTTTAATGAGAAGGTTTGAAGAGCTCAAAGCGTAAAGTGGATATGACTTATTTCCTATCAAGCATACGTTTTAAAGGTGGTAACATAAGTGAAAAATTTTAAGACCCAGATTTTATTTTCTTTGAAAACACGTGACATCATTTTTCTTCATAATTTTATACTCAAAGTCTGTTTTCTAAATGATCAAAAAACTACTCTGTCATGATCTTTCAAAAGAAAATGAAAAAGAATATCCAAAGGACATTATTACATTCTTAATTACAAATTACTGAAAAGAAATCATAAGTAATGAAAGGCAAAAAATAATAGGTTTTACTTCTTCAAAGAGAACTTATTTTCCCTCATGCAAAAAAGAATGTTAATAATTATATATTAAATTATGTACAACTGGAAATTAAAAGGCCAAGAACAAATGTAGTATTTGAAAGAATTCCACTTACTCAAATATTTTAAGTTGATTTAGAATTGGGGTGAGAATTAGTAAAAGGATTGTTTAGCCATGTTCATGTCATAGATTTCTTCTCCAAAGAGATTGTGCAATATTTTATAACTTGAAATTTTCTTAAAAATTTTAAAATGACTTTTAGCCAGTATAACTCTTCACTCAAGTTTTTAATCTCTGTGTCAGATCATCTTGACGGGCTTTTTTTTGTTTGATCAGTGTCCACATGTAACAGTCCTGTTTCCTTTCATTAAAAAAAAGTATTGTCCTTATATAAACTTAATTTTTGTCAAGCCTTATTATAATTTACACATGGTCCCAGACCATAACAAAATACTGAAGCTTTTTTTTTTGTTTCTGTTTTAGTTTGTCTTTATTCCAAGATTCTTCTTGTCCCAACCTTTTTATTGAGGTTTAAGTTAGATGCACAAATCCTAAGTCTGAAGCTTAGTGAATTTTTATATAGACTTTTTTTTCTTTTCTTTTTTTTTTTTTATATAGACTTTTGAGAACAAAATTGAACTATTGCATCTACCGACAAAAATTTTCATTGGTCTTTTGTGTGTATTTTATTGTGACTATTATTTTGTGGGACTTTAGATTTACAAGTCATGTTAGAAGTTTACTCTTCCTCATTTTATTGATGAAGAAAGTAAAGGCAAGAAAGGTTTAAAGTGCTTAATGTCTTCACACTAGGAACATATTTTAAAAGCTTATAATTGGTTATGGAATAATTATGCAGATTTTACTAGTAACTTATGTTATTTAAGAACAAATTTTATTTAAAAGCATAACGGTAGATCTGAATCCTTTTTTGGGGGTATGTCTGTAGTTCTGTAATGGAATATGCTTTCTTTCAATTCCTCTGTGAAAATGAGGCATTTCATTTTGTCAGTTTGTTAACGTTTAACCTTACTTGTAACACTGAAAATACTGTTACACGCAGTTGGATTTTCACCCTACTTCCCTGTTTGGAAAGAAGTAAGAATACAAGTGTGAGGGATAGTGGACAGGATTTTATACCACTAGTACTTTAAAGCCTAGATACTAATATATGTATATACTTAATGGCATTTTTTGATTTTTGTGTATCATAGCTTATTAGTTTCTGATATATTTGGTTCATACAGAGCTATTAACCTAGTAAGCTGATTAGTTGGCTTTTCCAGTGTAGTATGCCAGCTAGCGTATCAGAGTTTTTTTTACCTAGTTTGTAAGATTTATAATTAGTTAACCATCATGTTTCTTTGAGGTAAGATAATATTGAAAACCTCTAAGCATTATGTTTTAAGATTCAGAAAACTCTGATTCTATCAGTGCCTGCTCTACCCATGAGTTTCATGTAACCTCTCTGCCCTCAGTTTCCCCATTAGGAAAATGAGATGATCTGTGCTGCAGGATGAAGATGAAGATTAAATGATACACAGCATAATTTATTATAATACCTGTTACCATTTTGGTGGATTTCTTTTTATTTGAATTTTAAAATTTTAAAAATTGGAATTGTGGGCACATAAGAGTATTTTATCCAGCTTTTTTCAGAGCAAGCAGTATGGTGATGCAGAAAGAACCACTTGAACTGGTTTTGCCTGGCTCTGCCACTTACTAGCTTAGGTTGTATTGAGAAGTCTTCTTAACCTTGCTGAGTTTCAGATTTTGTTTTCTTTAAAGATTTTATTTATTCATGAGAGATGGAGAGAGAGGGGCAGAAACACAGGCAGAGGGAGAAGCAGGTGCTCCCTGTGGGGAGCCCGATGTGGGACTCAATCCCAGGACCCCAGGGTCATGACCTGAGTCAAAGGCAGATGCTCACCCATCGAGCCACCCAGGCATCCCAGAGCTTCAGATTTCTTATCCAACAAAATAATGATAATAGCAATTTTGAGAATTTTTAAAAAATATTTTATTTATTCGTGAGAGACACAGAGGCAGAGAGAGGCAGAGACCCAGGCAGAGGGAGAAGCAGGCTCCATGCAGGAAGCCTGACGTGGGACTCGATCCCGGGTCTCCAGGATCACGCCCTGGGCTGAAGGCGGTGCTAAACTGCTGAGCCACCCGGGCAGCCCAATTTTGAGAATTTTTGTAAGAACTAGAAATATTTGTTAATCATCTAGCAAAATGCCTGTTTGGCACATGGTAGAAACTCAGATGATGATTTTTGTCATCTCCAATGTTATATTAAACACTTAACAGGATAAAAGAAAGCTTTCTTATCTGAAACCTTTGAGAACAGTTCTATAATCCACCATATATCCGGTATAAGAAGCTAGAATTAGCTATCCAGTAGTTCTAGCTAACGTAAAATTTTGTGCCATAAGGAACATGATGGTTTCGACTTTGAATTGAAGCTCCATAGATGGCCCCAAAAATACTTTCCCCTTGGTGTTAATAAGTTTTTTTCTCCAAAATCTCTATTTATTTTCTTTCTTTCTTTCTTTCTTTCTTTCTTTCTTTCTTTCTTTCTTTCTTTCTTTCTCTTTCTTTCTTTCTTTCTTTCTTTCTTTCTTTCTTTCTTTCTTTCTTTCTCCCTTCCTTCCTTCCTTCCTTCCTTCCTTCCTTTTCTTTTTTCTTTTCTTTTCTTCTCTTCTCTTTTCTTTTCTTTTCTTTTCTTTTCTTTTCTTTTCTTTTCTTTCTTTTTCTTTCTCTGTCTCTCTCTCTTCCCTCCCTCCCTCCCTTCCTTCCTTCCTCCCTCCCCCTTTCTTTCTTTCTTTTTCCTTTTTTAGATTTATTTAGAGAGAACATGAGTGGGAGGGGCAGAGGGAGAGAGAATCTCCAGCGGGCTCCAAGCTGGGAGTGATGCCTGAATTGGGGCTAGATCTCATGACCCTGATATTATGACCTTCGCTGAAACTAAGAGTTGTATGCTTGACCAGCTGCTACCCAGACACCCCCAAAATCTATTTCATGTTTAAACCTGTTTGGTAACATGAGTAATTTAATAAACCAGACATATTTTAGTTTGCAAAGCAAGAAGGTTTTAGTCTTTGAGGAAATTTAGATGAGTCCACTTTTAGGGCTCTGTATTTTAGAGTTCAAGTTGGTAATGGTTGGGATACGCATTGGAAGGGGTTGTTCTTGTGCAGAAGGTCAAATGTGAAATGTATGATCCCTTTTATTATTTGTAATGTAGATTTATGTGGGAAAATCCGGATAAACCTAGGAAGGAGTTTTTTTTTTTAATGTGATATAATTTTTTTTTAGAGAATATGTGATTTGAAATTTGATTATTGGTATAGTGAGAGCGGCACATAAAAATATTTTAACTTAATCTTAAAATTAAGAGGATTAGTTGTAACCAGGGGACAAATTTATTATCAGCCTAGTGATGTCTTACCAAGATTTATTCTAGTTCCTACGCACTCTTTTTAAATCTGTGCCTTAAAAGGGTATGGCATTTTAACATTTTCCATCCATTAGTTTTGCCTAGATAAGCTGAGGGATTCATGGTAAACGTCCTTGGAAGGGTTACATCATTTTCACAGAAATGAAAACATTTCTGAGTATGTGAGAAAAAGAAATTGTAGCATCAGCTATTGGTAACGTACTTTGTAACTAGTGAATGCCAGTATTGATGTTGCCATGTTAAAAGAAAACTTTCCCTTTGTCTTAAAGCTAGTGAACGTAGTTAGATATTAGGAAACATCAACAAAGTCTTCTGGTTGTTTTGGAGTTTGAACAGTGAAGCATCCCAGCAATTATTCTGAAATAGATTATTATTATAAAAAACAATAGATTATTTTTAATGACAGGGATTGAAGATGATGGAGTATGCTGTCTTCTGTGAAAGGTTAGGCTGCAAACCCCAGTGAATGATGTTACAAAGGCTCCATCTGCAAGATGATGACAGGCTCTTTCTCTCTTTAGTACTTTAGTACTAAAAAGTACAGTACAGTACTTCTGAATTCTCAGGAATAAGCAAAATGATGTCTTTGTTGCCTCTGGTAATGCTTGAGTTGTGATAGTTCCTGGTCATTTATGTACCTTAGCAGGTAACAACTAATGTAAAATTTTGAATTTTTGTCGTACAGTTTTAGTTGCCAATCCATTTCTCAAAACATAAGTTAGAAAAAAAAAAAAAAAACCCAAGAAATTGCATTCAGAAAATTGGGCCTAAGTCAGAAATAGAGTAGAAGGTCTCTCTATATGTCCATTTTATTGTTAATCCAGAGTAAACAATGTCTCATCCCCCACAACATTATATTGAATGTAAATCTTTAATAAAAAAGGTTATTCTTAGAGTTTCCATTTTAAGGAGTTTATAGCGACTATCAGAAACATGTATCAAGTCATCCATACATGGCATCTGCTTTTTCATGAGGTTCATTTCTAAGATAAAACCTTAGTGGATTTGTATGTGTAGTTAGAAGGGCTTATAAAAAAAAATTTTTTTTTTTTTTTGGGCAGGAGGCCCAAAAATTATGGGATTAGTATTTTGTTTCCTAAAAATATCATTTATTTTGAAAATTTAAGATGTCTAAACACTTGAGAATGGGCTTATTAGCCTGAGCACCAATAAATGTTAGTAATGTTGACTCAGAATCTAGGAAGAATGGGTTTCTAGAAACTGTTTTACTTAAGTACAAATACCTAGGTAATGGATTTGGAGAAATTTTAATATTTTCTTCTAAAAACCCTTCTGAAATTGGGTTACCACCAATTCTTTCCTAGAAAATGAAAAATTACATTTTTATTTTTTACAAAGCCAGGCCCCTTAAAACTAATCTCAAATTATGATTTATCCAATTAAATTATTTTCAAGTTGGCCTTCAGCTATAGCACATGGGAAAAAATAGACTGTCAGATTTTCCAAGTGCTTATCACAAATTTTTTCTTTATTAAATTTAATGCTTTATTGCTAACTTTACTGACATGAAACATTTATTAGGCCGTTTGTCTTCATTTTCAGTAGTACTCATGGAGATACTTATGTAGAATGCTGTGGTTGAAGTCCATCTTGTTTGTAGGAGGGCTATTGTGTGTGTGTGAATGATTCTTTTGAGACCATATGTGTAGATGTTCAGAAGGAAGTAGCCCTATTGGTTAAAGATATGATTTATCCAGACTTTTGCAAAGGTACTATCTGTAGATTTCATGGTAATCAACACCCCAAGGAGGTTATTAGTCTAAATGGTATAGGTAGATCTGTGTGATTTATGGAGGTCAAATTAATTTTTAGCATTATTGTTACATAACTTCATCTGTCTTTGAAAATATGTTTTCATCTTCGCTTTTATTTCTTTTTACTTTGCCATGTTTGCAACATGTTTACTATTACATGCTTTGCTGGAATAATTTTTTGCCAAATTATTATTACCCAGTCCATTTCATATAATGGGTATATTAGGTTCTTTATTCCCAATGTTAGTATTTTGTAAGATTGTACTTCCGATATATGCCAGCATAAGCACTATGCTATTTTAAAAAAATTTTTATTTATTTATTCATGAGAGACAGAGAGAGATTGCCAAAACCAATGATTTGTTTGTTAGAATACTCTTACTCAAACTTTAGACTCTTGTTCAAATGTAAAGCTCAAATTCTGTGAAATTATTAGTTAATATCTCAAATATATTGAATTTATATTGCTTTTGATGCAGTAATTCTCAGCCCTACATGTTACTGAGTTTCCTTAATGTTAATTTTTTTTCATAAAGTCATGCTTTTCTTCAGTTCTTAACATGATTATTATTTGGTTTATTATTTTAAACAAATTACAGCAATATTGCTCCTTAGTTTCCTTAATGTTAATTTTTTTTCATAAAGTCATGCTTTTCTTCAGTTCTTAACATGATTATTATTTGGTTTATTACTTTAAACAAATTACAGCAATATTGCTCCTTAGTCATTATATTAAAATAAATGTATGGGGTATCCCTTCTACTTTTGCCTAAGTCTTATTCCATCTGTTTTTAATGCTGTTAATATTTTTAACATAAGGAATTATATGGTTAGATAAAGGATCTGTATTGGTACACAATTGTATTGTGTGTGCCAATTGGAATTACTTGAAACTAAAAATACATATCTTTTAATGTGGAATTTTAATTAGTTTTTATATAGTTATAGACCTTAATGTATTCTAAGATGCTAGGTTTTTATATACTAGCAGATTTTTAAAGTTTTTTTTTTTTTTTTTTTGGATAGTAAGCACATTTTAATTTTGAGGAGTATTTGTTTTGAATATGTAATAAATGCACATGGTTAAAAAGTTCAAGTATCACAGAAAGTTATCTGTTCTTCAGAGGCAACCAACAATTACATAATCAGTTTGTTATGTATCTTTTCAGAGATCTTTCCTATATATTTAAAGATACTATCTTTAAAGGACTAATTTCCTAAGATGAGTATCTTAGACTTTTTTCACCAGAAGATTCTACTATGCCATACCAGTTGAGATAGTAACTATAAAAGTAATGATCTTCATGAATTGTAAACATAAAGGTTAAAATTCTGGCCTTGGAATATTGATTTAAGTGTGAGCTGTCAGGCCTTTATTGACTTAAATAATTATTATATTTTGTTTGGAATGTTTAATTAACCAATTATATATTCATCTCAGTAATAAAATAAACTTCCTTACCCTTTAAAATAAGCTAAACTGTATTAATGACAATGAATTATTGAATGGAAGATATAATTAGCACACCAAAAGTATGATTTCATAGATCTTTTTGCTATAGTGAGGCAAAAATAAAAGTGAAACTGACTTAAAAATATTAAGTATATAAATATTAGTACAGGTAATAAGCAGATAATGAAAAAATTCTGATTGTGGTATGCAGTTGTCTAAAGTTGAGCAATACTGAACTCTTTGAAGAATGTAATTTATGCTAGTTGACTTGTGTTACGAGGTATGTATTGAAAGCTTCTTTTCTCAGTTGTATGTAGATGTAATTGTGTTGTTAGTATTGTGACTAATAAGCCTTTGGATTTGAATTGCATCTTAAGATACTTTTCTTTTAGAAAGAAGCTTAACGTAGATGAATATTATCCTTAATGTTTTTATATTTTCTTTATAGAATCTGGGTTCTCACATTATATAGAGAGTATCAAAATTTCTAAA
Source organism: Vulpes lagopus (assembly GCF_018345385.1). Taxonomy (NCBI): domain Eukaryota; kingdom Metazoa; phylum Chordata; class Mammalia; order Carnivora; family Canidae; genus Vulpes; species Vulpes lagopus. The sequence continues at coordinate 61,185,000 of NC_054839.1, read as the reverse complement.
TGAAAATGAATTGGTTTGTCATATTTTAGAGGTACATATATTGTTATCTCTTTATTAGATATGGTAATAGAGGAGAATAGGATAGATAATGCCAGCTTCATGTTTTTATGTAGATTTTACAAAGATAGGAGACCTAAAGGATTACAACATTTTTAACAGCAGTCCTATTTAGTACTTGTCCAGTTATGCATGAGAATCTTGACTCTAATATAGGGCTTATTTCTCAGAGGAGCCCTTTCCTTTTAACATAGTTGCTTGTTGTTGCTGTTACTTAACTTGGAAAGGAAGTTTTAGGTTGTAAAAAAGCACAGGCTTGTTTATGGAAGGTTTCAATGGTCTTGCTAGGTGATTTGCTTTTTTTCTGCTTTTTTTTTTGTTTTTAATTTTTATTTATTTATGATAGTCACACAGAGAGAGAGAGAGGCAGAGACACAGGCAGAGGGAGAAGCAGGCTCCATGCACCGGGAGCCCGACGTGGGATTCGATCCTGGGTCTCCAGGATCGCGCCCTGGGCCAAAGGCAGGCGCTAAACCGCTGCGCCACCCAGGGATCCCGGTGATTTGCTTTTGAACTAGTATAAGATGCGATACCTCTTAATACCACTTTTGTTGATTTCTTTTGTATTTTTTCTGGCTTAGGGCAGAATAACTACACAGGAGTGGCTGCGGGTTAGCTGAAGACCCCCCACAGGAGAGCTGGAGGGCCGGCTGGCTGCACATTTTCCTTTCAGTAGGCCCATTAGCCCATGGGAAAAGTAGCTTTGCCAGGCACCTGGCTGCTCTTAGGAGGTTGTTCCAAGGACTGGTAACGCGGTAGAGCATGGTGGCACTGAAGGAAAATGAGCCCAGAGACGTACAGAGTAGTACGTAGTAGTACGTCTACTGGAAAGTGTGACTGAATGCTCAGGGATGCTTGCTTTTGCTTCAGAAGATACTAGTTGTGAGACCTGTTAAGGGTACAGTAAAATTCCTGTACCTCTCCCCCGACTACATTTTAAATTGGGTAAAAGTAAAAATTCTGATTCTGAGAACCAGGTTAGTTTGTATTTGGGGGAAAATTAGCCTTATTTTTATATTTTCAAAAGTTTTTTGGGAAAATTTAAAAATTCTCAAAAACTTTTTTTTCAAATATGAAATAGGTTCTAATAGATAAGATCTACTTTAATTCTTTAAATTTCTTATTGAGATCTTATACCTTAATTTAGATGTTTTCTTTAACACCATGATAATGAATTGATGGAACTGAACATTTTTGCTTTATTTTACCTTTAGCAAAAATTTTACCCGAGGTTTTTGGCCAACATCAAGTCACTTTTCTTTTCTTTAAAATCTGTTTTCTAAATGACAAGATTGCCATTAGTAAATAGCTCTAGAGGTAGAATATTGTAGCTTGCACCATATTCTCAAGGGACATGTTTAGATTTATTTATGCCGAAGAGCCACAGCTCTGAGAGAACCATCTGATTTTAATTCTGCTAATGGCAAAAGTAAACTTTTAGTCCCTCTACTGGTTGCCTTTGTCGTAGCAGAGCTTAATATTATTTTTATTTTGGAGATTTTATAACTAAGATAAAGGCTGTTTATAACTTTATGATCAAGACGAATTTTGAGGGATATTCTATTATGGACAGTCACATCCCCAAATTGAGTGACTTTGAAAACACTTGCTAAGAATAAAAATGTAAAGTATTTACTCTTAAATATAAAGATTTGGGAATTATTAAACTGTTGGCTTGGCATGAAAGAGCTGATGACATAATGATTAAATCACAACTTTTAGAATTTTGAAATGTTAAAATTTTTTGTAAAACATGAAAAAAGTAATCTTGTGATATTAGTAAACAATCAGAAATTTGTTTTAATTTGTTGGGTAAAAATGTGAGAGAAGCCAGTTATGTATTGTGCTTCTGCCAAGAATAAGTGCACTCTCAAGGGCAGGGGAGGAACAGTGTAAAACTGAATGTAAGAAAACTTTGTTGGAGCAACATTGTCCATTTTCTGCAGGCAATTTAGAAATTTATGCTTAAATAAAGTTACTAATTCTAACATTTATTCTGAAATAAAAAACATCCTTTTGTATTCTAATTTTTATCATGACAATCCTATCACTTTTCTTAGTGTTATTTTTTTTTTTAATTAATATATTCTTGTTGCCTTTCTTAGTGTGCTTTTTGACTAAACTCATGTCAGAGAAGAAGGGATCTTAGGCATGGTATGGTTAAATAATTAAATAGGTGAAATGAGGATGGTTATATTTTTCTTTTCTCTATCTTTAGTCTCTATCAGAATTTTCCAATATTTAAAGTCCTTAAAGAACTTAATGTTGTTTTATCTTCTTTCATATTTATGCTCTCTGAAGGTTGGCTGAAGTTACTTAGTATCCAGAAGTGAATGTTGATTATATATTGCATTTTCTTTCAGTGTGTTTTTGTTGGAGGGAGGTGTATTGATTTATATATAGAAAAATTGCTAGGTAAAAAAATCATAAAACAGCAGGAAACCAAGGAAAGAATAATAGTTAATTTTGGTGCAAGTATAGTATATTAAAACCAAACTGTAACATCATTGTTACATTGTTGAGTGAATATGGCACACTCCAGGTTGGTGTAGAATTATCTAAGTGAATTTAGTTGCTTCCAAAAGGACTTTCAGATGCCGTAGAAAGACAATGATATTTGCAGTTGGAATAAGGTTCTGGCTGTGCCAGTTACCAGATGAGGGATTTTGGATTATATTCTTTTAATCTCTGAATATTTTACCTCACCAGGTTTTTAGAGGTAAATGAGATAATACAGTTGCTTTATTGTTATTATCAAGTATCTGATTATTCTTGTAATTTCAGGCTTAGCCTCTGTGTAAAGTATTATGTATGACTCCAGTAAAGTTTCAACTAAAAGCTTGTTGTCAAGGAAAAAGTAACTTTTATTTTAATGTTCGAATTTAGCTTAAATTTTAGCACCTCATGACTTGGCTAAATTTTAACAACTTTTAACTTGATTTTTGGATATATGGTCATTAAAAAAAGCGTGTTTTACTTTTTGGATGAACATCATCCCTAAAGTTCCTAATACATCAGAAATCATTGTTCTTTAATTATAGATATGACTTTCTGGCCTGTGGAGGGTAATTCTCAATGCGCTTACATAGGAATAAGAATTGATGTCATACTTTGATTCAGAAAATTTGGGAGAAAATTTGAATTAGGTTAAAATGTAGAGGTGATACAGAAAACACTGTTGCAAGTATTTGGTTCATGTTGTGGTGGCTTTAAGAGATTTACTGATTTGATTTTGAAAGGCATCAAGTCATCCAGAGTAGTTTTAGCTTAAGGGTGGAAAACAAGATACAATAGTTCTGAAGATATTAGGACTTCTTGGTTGTTTTTTTTTTTTCTTTTTTTACCTCCCTTTGCCAATTTTTGATTTCCAGTGGTATTTGTAGAGACCAGAAAAAGAGAGTTATTGTTAAATGTTATTGGAGATTGTGTATCACACACCTAACACCATGCCTGATGTATGGTAGCCACTCGGTAAATATTTGAATGATAAGCATGAATAGATGGACAGTGGAAGCCCAGACAGCTGTAGGAGCCAGGTAGAGAGTGCATCTTTGTATCCTAGCAAAGTCATGAGGTGTTACGGGTCAAGTTAGGGCAGCTATCATTTATAATGAGGTAAAGGTAACATACCTATATTTCTTTTGAAGCTTGTTGAAGTTTGAGTAGTTCTAAAATGGTTCCGTGAACTTGGATAGGTTTTAGGCTTGTATTAAACCACAGTTGGTGAATCAGTATTTAAGTGCCCAGTGCTGAGGAAGAAATATGACGTTATACTTGGCCTTCAGTTGATTCAAACACTCAAAACCATAGCAGTCAATACAAGAGGATGTATTTTTAAAGAACCGTAGTTAAAACATAACAATTTGCCATTTTAACCATTTTTGAGTGTACTCGGTAGTGTTAGGTATATTTACATTGTTGTGCGTCATATATTTAAAACAAATTTGAGAAGGAGGGAGGATAAATGCGGTAGGCAGTAGTGTGCAGAATGTACTCCATGAAACCACTCCAAATCCAACTTTATTTAAAGAAATGTTCTACTGTATCTGTACTTTGAGTTTGAAAATTGCCACTATTAGTATTTGAAGAGGCAGAACAGTAATTATTTAGGGGCAGACTAATGGGGGGGGGGAAAGGCTTCATGGAAAGAAGACCATGTAAAGAATGATTAGGAATTGGTTGGGTTGTGGGCAGCAAAAAAGGGAGGGAGCCAGTCGAAGCTCAGAGGCGGGTGAGCGTTGTCTGCAGATGTCTGAGAAGACCTGCATAGAAATTACTGTTTATGTTGGGGCTGAGTGATACAATATTGTGTCATATTTTCCACATTGAGTCCGTTTACTATGAACCTTGCAGGAGCAGGAGGGAAGGTAAATTCATGAGTGGTTTTTCCCCCCCTGCAAGTCTTCTGTAACATTTGGATGTTACTATGCATTTGAAATCTAGAGGTTACATCCAACATATTTTAATTTGACCAGAGGACACTTTCTTCATCTGGAATCGTTTCTTCTTGGACATCAGTTTGAAAAATGTGTATGCCACTTACAAGTTGTGTACCTTGGTCAAGAAGTTTTCAACTATCCAGTCTCGCCTCCCACTTGATGAAGATTAGTTGTGATCACAGTTGGTGTATGTGAAAAGTGTAAATGCATTTAACAAATAAGTGGAGTATGTGCTGTACTATGCTAGCGATAGAGACTTACACACATGTAAGGGAAGTTTATTGAACCATGGAGTATTACCTGCGTATGACCCTTCTACATCCTTGCTCATCCAAATATGGTCTGTGGACATTAGCATCTCCTAGACTGCCATCTCTTGAGAAATGTTAAATCTTAGTCTTCATCCCAGACCTGCTGACTTAGAACGTGCATCTTAACAAGATTTCCAAGTGATTCACATGCACATTAAAATCTGCCATATAAAAAAAAAAAAAATAAAAAAAAAAATAAAAAAAAAAAAATAAAAAAAAATAAAATCTGCCATATGCTGTTCTACATCATATCCAGCAAAACTTCATTCCATCCTTTCTTGAACAGTGTTTGTAGCAAAGAATTTGATACCTTTGATTTGAAACACAAGGTTTACCCTCTTGAACTCTTTGACCCTTTGGTCTTAATTTTGTCTTGAGTGTGCTTAATGAATGTGTTTACTATCTTAAGTGAGAGCCATGTATATATAAAAGAAGCTTATGTTTATCTGATCCCATCCCAAAATGTGTCCCTTAGAATTGACCATAGTACTCAGAGTAGGTAAGTTGGCCAGAGATTAGAATGGAAGTTACTGAAGCTATTTCACCCTACCTGCCTGTGGAGGAGTGAAGGTTTTGTGCCACTGTCTTCCATTGCCTCTGCTACTGTTGCTTTTGTACTTTCTCTTGCCGAATACTTTTAACTATCCATTTTAATTTTTCATATTGGACTCTCATTAAATTTTGCTAGGCTTAGAGTAGCCCTAGTGTTCCCATGGAATGGATTTTAGAGCTCTTCCATCCATATATCCAGTTGCTTGGTTAGACACTTTGATTACAGGCCCAAATTATATTTCATTGTAATGTTCATTTACTATTTTGCCTTTCTCTCTAAGAAGTTTCCCAGAAAAATATTCTCTTTTAATTTTTAATATCCTGATATGCCAAATTATTAGAGTTATTAGAATTGAACTGTAGGGTCCCTATTAAAAAATTAAATAATTTTAGTTATATAAATATAAATGCTCACCACAAGAATTGAAACAATACAAAAATGTAGAAAGAAGTGAAAAGTCTACCTTTTCCTTTAACCTATCTCCCATTCCTTTAAGGTTAACTTCTTTTTATTTTTATTTTTTTATTTTTTTTTAAAATTTTTATTTATTTATGATAGTCACACACACAGAGAGAGAGAGAGGCAGAGACACAGGCAGAGGGAGAAGCAGGCTCCATGCACCGGGAGCCTGACGTGGGATTCGATCCCGGGTCTCCAGGATCGCGCCCTGGGCCAAAGGCAGGCGCCAAACCGCTGCGCCACCCAGGGATCCCTTAACTTCTTTTTAGTATATGTTTCTCTCTGAACCTTTTTTTCATGTGCAAAAGGTATATACTATGCATAAAACTTACTAACAAGAAAAGTAAATTTATACAACATTCTAAGAACTGACTTTTTACTCAGAAAAATTAAGCTAATGTCTAGACCTTAATATGATTAATGTGTTTTTTGAATTTAGGGACGAAACCCTTTTTTCTTGGAGCCAGCAATAATTATTACTATTACTGATGGGAGCAAGCTGACTACTACCAGTGGAGTCCAGGATGAGGTAAGTTCTATTCCTATCAGAATAGATTATGTATTTGCAGGTGAAAAATTGTTATTTGTATATGTACTGTAGGATATTGAACACCTTAAATAGATTTGATTATTTAGAGTCCCCTGTCTTCTAGGATTTACCTACCTTCTCTGTTTGTAGCAATGATCTTCAGATTTTCTTGACTAGGAATCCCTTCTGTGAAAAACATTTGAGCCTACCCCCAATTCCCAATTATATGTGTATTTTTGAGTTCATGTGAGGATGACTGTCATTTCATATAGTACATTATTTAGTGAAAATGAAATCTTATTTTCAGATTAAAAAAAAATGGCCATAGTGCTCTAACAATTTCTTTCCATATTTCAATGGATTGTCATGTGCACTCCATTGTGGAGACTTCTAGACTAGACAAGAGCAAAGCCAGGAGAAGGTTAAGACTAGGAAAAGTGAAGGTTTTTGGACATGTTTATTCAAGTCATTATAGTATATCTAGGTCATCTCATCTGTTCTCTGCCAGCATGCATTGTGCAGAGCTGATTGTGTGTGGTATGATAGGGTAAATACCATAGATTTATTTGAACTTTAAGCTGTTTTTACTGTAGTATTTGAACTGCTCTTGAGCCTTATACAGTTGACCCTTGTATCATGTGGGGGTAGGGGTGCTAACCCCCTTGCAGTCAAAAATTTGTGTATAACTTTTGAATGGCACAAAACTTGACTACTATGAGTAGTTGTTGGTGGGAACCTTTACCAGTAGCATAAACAGTTCATTAATACATATTTTGTATGTTATATGCATTATATACTATATTCTTACAGTAAAGTAACCTAGAGAAAAGATGTTATTAGGAAAACCATAAGCAAGAGAAAATACATTTATAGTACTGTACTCTATTGAAAAAATCTGCATATAAGTGGACCTGTACAGTTCAAACTCCTGTTGATCCTGTTGATCAGCTGTATTTGTTATTCAAAATATGTTGATCTAGATAGGACGTGGTTTAGACTAATCTTTTTACTGTTTGCATTTGCTTTAAAATCTTAATTCTTATATTTACAAAGGGTTTGATTAAGTAGGAAAAGATTAGTTTTTAAGTTCAGTAATTTTTAGAAAGACTTCCATTGGTGATGTTGTGGGACTTGGACATGGAGTTCAGGACATGTGGGTTCTGGTCTTTGTTCCCCTACTTTCTAGCAGTGAACTTTGTACCAGTTAACCTAACTTCTCCAAATCTCTTTCCTTATCCATGAAATAAAATGGTAATTCTTGTCTTACCTCAAAGGGTTGTTGCAAGACTGAAATGAAATAATGTGTGTCAAAGTGGTTGCTAGGCTATAAAGAAATGAGCACAGTACTGTTCTATCACTAAGCAGTGGAACCAGTAGAGTTGTCAATACCTGAGCTTGATTTGTTGGAAGAGAACCAGAATTGTTTTGTTTGAGCAATTGATATTAAAGATAATTTAGGATATAGTTCATGGAGATAGAGCTGAAAAATTTAGGTAGATTAAAATTCATAATTAAATAATTTATGGTCTATACATAATTAGTAGCATCGGAAAGCTACCTAATGGGTTTTTGGGCTTTCTTGAGCTAGGTTGACATGTATAGCCAATTATGTCCTGTCACTACCAGGAACAGATAGACATTAATTATATATATGAACAAGCCATAGAAATGTTGCCAAATTTAAATTTGAAACTTTGAGGTTGATTTTTCCCACTTTACTTTCTTTTGAGAAATTTGAGAGGAAGATTGAGGTATTGATAAAGTATTATTAATAGAGCACATAATAATTCTTCAACTTTTATTTTATATAAATGAAGTCTTTTGATGTTTTTTTTTTAATCCTTAATGATTCTGATTTGTAGTTATGATGATTGAAAAGTATTTCTGTTTTTGTTGTAAAATATTCCTACATGTGAGATTATTCATTCAGAGTGTTTTTTTGTCTTGCTGCCTTTGTACCCTTAGGGGTACAATATATTTTGTTTCCATATATCTGGATTTGTTTTGTTTGTAATGTTTGTTTTGTAGGACCTCTTTTAACTTTTAAATGTATTTTGAAATCTAAATGGGTATTGGAATTGTTCACCTTTCTTCCCAGATTTTTGGGAGGGATATTGGAGAAGTGGGACTGTGTACTTAGAGTAATCTATACCTTGCAAGTAAGATTGGGAAGATTTTCTTGTGGGCAAGCATCTTAACTTGTTTAGTTTTCTTCTGTCTTCTATGATAGCCTAGTACTAAGAACAGAGCTTATATTAAAAAATACTCATTATAGATATTATTGTATTGAGTCTGGTAGTCATCAAGATGAAAATGGATTATTATTGCTTATTGGAGGTGGAAGATTTATTTATTTTAAGGCAAAGGTTTATTTTGGTAATGTAGTTGCAGTATAGGCCTGTGAGTTGTTTTGGTTTTCACGGTTAAGAATGACTTTGATCCTTTGCATATTTGGTTCTTAATGTCCCAACAAAACTTCTCTTGTGGGGCAGAGAGAATGTACCCCAGATGTGCATATAGTTGAAGCTTTCTTTTTGCTAAATTATTGGGAAATGTTGGTCTATTCTAGCCCAAATAATCAAAATATGTGATTCATTTTAAGGAGCCTTCCAATTCATAAAAAGTGTAAAGATGCTTTTTGTTTTGCTCTTATATGTATATATGTGTATGTGTATAGATGCGTGCTACATATGATCTATGTTGTCATAATTTCTAGGGAATAACAAATAGAATTTTGCACTTTGTCTCTTTCTTTTCACATCTCTTAACCTTTGCCTTTGGCAAAACTTGATTCTTTTTTAGATTTATTGAATGAGTGAGTATATCAGTGATTTCCACATTAGATTTTTATGTATATAATTTTTGATTGGCCGTGGCTGCTATTGGTGTGTCCTGTTACTAATATGTATGGAATTGTGCATCCCCACTTGAATATCCTTTGTTCAAGAGTTATACTATCTCACATGGGGTTTTAGATCTGTTGGTACTGCTTTTCAGGAATACATGTTTCAGCTGCTTTAAAATCATCCATTTGGTGCGTAAGGCAACATAGAGCTAATGAAGTCTTCTTATTTTACAAATGAGAACATTGGGATCCAGGGAGGAAAGTGATTTGTTCAAGATTACAGCACTTTTTTATTGCCAAAATCTGGATTAGGATTGATGTAAATTCCAAAGATGTCCTAGCCCCTCTAGACCAATGCTTTTTTCCCATTGTCTCTCATGCCTTTATATTTGATTCTGTTTTTTTTTGTTGTTGTTGTTGTCTTAAAATTTATCTTCTATTTATGCAATTCCCTGTTTGTCTACTTTAGCTTTCTATACCGTTGTGATGTAGGGGTTACGTTGTTGTTCACTTAGTGTTCATTGAATGACTATTAACAACCAGGAAATTCATTTCTAGTCAGTGAGGATGACAAAGATGAATAGGGTAGATTTCTGTTTTTTAAGTTCACAGTCTTAACAAGGAGATTGCCTATTAAATGCTTTTGTAAGTGATAAAATAGAGATATATACTAAGTGTATGGGAGCATTGAAGAGGGAGGGGAGGGTTAATATTACCTGTTTTGTATATGTGTCAAATCCTGTGTCATGTCAATTTTTATGGTCATTTTAATTTTGATTAAATTCAAGGACTTGTGGATGATTTAGTATTAAGATGTGGCTCCTAGCCTGTATCTGTGAAATTTATAAAGAAGTTTGGTATAAAATTGTTTTGAGCCTAGAAAATAGCTCATGGAAGAACTTGATGCAATGTCTCTTGACCTGGCTAAGTTTGTTCAGGACAGAATGACCCAATTTCTTAAAACTTACTTGTCAAAATAAGATAACAATACCATTTCCTCTATGACAGCTTAGTGTGTTAGGCGGGAGAGCAATAGCTTTATATTACAGACAAAAATCTTGAGCTGTATATCATTATTTTTACCTTATTTTATGACTTTAATTATCTTTTTTGGCTTCATTTAATGAAAGCCTAGGCAATTGTCTGAGGTGTCATGAGTATGTTTCTAGTGTTGTATTTTTGGATAACCCTCTAAGACTTTTGGTGACTGCTGTGTTGGAAGATGATGTGTGTATTTTTTGCCTCTCTCTTTTTTTTTAAATGTAGCTATTTGGTAAAACTGGTTGTTTGCAATATTCTCATTTTTGAGGAGTTAGATGGGACTTTGACTTTTGATACATGAGAACGTTATGTTGCTTACCCTCATAGTAGTCCTTAATGTTGATAAGTGCAGTATTTACTCACAGTTCATCATGTTATAGTACTGATGTATCATATGTTTTGGTAGAACCACAAAATTGTAATTAGAATTATTGAAAAAAAATTTTTTTCTGGTTTTAATTCTCTGCAAAGATCTTCTCTCACACTGTTTTGCAATGGAAAACTATTCTTAACTGCGATTCCAGGAACACATGGCTAACTATATTGCTCAATAAAGTAGCCAGAAGAAATCCTGCCAGTACCTTCTTGGCGATGAATGACATTCCAGGATAGTGTAGCAGTTATTTTTCTCTTCCTTGAAAGTGCTAATAGTAGTATTATCTTTCAAATATTGAGATTTCTATATGCTGAAGAATGTTTCTGCATCTCTTTATCAGTGTTATGATTGCCCTGGAGGCTAACATTTTAGAGAAGATATTTGCAGTAAAAAATAAAATGTTGTCTTTTGACATGGAAAGTTTTGCCTTCTTACGAGCTTCCCCAGCCTTTTAAGATGAATTAGGGACAACTACCTTTATAACATCTTGGCAAATGTTCAGAAAGGGCATATGTTTGTAGGAAGAAAAAAAAAAGCTTGAGTAATCTCAGCTATGTGTTCAAGTGGCTACAGATTAGGGTTTTTTATCTTTCAACCCATCAGTTCTCAAAAGTTGACGTAGAACTCCCATCATTCTTTGAGATGTGGATTGGTATTAGTGATTTTTTGGATCATTCTTTGCATGTAAATGGTTTTACCTTTTATAAGGATAATCTGTAGGACCTATAATTATAGTTTATGTTAAATAAAGTCTTTGCAATCTGTAATGATCAAGACAATCCAGATTTTTTTGAGTTCTATTTCTAGTACCTCAAATAATTCAGAACCTTATCTCTCCCTCCATAGAATGTTTTTGTTTTAGTAAAGTCACTAAAAATAAGTGTCAAGAGCTGTTGAAACTATTTTTAATTATGTCAGTCAAGACTTCTAAATACATACTTAAAATAATTGTTTTTTTACCCATACACTTAGAATTTTGGAGCAACTTTTTCTTTCTTCTTTTTTAAAAAGACTTCTAAGGAACCTTGAGGAATGTCATTGTAGTAAGATAGAATGTATTGAAGAGATCTGTGTGTAAATGAATTTTTGAGTTCTCATTTACCCGTTAGCAGTTGTGCCTTTTCATATTGATGTTACTAGGGGCTCAAGCAATGTTGAGATTAACTCCTGTCTTACTAATTTGCGGTTGAAATGTTCTAAACATATGTATAACATTATTGTATATGTACTTTCCAAGAACATTTAATAAGAATCTGTTGCTTGCAGATCATTTGCATTTTCTATTTTATACTCGTTTTGGCCTTGTTCTCTCAACACCTGGATTTATTATTCCTAGTGTGGTATAGAAATGTATTCATCTGCAATTATTAGTATGTTAGAAATATGTAAATTATAATAAAGAAGTTGATGCAATGTTTCAATTTAATAACCTTATACTGAATTTCAGCAACACATTTGGAATACTCTTATTGAATATATCTTTTTTCTTTCATGTGGAAAAAAAAACTCTTTAAGGATTGCCTCTGGCCAAGCACTGCAATAGAATAATTTTTAAAAAATGGCTAGCTGACCACTCTTTAATGAAGCTGTATGGCTACAATAACTAATCTGTTATCTAGAATTCTGTGGCAAGATATATAAAAGTAGTTTTTATTCAGAGGCCAAAGCAATTTCACCCTGCCTTTATTAGCCTGTCAGAACCAATAAGCAGTCAGAGACCCTGTACATGTAAGGAAAATTTTATTTAGAGATGTTTCTATTACTCTCCTGATTGTAGCTCTTCCATATGTAGACTACTATGATGTTTAGAACATTAGTTTTTCAAATGGCTGCATCAAAATCACCTTGGATGTTTAATAGAAAAATCTCTATGGCTTAGTTCTAATTCTGGAAATTATAGTTTAGTTGATCTGGATAGGGACCTGGGAATCTGTATTTTTGAAAATGTCCCAGTTGATTCTGATGTACAGATTTGAAAACTGTAGTTTTAGAACACAATGTAACCATAAATGTGTATATTTTTAAACTATAAAATATATCTTTGAAAATGAACAGCTTTAGGAAAACAACCATTTTTTACTTTGAATGCCAGCAAAATATTTTAAGATAAAACAACCTTTGGAATTGTTAAACTTGGGGATGGGTTTCCAAGGGATACGATATAGGACTTTTGTGAATATTTTTTATTGTGTTTGATATGGCTTAGAATCAATTGATTATTGGATAGCCCTGAAATACTAACTTTTGTGCCAACTACAGTCTCTCTGTATTTACTGCTTTATGGTATGCTGAATTGAGGAGGCTGCTTAGGCCCTGAGTATGAGATGAGGTAGAGGAGGAGAGTTAAGAAAAGGAGAGTAATTCATTCATATTATTTGTCATGTGCTTACTATCCCTGGCTTAATGAATATTTATCCAAAGGATGGCATAGTATTCTGTTATCCTTATTGTGCTTTTTTTTTTTTTTTAAATTGAGAGGGGGATCGAGAGAATGGGTGGTGGTGGAGAAGGATAGAGAATCTTAAGCAAAAAAAAAAAAATAAATAAAAAAAATAAAAAAAATAAAAAAGAGAATCTTAAGCAGGCTCCATGCCCAGTGGGGACCCTGACATGGGGCTGGATCTCACAACCCCGAGATCATGACCTCAACCATGACCTGAGCTGCAATCAAGAGTCAGATGCTTAACTGACTGAGCCATGCAGGCGCCTCCTGGTTTGGATGTCCATAACTAGCATTATTAAAAAATACACACACACACACACACACACACACACAAATACATATACATATACACACATACTTGACCCAGATGAGAGCAATTTATAAAGAATTGGTGATAGTTACATTTAATTTTTGCTTTCTAGAGAATTCCTGCTAAAATACTCTTCTATAATGAATTGTTTGGAATTTGAACTCTTAGATTATATTTTGGATTAACTCATTAATCATTTCTTTTTTGGTGGGGCATGATAACTTTGGTTGTGTACAAGAATAATGGCCCACCATACGTTTATGTTTAGTACCACTATGTTCTGGGTACGGGGAATACCAAAGGTGAAATTAAGCAGGACTCTTGCCCCTAGAAAATGTATTTGAAGATAGCCAAGTAAATAAGCATTTGTAATACACTGAGATAAATCTCATGGCTCTCTCTTTTGAGAGAGCAGAAACAGGGAAGGTAGGTTTTGAGCGATGAATGAGACATTGGGCTATGACGTTTCAGGAGGAGCAAATAGCGTGCAAAAGTATGAAGGCATAAAAGTAGTGTATGGGGAGACTATATATGATAGAGTATGGAAAGTGTAGGCAGGGGGAGTAGTTGCTTGAAATGTAGATAGAGGCTGGAAGATAACCACGCTGAGGAGAGTAGACATCATTCTGTTAACATTTGGAGAGGAGGTATTGAGTGCTCAGATGTTAGGCGAGTCCCATGATCAGATTTGCATTAGTAAACTTACTCTGCCTGGGTGAAAGAAAATAGGTTGAAGGATGGTAAACTGGGAAGAACTCACAAACTACATGAAATAATCAGGAAAAATAAGGGGTATCTAAAACTAAACCATGGCTGGACAGAAAAGCAGAAATGTGGGAGATTTGATAGGTATGCTAACTAGGCAGGTCTTTAGAAATGATGAGGTTAAAAAGAAAAAAAGCAGCAGCGTTTGACAGGGGTTCTGAATCAGAGTCCAGGCTTGGGCTTCAGAGGGTTCTGTGAATTCCCCGAAAACTAATCTAGACATTGTCCATTTTTGCAATTATGCACATTCTTCTGGGGGACAGAGAGGTCTGTAGCTTTAATCATATTCTCAAAGAAGTGAAAAAAAGAGAAAGTCTAATAGTATTTTGAAGATTCCAACTGGAGATCTATGTGGACGGTGGTAGTTTTAACTGAAATGGTGATACTGGATACATAGTAGAAAGGAATATAAAATAATTCTTTGATAAAGTATTATCTTTAGTATTTTGGTACTTTGATAAAGTACCAATTTTTAAAGGAATTATGAGCCAACTTTTAAAACAATAGCTCAAAAACTTTTTCTTGCCGCCTTAGCATTCTGTCCTAGGCAAAGTATTTTGTACTTAAAAACAGAGAAACAAGCAGAATTTTATCTCTGGATGTTGATGAGTTTTTATTTTGAAGCAGATTAAATAAATAAACATTACATCAACTTATTACTTGTCAGGTATTTAAGTTTTTAAATTTAAGGCCATAGTGATGTGAACATTTCAAATTGCTCATTTCAAGTAAGCGTGAACATTGAAATTCAAAATGCTGGGACAAGAGCATTGTGTGGTTGGGGATACCTTGTTCTAGTGTCAATTTAGTTGAGGACATAAGCCTAATTTCCTTTCTGTTCATCAGTATATAGTTTAAGAATAGTTGTAGATTGGTTTTAACCGCATTGGCAGTTTTCTACCAATTAAACCCAGTTAAAGTCAGCCTGTTAGATATATTTTATGCATCTCTAAGTCAGATTACAATTTGATAGCTTGAAAAAGTTGAGAACTTGATCTCTTGGTGAGGCACACTCACATAAGCCGTAGGCTGCTGGTTGTTTATAAATACCTTCATTATTCTTATTTAGCTGCATTCCATAAATAGTTTTTTTTAAATGTAAACTTCCATTTTCAATTATTCTCTTCAGATGTAATAAAATAGATTTAAATTTTTTTAGATTTGTGTATTGGGAATAAACTTTGTGCAGTGACTGAAACTATGATCTTTACATCAAGACAAGGCTACATTTTGATCTAGACAAGGCTGTTTTGGTTTATTTTTCCCCACAATCTGTCTTTTCAGGTTGAATTACTGATTTTTCCCCCTTTGTTTTGTTTGTTGTGGTTTTGATGTTTTTTTTCCTTTCAGCTAAAGGAGCAGCCCAGTGGTTTTCAAGAAGTGCCAAAGTGCACTGACTGTCTCATGATGACTGGTGCCTCAGGGAGGGTCATGATTCCTGGATACAGGATCGACCTGATCCTGGATGTCACTTCAAGCAGTCAGATCGTGGGGAAAAGCCTTGTCTAATGGCTAGCCTTCCTCAAAAGTCTGATGCTAGTCATCTCGGAAGGCCTCAGAAAAAGCCTTAAAGGTGAGCAGAGTAGAGTGTAGTTCTCTCTGGGGGCTGTGACTATTTGTTGGAGTATGATTCAACGTAGAGTGATAACCCTAACCTGACAAATCCAGGTTCAACTGGTAAATTAACTTTAGTTTATAAATTTGTTGATGACGATGATCAGGCCCCAACTTTAGAGTTCTTAGGAACTAATAACTTCTTAACCTTAAAATCTGTAAGGGGAGGAATTTGTATTTCCTGGGCCCTCAGAACCTTAGGTTAGTATCTGTTGTTTTCAAAGGAAGCAGCCTACTTTCATAGGTAAGGAACATTTTGGTTACAAAATTGCATTATAAGTACAGATGGATTAAAAAAAACTAGCTATTGAGATATTTTCTTCACTAGTTTATATATTATCATCTATTGATTGTATATTAGGCAATTGGAGATGGACACATTTTCAAATGATTTGTCTGTTGTAATTTTTTAAAAAGCAGAACCATGTTTGAAGCAGTTTATATAGGTAGCTCATATTTTATTGCATTCAACTTGAATATTGGGACTGTTGCATTAATTGAATAACATTTTTTAGCTCAATAAAAAGACTTTTTAGAGATGTTTTGAGCGTTTTGTTTTGGAAAAAGTTTAATTGTAGGCTTCTTTCTCTGTGCTTTGAAGCACTTACGGAACCCAATTATTTATATAATAATCCTAGTTGCCAAATTTTCAACTAAATTCTAAAACTTGACTTAAGACTTAATAGGTTTTATTTATTTATTTATTTATTTATTTATTTATTTATTTATTTATTTTTGTTGTTTTTGAGTTGTCTCTTAGAAAAAAATATATGGGCATGCACTATCCCTTATGTTTGTCCATGTTTGTGTTTAGGTATTACATGTGTATAATTATATATATGTGTGTGTGTATTTTATATCCACATACATACCCCCTCTATTAATATTAAAAATATCTACAAAAATAGAAATTTTAAAAGATGAGATGAAAAAACTTAGACAAAGGAAGTTCTGATAACTTTCTTCCTCACATCATGATGTATATATACCAGGAGTTCTCAAACTTAGAGAAACCAGGTAGTAAATATTATAGGCTTTTTAGCTTGCTTGGTCTGTTAGAACTACTCTGTTCCATTGCTGTCGGCAAGAAGCAGCTGTGGACAATGTGAGTGAGTGTGGCTGTCATCAATAAAATTTTATTTACCAAAACAAGCCAAGGGCTGGATTTGGCTGCTGCGCTATATAGTTTGCTGACCTCTGGAGTATACCCTATTTTGTAGACCAGTGCCCTAGACCTCAAATTGTTTATACTACTTTCAGGTCATTTTCTCCATGAGGTTGAGAGTACAATTGATCTTCCTTAATGAAGGGAGCAGAAGGTGGCTCGTGGTCAGAATATATTCAGTTTAATTGAACAGATACTGAACACCAGTGATGCTCAGAAAAATGGTTGGATGCTAGGAGCATAAGTTTGGTAAGAGAGAGGTGAACGGTTATGGCCTAGTTTAAGAAGAAAAATGATCACAGCACAAGCTGCTGAGAAAGTGAGGCTGGCACTAGGAAATGCCTCAAGTTGGACTTTGGAAGATTAATTCAGGTTGGGAAGCAGATGAGTACAAAGACATAAAAGTGATAGAAGAGACAGTGAGGGAACCATACATACCTCAGTAGTAGTGATAGTTGGCAGAGTGTTCAGGAGGTGGCGGGAATGAGACTGGATGGATGGCATGGCCCATTGTGTATGCCCTGCCAGGGAACGTAGATGGTAATAACCATTGAAGAGATTTTACTGTAGGAGAAAGTGATCTGATTTGGATTTTAGAAAGATAGTAGCAACAGTGTGGAATATACAAGGAGTAGGTAATTTTGGCGACTTTTTTTTTTCAATTTCATAAAAGAGGATAAAATTGTGGGTTTTATACAAGATATAAACTTGGAATACTATTTAGCAAGAAAAGGAAATGGGACTATTGACATGCTGTAACATGAATGAACCTCCAAAACAAAGATGCAAAAGACCACATATGTATGATTCCATTTTTATGGATTGTCCATAAAGTAGATCAGTGATTGCCTGGGGTGGACTGGGGACTGACTGCAAATGGGTAAGAGGGAGCTTTCTGAGGTTTGGAAATGTTCTAAAACTGAGTGGTGTGGTTGTGTAACTCTATAAATTATAAAAAATAATTAAATTGGGCACTTTTAAAATGGATGATCTTTGTGGTGGGTAATTATTTTTCAATACAGTTAAAAAAATTAGACCTCACCATTGAAATTTGTTGGAGTAAAATTTTGTAAAAAAATTATTTTCGTATCATTGATTGCCAAGTAATTTAATTGCTCTTTTCTTTGAAGAGAGTGCTCTTAAACTACTAGAGTGAAAAAAAAATATATATTTTTTTAACTTACAGGACATACATTGTAACTAAGTGTGTAAGGACTACCAACTAAATAAATCAGATTATTACTAAATTGTATAGAAATCGCTTCAAGTTTAATAATTTCTTAATTTGCCTTTCCTTATTCAGTATCATATGAAGAGAACCATTCTTAAATGCTAATTTGGATAATACTAAAAAACTAGAAATAGCCTAAGGGAAATGTACTTGATTTTCTTTTTTTCAAGGAAAAAAAGTTCTTTCTTAATTGCTAAAGAAAGAACCTGAAGTACCATGATTTTAATTTATCAGTTGGTTTTCCATAATCTTAATAGTCATTGAGAATGAATGAAAAGAATATAAAACAAGTGGAAAGTGGTTAATTACAGTAATTTATGGAGGGCTTACTACATGGTAAGGCACTGTTTCTTAGAAGCAGACTCTTACTGTGTTACTTTCTTTTATTCTTGGCTGCCAAAATAACTTATGCCGTTGAAGTTGAATGTAATCATTAAGAAGAGTAATAAACAAGCCTTAATTTTGTTACTTTTTATTGTTTCAAGGTGATTTCCCATCTCACTTAATTCCTAATTTTGTGAAAGTGAGGAAAATGAGTTTTAGTATAGCTGATTCTCAATTGAGAGGCATGGCTGGGACTAGTCTGTTGGTTTTTTCAAGTTTATTACTTCTCATGTTCTTGCGTGGGGTTTTAAAAAAAACAAAAAGCTGTAAAATAGTCCATAAGGATAGATATCTAGACCAATGGATAAATTGAGAGTTCAGAAATAAACCCACATGTTTATGGTCATTCAGTTTTCAACAGATGAGCCAAGAATTTAATGGGGAAAGAATAATGTTTTCAACAAATGATACTGGAAAACTAAGTATCCTTATGCAGGAGGGTAAAGCTGGACTTTACTTCATACCATATACAAAAATAAATGGGTGGGCAATGTAAATGTGAGAGCTGAAACTCTTAGAAGAAAACATGCAGACTAAAAACTCAGGGCTTTGGATTAGGCAGCAGTTTCTTAGACATGATGGTAGAAGCACATCCAAAGAAAAAATAGAAAAATTTGAAATCATCAAGGTTAAAAACATTTGCAATTTAAAGGATACTATTAAGAAAAGTCTGTAACAGAATAGGAGAAAATATTTGCAAAGGGCCTAGTATCCAGAATATAAAAAGACCTGTTATAACACAAAAAGAAAAAGACAACCCAATTCAAATATAGGCAATGGATTTGAAAGTATATTTCTCTAAAGACATTCAAATGACCTGTAAGCACACGAAAATATGTTTTATCATCATGAGTCATTAGGGAAATGCAAATCAAAACCATAATGGGATACCACTTTATAGCTACTATAATGGTTGTAATAAAAAAGATTGATAATAACAAATGTTGGTGAGAATGTAGAGAAACTAGAACCCTCCTACATTACTGGTGGGAGTGTAAAATGATGTAGCTGCTATGGGAAGTAGTTTGGCAGTTCCTTAGGAAGTTGAACCCAGAGTTATCCGGTGAGCCCCAAATTCCACTTCTTGCTGTGTACCCTAGAGAAATGAAAATATGTCCACATAAAATGTCTTATTAGCATTAATTATCATAACTAAAAAGTGGAAACTGATGGGCAGATGAACACAATGTGGTTTTGACATATAATGGAATGTTTTATTTAGCCTTAAAAGGTAATTAGATTCTGACACATACTACAACGTGGCCTAATTTTGAAAATAAGCTAAGTGAAAGACGCCAGATATAAAAGGCCAGTCACTGCATGATACCATTCATATGAAATCCTCAGAATAGGTAATTCCATGGAAACAGAAACATACAGTGGTTGCTAGGGGTGAAGGGTAGGAGTTGATGCTAATGTGAATAGGGTTTCTCTTTTGGGTGATGGAAATGCTCTGAAATTAGGTAGTGGTGATGGTTGTATAACTCTGCCTCCCTGGATCAACCATTCCAAAAAAATGAAATAAATGGAAAAACTCGTATCTTTACCCTTGCATACCCTATTTCCTTCTCTAGTGACTGTTAAATTTCCTTATTTCCTTTCATAGCAAATTTAGAAATTATTTCTGATATCTTCTTGGCTTCCCTACCTCCTTTTTTATTCTTTAATCTGTTGCAATCTAGCTTCTGATTTCTACCATTTTTAATAAGGTCACTAGTAGTAACGTAATCATCTTAACAGATTCAGTCATTCGTTTTTAATTTTTCTCTTTCAGAGGTTTTGCCAGCATTATTGAATACTTTCTTAAAAGTAGCTTCCGGGTTTACACTGTCCTGACTTTCATTTGGCTTTCGGTTCCATTTAATCCTTAATTTTGCTTTATGACCATCCACTTACGCTTCTTACTGGCTTGATCTTAGATTTTTTTTTTCATATATATTTGGCATGCTCCTTTTAGGCAATTTCATGTATTCCCAGAGCTTCATCTACCAAATACATACAGATTTCCATTTATAAAGCAGATTCCCAAGATTTGTTTTTCTAGCTGTTGTCTTTAAACTTCCTTACTTTTAATTTTTGATTCCATAAGCATCAGTAGATAGACATAACCAATAAACAGAAGCTCTTTAGGGTCCTCAATAATTGTTAAGCATGAATGGCACTACAGTATAAACTGTTAGGGCACTGCTGCTCTGGGGGGGGGTGTATGTATTTTATTGAGATATAATTGACATAATTTAGTTTTGGATGCACAACATAATGATTTGATATTTTGTATATATTATGAAATCATCACTGCAGTAAATCTAGTTAACATTGATTACAACACAGAAAATTTTTCTTGTGATGAGAACTTTTAAGATCTACTCTCTTAGTAACTTTCAAATATTCAGTGCAGTATTAACAGCAGTCACCAGGCTATTCTTGACATCCCCATGATTTCTTTATTTTATAACTGAAAGTTTATACCTGTTGACCCCCTTCACCCATTTTGCACATTCCTACCTGCGTTTATCTCTCTCACTGAGTTTTGATGCTACTTAGGTGTTCTCCCTTTTGCCCTTATTTCTTACCTTTGGGTATCTATACTCCCCTTACCAGGCATAAAAGGCCCTTTATGATTTCATCCCAACTTTCCCCATGGTTTATTTGGTTTACACTGCAACTGGGTGCTTCACTAACACCACAGTGTCCCTGTTGTGTATGGAGTCCATCACACTCTTACCTACCGCTGCCTGTTCCATAATTCTGGGACGCTTCTTATCTCTTCTCACCCCTCTCTTTCCCAAACCTACTCAGTCTCTGTTGATACTGGTCGGAATACTACCTTCTGTAAAGCTTTTAGGCATTTAGTTGCATTTTCTTTTCTGTACTTCTAGGGCTTAATTTTTGTCACTCTTACCATATTCATTCTGTTACTTGTTAACCTCTCTTACTACCACTAGATGTTGTGGCCTCCTGGCAGGCTCTTCAATTTGGAAAATCCTATCCTTGAAGTTATTTCTTTAACAATTTTTTCCCCATTTCCATCTCTATTCTGACTTCCGAATGTATCCATTATTAGCACCATCATCATTGTCACTCTTAAATTCTTCCTACTTCCATCTTTGTCTTTGTTTTTTCTTGGAGTTTTCCTTAACTGGATTGTTCTATTGAGGTGAAATTCACATAACATAAAATTAATCATTTAAAAATGACCAGTTGAGTGGTAAATAATAAGCCTTTCCTTTTTGTTTTTTTAAAGATTTTATTTATTTATTGATGAGAGAGAGAGAGAGAGAGGCAGAGACACAGGCAGAGGGAGAAGCAGGCTCCATGCAGGGAGCCAGATATGGGACTCGATCCCGGGTCCCCAGGACCACACCCTGGGCTGAAGGCAGGCTCTAAACCTCTGAGCCACCTGGGCTGCCCAAGCCTTTCCTTTTTAATAAAAGTCTCATTATTAGAAAAAAATCTAAAGATGCTGTAATATAGTGCATTGGTTTTTTTTTTTTTTAAGATTTTATTTATTTATTCATGATAGACATAGAGAGGCAGAGACACAGACAGAGGCAGAAGCAGGCTCCATGCTGGGAGCTGACTTGGGACTCGATCCCGGGACTCCAGGATCACACCCCCGGCCAAAGGCAGGCACCAAACCACTGAGCCACCCAGGGATCCCCAGTGCATTGGTTCTTTAATCCCAAGCAGCAAGTAAGAAATGCTAGAATTGGTAGCTGCTTTCTTTCATATACCTTTTCTCAGATCATTTCAATTTCAGTATTTTAAGATTTTAAACTGTTCTTGGAAATAATCAGAAAAATAATTGATCTGGGACACCTGAATGACTCAGCAGTGAACATCTGCCTTCGGCCCAGGGCGTGACCCTAGGGTCCTGGGATCGAGTTCCACATTGGGCTCCCCACAGGGAGCCTGCTTCTTCCTCTGGGTGTGTGTCTGCCTCTCTTTGTGACTCTCGTGAATAAAGAAATAAAAACTTAAAAAAAAAAAAAAGAATTGAGGATTGTTAAAAGGTAAAACCTTAGGAGAGAAAGGAAGTTGAAGGATTAAATCTTGAGTTGTAGAACTATTCTTATATCTACTGGGAAAGGATATCCCAGTATCCTAAAAATAAGGTCCTGATCCTAGTTACGTGGATTGTTGTTGTTTGTTCTGAGGGAAGAGCTAAGGGTGTGTTACATTTGAGAAAGGAGATTTAAGAAATACTCTATGTCACTAAAAATGTTAACATTTTATTTGAAGCTTTTGTCCATCTACATTATCTAAGGAAATCTGAGGAACTGGGACTAGCATGGGACTTGATCCTGGAGGTTCTAGCTTTCTGTTTCTTAAATCACAAACGCATTAAGCCTTAGTTTGATTTAGAAGTGTGTCCTTACCTTTAATGCACATAGAGTGCTTCTTTGAATGCAAATGTTCTGCAACAGCAAAACAAATAGACAAGCATCTAGTTGAACCTTCAAGGATTTTGAAAATCTTCTGGCAAGTTTATTTTTTAGGGTATTGGTTCAGCTGCTGTAATTAGATAACAGAAGTAGAGGCTTAAAAAGATGGAAAGCTTTTTCTCTCCCATCAGAGACAGAATTAGCGGTCTGGGAGATAGGGTGGTTCTGCCCCAAACTGTTGTGTAGGCCCCAGTTTCCTTCTCTTTTGTCACTTAGTCTTTGCTTTTATCTGAATGATTGATAACTGGTTTTACAACACACTCTACCTAGTTCAACACTACAACTGAATTTCAGCCTGTGAGAAGGAGTAACGAGGGCAGGCAGCCGCCTGGGTGAGCATGACCTAAAACTGGTATATGACAGCTCCAATCGGAGTCCATCAACTAGAACTTGACCACACTTACTGTAAGGCAGAGTGGGTGGCCATGTGTCTAGCTAAAATTTGGGTGTCTTGATTGGCAAGAAGGGAGATTTGTTTTTAAGATTTCCACTGAGACATTTCTGAAATAAAACATAAAGGTTTTAATTTTATTTTAAAAGCTTTGGAACCTGCTTTCTAATATCACCACTTGTTCTAAGTTTATCTTGTGTATTTTTGCCCCAAACCTGGAATCATATCAGGTTCTGTGTATTAGGAAGCGGCTTATGTAAATAAAGATGATAACCTGGGTTTTAGAGGTGGACTATTGAGTTGGTCATTGTTTTGAGGCCTTTTCAGTGGACAGAGTTAGGAAATAACATTTTTTTTCTTAAAACAAAATATGTCATGAATTTATACTAGCATTTCAATTAAAATGTAAAGAAGGTATTTAAAATGTACTGGTTAAGGAGTGTGTTTATGTTATAAAGACTTAAGTTTGTTGGTTCTGCAGCTAATTAGAGGTGTAACCTAATATCTTGTTCAAAGCTTTAGTTTCCTCAATTTTAAGATGGGGATAATGATAACTATATCTCATGGTTATTGTTGATTAAATTAGATAGTGCTTATGACATTTTACTTTTTTTTTTTTTTTAAGATTTTATTTATTCATGAGAGACACACAGAGAAAGGCAGAGACACAGGCAGAGGGAGAAGCAGGCTCGATCCCTGGACCCTGGAGTCACCACCTGAGCCAAAGGCAGGTGTTAGGGCAGCCCGGATGGCTCAGCGGTTTAGCGCCACCTTTGGCCCAGGGTGTGATCCTGGAGACCTGGGATCGAGTCCTGCATTGGGCTCCCTGAATGGAGTCTGCTTCTCCCTCTACCTGTGTCTCTGTCTCTGTCTCTCTCTCTGTGTGTCTCTCATGAATAAATAAAATAAAATCTTTAAAAAAAAAAGGGGGGGGGGAAGGCAGATGTTCAACCACGGAGCCACCCAGGCGTCCCAAGACATTTTCCTGTTTTTATTATTCTCTATCACATTACAAAAAAGGAGAAACTTCTGATTCTTGTAGGGATCAGAGAAGACTTCCTCATGAAGGCACCATTGGTACTTTAAAGAAAGATGGAATTTTATTTATTTATTTATTTATTTATTTAATTAATTTATTTTTTTGAAAGATGGAATTTTAATGGGATAGAGAAGTTTTTGGAAAAGTATCAGGACAAGAGACTAGCTCAGGGAGTTGAGAGAGTGTGATCTCCATTAATAAACACTGCAGCATAGGATTTTGTTTTGACCTTTAAAAAACAAAGAAAAGAAAGAAAGCCATTTTTCCTTCATAGCGTTTACCATGTCTATTACATAGTAATCTGTGTGTCTCTCTGGCTAATGTCAACCAACCTTCCTGCCTCAGAAAGGCAAGGACTATCCTTTCTAACCCCAGTGCCTGGCATAGAGTAGTTAACTCTGTTGATATTCATACCATGAACGAATTTTTACAGCATTTATAAATACTACAAAATTTAGCATGTGATTATATGCATGTATTATCTTTCTGCAGTTAATTCATAAGTGTGATGTTATCCTTAGCTCTGCTATAGTTTAGGAAGTACTAATTGACCTAATTTCTTTAAAATCAATAACTTTTAATTCTCTGCAGATTTTTGCCACTTATTTATTTACTGACAGCATTAATTCTTCATATATTTTTACGAAAAGAATGGATTAACAAATGAGTTTGCTAATACTATAGTCTGCTTGGATCCAGTTCTCAGCCATGTTATGAACTATATGCCTAGTAACTTACTGTTAATAAGAGATTAAAGTACGTAAAGTACTCCTTAGAGTAAAGACACTCTGATGCTTCCATTTTGTTATATTGCATTAAATGGGAAAGAACAGGATACATAGTTATCTAAGACAGAAGTCCAGTACTCCCATGGAGTGTGTGTATGTGTGTGTGTTCACGCGTGCACATGTACACACATCTTGTCTGGTCCATGGAAAAGACTGAGAATGAGTATTCTCACCTGGATCTTTAGAAAGGCATTCTTAGAAAGGAGGCAGCATTTTATGGTATAAGACCCCAGGCTGCAAACTAAATTGCGTATGTATTCTAGGACCTTTTTCTTTCCTTTTTTTAATTTGTCACTAAATATATGGTACTCCATTTGTACTGGCTTATATTTCCTTTGTTGTTGTTTTTATTGTCCTTTTTGTTTAGCCACAATGTATATATATACAATAAAATACAGTACTTTTAAGTATAAAACTTGATGAGTTTTGATAAAAGTGAATATCATGTCAACAGCATGATCATGATATAAAATATATATCTAGCATTCCAAAAAAATTTTCTTTGCTGTGTCCCTTTGCAGTTTATTTCTGTCATCATCTCCTGGAAACAGCTGATCTGCTTCTTGTCACTCTATCTATGTCTATCTAGTTTTGTTTTTTCTAGAATGTCATGTAAATGGGATCATAGAATGTATAGTCTGTTGGGTCTTGCTTTTTTCACTTAGCATAATGCTTTTGAGATTCATCTCTATTGTTGCATGTTTCAGTGGTTTGTTCCTCTTAATTGTTGGGTGATACTCCAGTGTATGCTGTACTACAGTTTGCTTATCCTCTTACCAGATGGAAGATTTATGTTTTTTGTTTGTTTGTTTGTTTTCTTTGACCATTATGAATAAAGTCACTGTGTACATTGGCATACGGGTCCTTTTATGGACATAACTTTTCATTTCTTTTGGACATATACATAGGAGTACAGTTGGTGAGTGATAAAAGTGTATATCTAACTTTATAAGAAACTGGCAAACTGTTTAGCAGGGTTGCCGTAATAGTTTTGCATTTTCACAGGGAATAGGAGAGTTGTAGTTGCTCTGCATCTGTCCAACACTTCAGTTTTTTCAGTCTTTTAAATTTTAGACAACATGGTATGTAGTGGTATCTCAATTTGGTTTTAGTTTGCATTCCCTAATGACTAATGGTGTTGAACATCCTTTCGTGTATTTATATGCCACCTGTATATCTTCTTTGGTGAAGTGAGTGTTCTCATCTGTTGCCTATTTTTTATTGGATTATCTTACTTCATTGAGTTTTGAGAATCTTTGACATATTCTGGATACAAGTCCTTTTTGTTGGATACATGTTTTTCAATATTTTCTCTCAGCCTATGGCTTTTTCCTTCTTTACAGTGTCTTTTGAAGAGGAGAAGCTTTAAATTAATTTTTTTTCTTTTAGAGTTGTGCTTTCTGTATCCTGTTTCAGAAATTTTTGCCTAAATCAATGTTACTAAGATTTTTCTCCTGTATTTTTCTTTCTTTTCTTTTTTCTTTTCTTTTCTTTTCTTTTCTTTTCTTTTCTTTTCTTTTCTTTTCTTTTCTTTTCTTTTCTTTCTTCTTTTTTTCCTTTCCTTTCCTTTCCTTTCCTTTCCTTTCCTTTCCTTTCCTTTCCTTTCCTTTCCTTTCCTTTCCTTTCTTTCTTTCTTTCTTTCAATTTTTTTAATTTATTCATGAGAGACACAGAGAGAGAGAGAGAGAGGGGCCGAGACACAGGCAGAGGGAGAAGCAGGCTCCATGCCGGGACTTGATCCTGGGACCCCAGGATCATACCCTGGGCTGAACGCAGTGCTAAACAGCTGAGCCACCCGGGGATCCCCTCTCCTGTATTTTCTTGAAGGAGTTTTATAGCATGATCTCTTACTTTTAGGATCATGATTCATTAGAATTTATATGTCTCATGGGAGGAAAGTATTGAGGTTCATTTTTTGATGCATCATTAACTATAATCCTATTAGTATTATTTGTTAAAAAGGTAATCCTTTCCCCATTGCATTGTTGTGGCATCTTCGTTGAAAGTCATTTGGCCACTTGTAACGGTTTCTGGGCTTTCTGTTTTGTTGATTTCTATGTCTTTTGCTGGTACAGCACTGTCTAGTCTATTATTTTATAAATCCTGAAGTCAGTTAGTTTAAGTCTTCAGTTTGTTCTTTTCCAAAATTGTTTTATCTATCCTAGGTCTTTTGAGTTTCCATAATATTTTGGAATTAGTTTGATAATTTTTACAAGAAAGCTTGCTGCATTTTCTTTTAAGTAAGCTCTAAGACCAACGAGGGGTGTGAACTTAGAAATGTCAAGATCAAGAGTTGCATGCTCTACTAGACTGAGCTAGCCAGGCACCCTGCCTACTATAATTTTGACTGAAATTACATCGAATCTGTAAGTTAATTTGGAAAAGCGGACACTTTATTATTCTAGTTCATGGAAATGGTAATCTCAGATTTTTTTAGTCTAATTTTCCTCAGTGATTTTTATTGTTGTCACTCTGTGTTTTGCCACAGATATTTTGATGCAACTGTTCATTAGTCTTTACTTCCAATTTCTGATTGTTGCTTGCACATAGAGTTGATCTCTCTATTTTGACCTTATATATATAACCTCTTATTTTTCTAAATTCACTATCCTACAGTAGCTTTTTGGGAATTTTTTTTTTTTTTGCATACAGAATCATGTTGTTTGTGAATATAGACAGTTTTCCTTACATGTTTTCATATCTGTGTGCTTATTCTTTTCTTAATGAATGTTGCTGGTAAATGTGATGAGAATGGACATCTTTGCCTCGTTCTTGATCTTGGGGGATGAGGTGGGGAGTGAAACCTTTCACCGTGTAAGTGTGTTGTTAACTGTAGGTTCTTTGTATATTCTTTTTATCAGATTGTGGAAGTTCTCTTTTGTACCCAGTTTGCTGAGGTTTCTTTTTTAATCACGAATAGATATGGAATTGTCAAATGTTTTTAATGCATATGTTCAGATTATCATATGACTTTAAAAAAATCTTCTTAATGTAGTGAGTTACATTGATTAGTTTTTGATGTAAACCAACAGTTTTTGGATGTACATATATTTGTGTATGTATCCTTGTTATATATTCTGTAGATGAGGAAGCTAATATGCAAAAGTTGTGATGTAAGTAAGCAAACAGTAGGAACGCAGAAAGCAGTAATTTGAATTATTTGATCTAAAGTCCAGCAGGAAAATAGTTTTTAGTAAGGTGATCATATGTGGCATAGCGTGAACATTAGATGGGAATCCAGATAAGTAACAGGATGTAGCAAAATGGGAGAACATAGGTTTAAGTATTGGTTTTTCCCAAACCTGCAATAATTTGGACAAGATGTATCAATCTCTTTATGGTAAGGCTTCTTTACCCTCCTCCTACTCCCAAATGATAATTCTATGTCGCTTTGATTTTTTAAGAAACATTATCTACCCATTTTCTGCCCTCTTCAGTTTTTCTGAAATCAGGAGAAATGTGTTCGCTCTCAGCAGGGAGGTAACCTGTGGTGGACTTGTATCTGGTAGTGTCTATGTCAGTGCATATTTTAGGCGTAGATGTGGGTCATTTAGCTATCACTCAGGCTGAACTATTTGCTTTGCTAGCACCTCATGTCAGGTGAAATTTTTATATTCTATAAGAGTTAAAATGTTTCAGTTTAATGTGAACGTTTGGCTAGTAATTACACTTACACAAGGACTAGTAATAAGGGCAAGATTTCCTTCCCATTCTCATTTTTCTTTTCACAAAGGCTTTTAATTACTTGCATTTTTAATTGTGTTTATTCACGCATGTCCAGTTTTCAAAACTTTTTATTATGGAACTTTCAAATATATATAAAAGTAGGGAAAATAAAATAATCGTCAAGAACCTTTATCCAGCTTTAATTGTTACACACATTTTATTGGTCTTGTTTTTTATCTGTTCTGCCCCTACTGCCATATACATTTTTAGGGGGGAATATTTTATCTAATATTTACTTACTGATTTTAAAATACTTCATTTGGGGCAGCCCGGGTGGCTCAGTGGTTTAACGCCACCTTCGGCCCAGGGCCTGATCCTGGAGACCTGGGATGGAGTCCCACATTAGGCTCCCTACATGGAGCCTGCTTCTCCCTCTGCCTGTGTCTCTGCCCCCCTCCCCCGTGTCTCTCATGAATAAATAAATAAAATCTTTTTTAAAAAATTAAGACTTCATTTATCTTAGAGAGATACACCCCATGTTTATAAGCAGCAGGAGGAGCAGAGGGGGAGGGGTGAGGGAGAGGATAAGAATCTCGAGTAGACTCTGCACAGAGTTGGGCTTGATCTCCCAACGCTAAGAACATGACTTGAGCCAAAACCAAGAGTCAGTTGCTTAATGGACTGAAGCACCCTGGTGCCTTGGGAATATTTTAAAGCAAATTGCAAACACTGGATCATTTCACTCACAAATACTGTATGTATCTTTAACATAAGATGGACATCTAAATGTATCTGTCTACATCAGCAGTGTTCTATAGCCCCGTGAGACATTAATATATTTTAACATTTTGTTGAACTTAAATTTTTTTTTTTTAAGTGAACTTTGTCTGGTGTGGGGCTCAAACTCACAACCCTGAGATCAAGGGTCACATGCTCTACCCACTGAGCCAGCCAAGTGCTCCTAAATTTAATTTTTAAATGTAGTTACTTTTTAAATAAGTTAAATTAATTTATTTTTAATTTATCTTTATAGCTTCACAAAAATTTTAAGGAGTCCAGTAAATAATAGTCCAATATCTAATCTATCTCCCAGTTTCCCTAATTGTTTCATAAAGGTTGACAGCTATTTGAATGAGAATCCAAACATTGTTCATACATTACATCTGATTGTTATATATTTTTAGCTAGAAGTTTCATAAGTTTAACATAAATTTGGCTTCCTAATACTTGCTTGGAAAGTTTTACAGAACTTACTGTAGTATGGCAAATCAACACTGAAATTAAAAAAAAATACGTATACAGTAGATTACCTAATGTACAATAGGCAATGCAAATCAAGGCAGTTGAAATTATTAAAGTTCTGAGAAGTAAAACTTTCCCTAATTATAAAGAATTGTTGGGATCCCTGGGTGGCTCAGTGGTTTAGTGCCTGCCTTTGGCGCAGGGTGTGATCCTGGAGACCTGGGATCAAGTCCCACGTTGGGCTCCCTGCATGGAGCCTGCTTCTCCCTCTGCCTGTGTCTCTACCTCTCTCTCTGTCTCTCATGAATAAATAAATGAAATCTTAAAAAAAAAAAAGAATTGTTACTGAGGAATCAAACATGTGACCGAAGTCCACCTTTCAAAGAGAAGCATTATCTAATTTAGTAATTTATAAATGAAATAAAAAGAATACAATAATCAAATGGAAATGCAAATGAAACCCTGCTAGTCTTCAATATACCTTGAAATTATACTTTTCGAACAGAAGGCGCTAGTGAGGTCAAGAGCTTAACAGGCTATGATGTTCTTAACTTCTAAAGGCCGAACGGACTGAGAAGAACCTTTAGACACATTGTAGAGAAGACTTATGATACTGAAACTCTGTGGTATGGAAGAAGAGAGGAGTATGAAGCTGTATGGATAATTGTGTGCTGTTGTTGCAAAAAATTTTATATACATTAAATGTTAAATTTTGGGGAACCAAAGAAATATGTTAAATTGGTGATATGCCTTAGAATCACATGTTGTAAGTAATAGGTGTGTTGGTAGGTTAAATGAGATGATTCAAGCAGGATGTTAATCAAAACTGTAGCACAGAGTTCAAAATAATTGTCAGGTTGTTAACCTGCTACGTATTTTGGGGCAATATTTGTTATAAACAAGAGGTCTTTAAGCTTTATCTCTCTTTGCTTCTTGGAATTATCAAGAAAATTATCAAGAAAAGCTTGTTATTTTTAGAGGCGGGGGTATAGTCTGTTTGCAGAAGATAGGGACATATATAACATGCTGTGGGAAGTCTTTTGATAAGTTTTCATACTCAAAATGTTAAGTGTTCTCAGTTACCTCGAAAATAATAGCCTCATAGTGATTCAGAAAGCTTTTACTATTTATTTTTTAAAGTTTCTTTAGCAACGTGCTTTAAATTAAACTTCTGACCTAATACTTTATAATTTATTACAGTTTTAATGTTGGGTTCTTTATAATTTGAGGTATCATTAATAGTTGTGAGTAGTTACACGTACATCTTTTGAGAAAAATACTTTTTGTGTCTGTATTTGAAACTTAGTAGTTTTTTTTTTTTTTTTAAAGATTTACTTATTTACTTGTGATAGACATAGAGAGAGAGGCAGACACAGGCAGAGGAAGAAGCAGGGTCCATGCTGGGAGACCGATGTGGGACTCGATCCGGGGACCCCAGGATCGCGCCCGGCCAAAGGCAGGCACTAAACTGCTGAGCCACCCAGGGATCCCCAGTTTGTAGTTTTTAAAAAATTTATGCTTTACCATTTTGAGCATTTTTTAGGAAAGATTTTATTTATTTATTTGACAGAGAACTAGCACAAGCAGGGTTTGCTGCAGTGGGAGAGGGAAAAGCAGGTTCCCCACTGAGCAGGGAGCCTGATGTGGGCTCAGTCCCAGGAACCCGGGATCTCTACCCAAGTTGAAGGCAGACGTCCAACTGACTAACCCATGCAGGCGTCCCTATTTTGAGCATGTTAAATCATCACTTATATAGTAGAGAAAGTGTCAGGGCCTTAGCACATATCATAGTCTATTTTTTCATCAATAATTGTTTTTGGTATTAGTCCCTTGCTTTTTGCTTTCATTAACCTGTTTCTTCCTCTCGTTCCTATTCCTTTTGCCATCAGTCATCCTGGTGCTTTTCCTAAACTATTACATTAGCTCCCCAACTCGTCTTAGTTTTTTTCAGTCTGTCATGCCATGGTAGTAATGATTCTAAAGCACACAACTTGAGTGTGTTATTCTACTGTTCACTACTTTCAGTCGTCCACTAGATTCCTTAGTGCCCTTCACAACTTAGGCACCTTATTTATCCATACATCATTTATTTATTGAGCCATATTTATTGAGTTTCTTCTATGAGGCAGACACTGCGTTAGGCTTTGAGGATCAAATGGTGAGTAAAAACAAGCAGGAGCTCTGTCCCCTTTGGTCTAGTTAAAAAGACAAATGTTAGTAAAAATATCACATAGATAAAATAGAATTGCAATTATCATATATCCTGCAGAAGAGGAATATGTACTATAAGAGCTTACAGTAGGGGTATACTAGATCTGGTCGAGGCCAGGAAAAGCTAAGGTCTGAAGAAATGAGTAAGATTTACTACACAAAAAGTGGGAAAGAAGATCATATCCGGCGGAGGGATTGTATAAAAACTCTTTTCCCAAAGGGAGTGTGTTTTGAGAACAAAACTAGAAAAAGGCTAATGTGACTTGGTGCATAAAAGAAAAGGGATCATTGTATAAAATGGAAAAGAAGGTTGAGCTTGACTCTTAAGTGATATTTCAAAGGTTAAATCAGCTAGATTTGCTGGCATATATTACATTTGGGGGTAAGGAAGAGGGAGGTAGCTTCTTGCAATACTGGAGAGATTATAGTAGGATTCACTGAGCTAGGAATGTTGAAAGAGTGTCATTTTGGGTGGAGGATAATCATGACTTCAGTTTTGAATATTGAGTTTAAGGTACCTTTGAGCCATTCAAGGAAAGTGTCAAGTTGGCAGAAGACTATTTGGTGCTTGGAAGAAAGATCTAGGCTGGACATATAAAAATGTTTTATATTATCTGAGTATAGATAGTAAATGGAGCTGTAGGCAGATGGGTTGTAAATTGGCCAAGCCTTAGAACTTACAGCCTTGAGGATCTCTAGCAGTTGATGGTATTGAAGGTTGAGTGCAGGTTGTTGGTGAAAGTAGAAAGAACAGCTAGAGAAAAGGAAGAAAACCATGAGAATATTCCAGTGTGAAAGCCAAAGGAGGAGTGTCTCTCTACAGAGTGGTCAGTAGTTTTGAATGCTGCTGGGAAGCTAAACATGAAAAATCTCCACTAGATTTAATGGCACCATTATCTATTTCTGTATAACAAATCATCATAAATCTTAGAGGCTTGAAACCAATGATTTATTATTTCTCAAGATTCTGTGGGTTGATTTCATTCAGCTGGGTGCTTAACTGGGGCTGGAACATTGAAGACGACCTTTTTTGTAAGTCTGGGGCTTTGGCGCTCATTGTGGCCTGGGCACTTGGCTGCTTGTCCCTGTGGCTTCTGTCTGCATATGATGTCTCATCAGTCAGTGGTCTAGTTCAAACTTCTTCACCAGAGGCTGGTTCCCAAGGGGCTGATAATGAAGCTGGGAGGCCTGTTAAGACTTAGGCCTGGAACACTTTCCATACTTGTCATTTACCACAACGACCCAAAAAAGATCATGGGTGACTTAGTGTGGGAATTGTTTTAGAGGACTGAAGAGACTAGGGAATGACTAGTAGATGATGAAAAGTTCCTTGTCATACCTTTATATTTTCTCTAAACCTGACCAAATAGTCCATTAATCTTCTGAACACTTCTAATTTTTCCCCTCATATACTACCTTTCCCTGAATAATGTTCCTCTATCTCCCCCATATTAGAGCCTTACCCAAAAAAAAAAAAATAAAAAATAAAAATAAATAAATAAATAAAGCCTTACCCATTGGTTTTTTCTTTAAAGTACTTATTTATTTGAGAGAGACGGGTGGGGGTGTGTGTGCAAGCAGAGTTGGGTAGGGGGTCAGATGGAGGAGGAGAGGGGAGGCAGATTCCGTGCTGAGCACAGAACCTGAAGAGGGCCTCAATCCCGCGACCCTGAGATCACGACCTGAGCCAGAACGGAGAGTCTGACACTTAACCGACTGAGCCACCCAGACACCCCTAAAATCTTCCCCATTCTTAAGGGTTTTCTTAAAATACTCAGTTTTTCTCCTTCTTTGTATTTTACTCTCCGGCAGCTTTGAATTTTAATTTAGTTTTTCATTCTAGTATTTGTCACCTCATATTTTTTATTATGATCTTTACTCTTCACATTAACAGCCCCCAATCTGCAGAAAGTTCCGGGTTCTTAGTAAACTTTTCATTCTTCTAACTTATTCAGGTGCTTTTTTTTTGTGAGCCTTCCTTACTTCATCTCCCAGATAATCACTTATTCCTCTGGACCTCATGCATGCTGTTACTGTTGTATATATCATAACATGTTACATTTACTTATTTACATGTTCTTGAAGGTAGGAAATTACAGTGTTTTATGTGTTGCCTTTCATTAAATATTTCCTGAGTTGTAGCTTGACGTGTGATTTCCATTCTTTTTTTTTTTTTAAAGCCTCACATGATAACAGTTAAAAATTATATACTAATAATGACCTAAGTACTTCTTTGATACTGTGCCAAGTTCATTGGTACTATTAACTATAAAGAAAAGTAATGGTTAGGTGTGTGAGGTAAAAGGTTTTTGCAAGAAATAGGGGCGCCTGGGTGGCTCGGTCAGTTAAGTGCCTGCCCTAGGCTCAGGTCATG
Source organism: Vulpes lagopus (assembly GCF_018345385.1). Classification (NCBI taxonomy): domain Eukaryota; kingdom Metazoa; phylum Chordata; class Mammalia; order Carnivora; family Canidae; genus Vulpes; species Vulpes lagopus. The sequence goes on along the minus strand of NC_054839.1, from coordinate 61,150,322 downwards.
ATCCTGGGGTCCTGGGATCAAGCCTCGCATCAGGCTCCCTGCTCAGTGGGGAGCCTGCTTCTCCCCCTCCTTCTGCCTACCACTCGGCCTGCTTGTGGGTGCTCTCCCTCTCTGTCAAATAAATAAATAATCTTAAATTTTTTTTTGCAAGAAATAATATATAGCCATGTTCTTTGTATCTCTGAATAAGGCAAGAATTTGGGGGTTATCTTCTGTGTAGGCCTAAGTGACAGTACATCCTCTTGTAAATTCTTATGAGTACACTGAGCTAGGGGGGAGTACTTGTTACGGCTTCGACATAGGGAATGGTTGTTTCTCCACCCCTTCTCTAGGTGTCAGGTTTTGTAGCTCATGTCTGTGGGCACATGCAAGGGTCATAGAGATTAAGTACCTCCGTAGTAAGACAGTAATCCTCCAGGCTCTTGAGGATAAGGCTACTGCTGGTTTTATGACCTACCATGAACATTACCATAGAATCCGTGTTTGTGTGTTTGCATTCACATCTGTATGTGCATTGGGGTGAGGGGAGCACAGGGCTTATTGGCAGGACTGACAGGTGCTTGTGCTCTGACTGCAGCCCTCACTGTGCCCCTCTTACTCTCGTACTTATGCTTTGTGAATGAGAAGGACCTCATTTATTTCATTTGACGAATACTGTGGTGGGAGGTGGGGCAGGATGCGAAAAGAAGAATAAGATCCTTCTCCCTGTGCTCTCTCAAACTGGTGGGATAGGTAACAGGTCATTAAAACATAAGGTGGAAAGTATGATTATTAAAGAACTTATTGTTTGGATTACGTGAATAATAGAACCAGTTGGCAAAGCATCCAAGTGCCGGGGGGAACCCTAAGTGTTGGTACAGATCTGGCAGTCTTGACTTTTCATGGTTGGCTCTGATACGGTCATCATCCAGGAGCTAGTTAGGTTGTGTACCAGGAGAAATCTCCTTGGTTCCTGAATTAAAGGTGTTTTAAAAAATAATTTTATTTTCTTTGACTGCTCATTTTTATTTTTAAATTCTGGAAGTTTAAAAAATAAGTAGTATTGTGTAAGAATTCTGGTTATCTGAGGCTGAGGTTTTATAATAGTTTCTCTTAAAGTGAGCTAGCTCTAAAACATATTATTTGCTTTGGGATAGTCCTAATTAAGTCTTAATACAATGCCATGCTTTGGTAGGTGCTCAGTGAATAACAGATTAATTCAAATTTAAGTTGAGCCTTAGTCCATTCTTAGCATAGTCACAAATAATGAGGATCTGAACCATAATCAAACACAACATAGCTGAATAAAGGAGGAATTGCACCTAATCTGTCCTTTACTTTTTGTACCTATGGAGAAATAAATTTTATTTATTTTTTTTTATAAAAGGTTCAGGAAAGACTCAAAGGTGAGAAGGCAATAAGATAGATCTCCAAAGGAAAGAAGGAAAAATAGGACAGTCTTCCTAAATCTAAGTTGGAGTTACATTTCCTTTTTCTGTCAGCTACCAAGATAATTACATAAAATGTCTAGAATGGTGAAATCAGTGAAATGAATCATTTAAAATAATATAGAGGGGCACCTGGGTGGCTCAGTTGGTTGAGCATCTGATTCTTGGTTTCAGCTCAGGTCATGATTCTTAGGGTAGTGGATTGAGCCCCATGTCAGGCTTTGCACTCAATGTGGACTCTGCTAGAGCTTATCTCCCTCTCCCTCTCTCTCCTGCCTGCCAACTCTCTCTCTCTCTCTCTGTGTCTCTAAAATAAATAAAATCTTTAAAAATATATAGTAAAATAATATAGAAAACTTCAGTTGTATACAAGTAAAAATAAAACTTTGTTCGTATAAACATTTTTTTTTGTTTATTAGACCAGTATAATCTTATGAAGCCCTATGTAAGACCAGTAATGTCATGATTATGGGAAAATTATTGTATTATTGAAATTACATATGATTTAGACAATTCTTAAAATTCGCAGTCCGTACATGGTCTAAACATGATTGCATAGTAGGGATTATTTGAGTATGTATCCTCCAAACACAGGTCTTCTGACATGGAATCTTATATTACAATTTATGTCTAAAATGGGGATAATAATAGTACCTATCCTGTTGGTTTGTTATAAATATATGAAAAGCTGCTCATAGAATGCTGCTTGATGCATAGTAAGTGCTCAGTATCCTAGCTAATTATTGCTTATTTTTACTGTTGTTATTCCTCATGCACTTGGGATTTGGGAGAGAACAGGAAGAAGAAAATATATTGCTGCCTCTTTACGTTGGATAAAAGAGTAATGAGGGGGAAAGCATTGGATGCTTTATAAAAAAAAAATCCATATTATTTATAAAAATATACAAATTAGTGGTTTAAAGTCACTAGATTTTCAAATGGATGATTTAAAATTTTTTTTCTAGGAGTTAGAATTATCTAGGAGTCTAGAATTATTTTTATAATTCAAGTTTTCTTTTTTCCATTTAATAAATTAGGTTGTTTTTTTTTTTTTTTAATTTGGATATCTTGGAGCACCTGGGTGGCTCAGTCGGTTAAACATATGCCTTCTGCTCAGATCATGATCCTAGAGTCAGGCTCCCTGCTCGGTCAGGAGTCTGCTTCTCCCTCTCCCTTTGCCAGCTGTTCTACTTGTGCTCTCTATGTCAGATAAATAAATAAAATCATAAAAAAATTAAATAAAATTTGGATATCTTAACACTTTTAAAAATGTTGATGATGGTTTCAATAATGGTTAGGCAGTATGATGAAGTGGTTAGGAACAGAGTCAAGGGCCGACCCACTGGGTTTAAATTCTGTCTCCTTAATAACTATTTACTGTATACCTTCCAGAAGGCTATTAGAATTCTTTGTGCCTCCGTTTTTATCATTTGTAAATAGAAATTGTATAGTGCTTGTCTCACTTGTTTATTTTGTGGGTTAGGTGAATTTATTTATATATATATATATATACACACACACACACACATATATATATATATATATATGGTTTAGAACAATGTCTGCCATATAATTGTAACTATAACTGTTGTTAATGATTAATTTTTTTTTTAGCATCATCAGTTTAGACATTTAACTTTGAATACTCTTATGCTAAAGTTTCCTGCAGTTAAGTCTTATAAAACTATTTTCCTGCCAAATGTTTAGAAATAAGCTAGTAAAAATCTTTGTAGCTGTATTGTGATTTTCTTGTTAGCTTATCCTCCAACACATCTCTAAAACAAATTCCTTTAGGAACATGATCCCTTTCCTAGGAACTCTTTGAGCGGTAGGACCACATTTTATTCATCTTTAAATACCCAGAACCTGAACATGCCTAGTACTTGGTAGGTGAGTAAAAAATGATGACTGAAAAAGCATGCATCGTTTTCAGGGAATAATCTACCTTTTGCAGTATATTTTAATAGCCAGTCAATGAGAACTCTTTGTTAGAGTCCTAAAAAATGTGGGACCTTTGGGGTTTGTGATTATACTCTAATCTACTCTCAGTTGAGGCCTATATGAAGTTTTCTTGCATTTTGATTTTGTGTAAAACGTAATAGCTACTTGAATGAACATTTCATTTGCCTTTGGCAGTTATCTTCATATTAACATACTCATATTCTGGATAAGAATGAATGACACAAAAGTTCTTTGTATCTGTTGAGTTTTGTTCTTGTTTGTTGTAGATTTTTAAAAATTTACTGAATGAAACAAACTGCATATTGATAGTAGTTTCCTTTGTTCCTCTACTCAGTGTTAACTTTCTTCCCTCTTACCCATCCCACTTCATCATGAATTTGGTCTGTAGCTTTTTAGTTCATTTTTCTTGCTTTTATTACACGTACATGTTATACATATATAAAACTAGATTAAGTAATTGTACTTACAGATGCTTTTGTGTGTGTGTCATTTTGCATCTTGCTTTCTTTTCATCTGATACTGTTTTGATTCATAAGTGGATTCACACTTACAGTGTTCCTCAATGTAAGAAAAAAGGTGACATCCTAGAACAGCAGAGAAAGGATGTTCTTTTCAATAGCATGCCAATTGGATACCCATTTGAGAAAAAAAAAATCTACCTTCACTTCTGCCTCATTGAACAAACTCAATTCCAGGTATATTTCAGGTATAAATGTAGGTGGTAAAATAATAAAACCTTTAGAAGAAAATATAAGAAATTTACATGATCTGTGGGGGCACAAAAAGTACTAATCATGGAAGAAAAAATTATTAATAAATTTAGTTTATCAGAAGATACCACTAAAATAGTAAAAAAAGGTCACAAATTAGGAGAGGATATTTGCAGTATGTATATCTAATAAGGGATTTATCCAGAATACATTAATATTTTTTCTAATTAATAAAAAAAAGGTAACTCAGTTTTTAAAAAAGTAAGCAAATGACTTTAACAGGTATACCAAAATTTCTTTCTGTGTATACCGACAGAAATGGGTACTAATGTTTTTCATAAAAACATGCTGTAATTTTATAGTTGTACTTAATACTAGAAACAAACTAGAAACAACCCAAATGCTTCTCAACAACAAAAAATAAACTCCAGTACATATTCTCTCTCTATTCCTTTGTCCTCTCTCTTATACTTGCATGCTATATGGCAATGGGGATGAATGATCTACACCTAAACAGGCAACAGTGTGAATCTCATCCCTGTAATATTGAATGGAAGAAGCAATAAACCAAAGAGACCATATTCTATGATTCCATTTATAAAAAGTTCAAAATTAGAAAAAACTAATCAATTGAAGAGGGATAATGACTGGTGGGATATAAATTACTATGTTTCTGTTTCTTGATAAAAATGCTAATTTCATAAGGACATTCATATTGTGAAAATTCAAGCTATACATTTATGATTTATATTTCATATATGCATGCATGAATTATATGTGTGTTTTATTTAAAAATACTCTTTTGAGATCTGTGCATGTTGAATCTTAGAGGTTGAGTTTATTCATTTCAACTCTGGTTTATAAACAGACCACAGTTTATTTATCGATTCCCTTATTGGACTTCTAGGTTGTTTCCTGTTTTCCTGTTTCAAATAATGCTGCAGACAGTATTCTTTTATGTGGCTGCTTGTAAAAATATCTGAGAGTTTCTCTAAGATCTATAACTAGAGGTGGCGTTGCTCGGTCCTGGTGTATGCTTACCAGATATTACCAAATTGTTTTCTAGAATGATTGTATGTAGGAGTAATGGAACGTTTCCACTGTGCTCTATATATATATATATATATATATATATATATATATATATATATGTCATTTTTGTCAACCTTTAAAATTTTGCTACTGTGATACATGCAAAGTGATAAATCTTTGATACTTTAATTTGTGTTTTCTGGTCCATATGGGTTTCTGTAGGTACTTTTTTCCCCATTTTTCATGATTGGGAATTACCTACTTGTATTTTGCACATTTTTCTTATGGTTAATTTTATATTTATTTCTTGATTTATGTGCAATTCAGAAAGACCTGCATTTGTGATTTTTAACACATTTAAGCTGTAGATTTCAGCTGTAGATTTTAGATTTGGAGTAATTCAACCTTCTTAAGGATATTTTTCCTTCAGGCTCTTTGTCGTTTTCCTGTCCCTGTTTGCCTGCCATCATTCCTTCCAGTATTACCAGCACATTTCAGCTCTAGGGGATTTTTTTTTCCCCTCCTCTTTTGATGAGAGAGGGTAGTAGTGATATGGGGAAGGAGAAATGATAAGTAGGAAAATAAATATTTGACAAGTTTATAAAAATGATAAAACTATGTATAAAATATGCTCATGACCATTCTTGATTGTTTTGTTTGTTTTACTTAAAATACTTTACAGAGCTGACATTTCACAAAGGCCAGTTATTTTGTTGTATATTGTCTCCTTTGTAGATGCTTATTGTTTCCTGATTTGTGCGTTGTGTGTGTATGTGTATACAGTTTGGATCTGTCATTGACCTATCTGTTGCTTATATATGAAGTCTGCAGTGCTGTTATCCAGTGGATTCTTGAGACAGTTCCATATATTCATTATATCCCAGAGTAACTATATGAACAGTTCAAAATCCTCTTCCTCCAGTGGCACTTGTGCTTCCATGTTTTTATAAGCTTAGAAAATGACTGAACACCCGGTAGTTGTGCTTCCTAGGTAACAGAGGTGGCTGGTCTGGAGTAAAGGAGATGGCGGAAACAGTGTTTTCTTCTTTATCTTCTGGCAGGGTATGGTAATATTATTAGCAAGGGCTTGGAGTTCCTGAGCTGTTTTCCAAGTGTCACAGAGCCTTTGAGGTCAGAGAACCTTCCTCACAGAACATCCTGGCCCAGATTTCTTCAGCATTCCTTCCTTACTGCCTCTGACTTCTGCCCTAAGTAGGATCAGTGCCAGAGGAAAAGCTCATGACTCCTGGCCATGGTCACAAAACCTTGGCTGATTTTGATCTTGCAGGGTATTCTCTTGGCATGAATCTTTGGGAGAGAGGTGCCAGTTTAGGAGAGCTTCACTAGGAATTCTCTTTTGAAAATAGAATCTCCTTTTTTTTTAGTGGTTTAATGTAACTCATGAAGAAACTTGAGTCTTAAGTTGGGTAGAATGACTTCAATCCCTAATTTATCACGTGCAGAAATCTTCTTTGAGGTGAGAAATAGAAAGGCTATGAGCAATACGGTTATGTTTGCTATATGACCAAAAAACAGTATAAACTTTGACAGTGGACAGCCTGGGTGGCTCGGCGGTTTGGTGCTGCATTTGGCCCAGGGCGTAATCCTGGAGACCCAGTATCGAGTCCTGAGTCGGGCTCCCCGCATGGAGCCTGCTTCTCCCTCTGCCTGTGTCTCTGCCTCTCTCTCTGTCTCTCTCTCTGTCTCTCATGAATAAATAAAATCTTAAAAAAAAAAAAGTCTTTGCTTTTGATTGCTTTGTCTCTTATTGTATAATGTTCTACCAAGCCTTCCTCCTCTCTAATGTTTGCTTTCTCACGCCACTGATTTATTGGAGAAGCCAGGTCACCTGTCCTGTAGGATGTTCCACTTGCTGGGCTTGACTTCCACCATGCTTCCTGTGGTGGTATTTAACTTGGTCCTGTGCCCCCAGGAGTCTCCGTAAACTGGCAGCTAAAATGAACGAAAGGCTTGATGAGGTTCAGTTCAAACTTTCCTTTCCTTTCCCCTTTTCTTTCAGTGCTGTGCACCTGATGTCACTTCTTGGTACACATTATCTGGTCATCCCCATTTAGTTACGCTAAGATTCGTATGTGGATTCCCTTGGTACTCTGTTACTCGCTTAGTGTGGAGTTCCTATTAGAGTCACTTCAGAATCTTCTAAGATTTAGGAATTCAGGATTCTAATTTAGTATGTTTGGGGTTGGGGAAAGACATCTATTAAAAAAAAATGGAAAATAAAAATCCCTCTACCTTTACTCAGATGTAAGAATCATTATTTTTAATATATTTAATATGTAATTAGAGTGACAAAATTTACTTTCATGCAGATGCTTTGGGAATGTATGTTTTATCAAAAATGAAGCCTAATTAAAATTATTAACTGGAGATGTTTGAGGCTGCTGTGGTGTAATAGAAAAAGTACTGACTTGGACCCAGGAGGCCAAATCACTTATTTGCCCTGAGACATTTTTTAATCTAGAAAATAGGAATAATATATTTATTATAGACTTGTTTTAATAATTAAGTGAAATGATTTCTTTGGACGCACTCCAGCACCTGTGGTTAGTTGAATGGAAACCTAAAAAGCGTTACAATAATAAATGTTTTTCAATTGAGGTCTTTAGAGTGAGAGCTTATGAAAATTGAAGTAATCTCTCAGGTGCTTATTTTAACCATATCTATATAAGCTTTTGTTTCTGAGCTTGTTTTTTGAGTGATAGGGGACTCATGATATATAGTTTTAATATATGTATAATTAATGTGGCCTTTTGGGAAAGACAGCACGTGGAATCTTACTTTTTCCTCCCTTATTTTCAGCTCCATTTACCTCTTAATTCTCCTTTGCCTGGAAGTGAATTGACCAAGGAACCTTTTCGTTGGGATCAGAGACTCTTTGCACTAGTGTTGCGGTTGCCTGGCACCATGTCAGTAGAATCAGAACAGTTGACAGGTGTGCCTTTAGATGACTCTGCGATCACACCAATGTGTGAAGTGACAGGCGGTAAGTTTCTTTGCTGGCAGTAGTAATTCAGTGACTTAAGGCAGTTTATCTGAATGTTTTCAAATGTATATTTTAAAAACTCCATGTTTGGTTTTGTTCAAGTTAATGTTAGAAATGAGTAGACATATATGGTTTTAAAATTACATCGATGAACATCTATAATCTGATTTGAATGGGATTTAATATTATTGGATCTGAAATGGAGGGCATTGTTTTCTAACCATATAGAAAGTGCTGGTATTTCAAGTCGTTAAACTTCTGCTTTAAAGATGCTTTAAACTTCTTCTGTAAAGATGACCAGTGATTTACAAATGCAGTAGAATTATTTTCTGTGACAAATGAAGAGAATTTTGAGAATCATCCCCTTAACCAAGTAATGATTAATGCCTGATTAAGGGCAATCTTCCCTAGAGGCGAAGAGGAAGCTAGACAGTAGAGTAGGTTAGAGGAACAGGTCAGTGAGATCTAAACCAGCTAGTTCAGGTAGTCACTGTTAAGTGAACTCTTGAAAGAGAATATGTGAATAGACTCAGAACTTCTGTAATTGGGCAGCAGGTGGGTTAAATTCATACAGATATGTATTGGGTGTCTACTGTGTACCAAGCCCTATTCCTTGTTTGGGACTGCAGTAGTGGCTATGGCAGACAGTGGTGTTTGTGCTTTCATGGAGCATTTTAGTTTCACCTAAGGGATACGATACTGAAATGTCTAAGTCTGGCATACCACTATTTCACCTTAGTCTCCAGACACAGTCAGTGCTCTGTTGAGACTCCACGATAGCCAGCTGTGTAAGTTAAAGGACAATATAAGGTTTAAGTAATATTTAAGGTGCCTTCGAAAATTTTCAGACAGAAAGGGTACCCCATGCAGGTATGTGAAGTAGGTAAGTTAGGAAGTTATGTTTCACATTATAAAATGTTCCTATTTATAAGAGTACTTTCTGGTGAACTCTTATAATTCCTTCACAGTTTAATGTATTTTAAAAAAGGAATATACATACATTTTTAATGAGAAAAGCTATCTATCTAAATTTGAAAATTCACTGCTAATAATTGCTTGTGCATAGATGGTATTTTTCAGTGACAGTCTTCATTGTTTCTGTGGGTAGATTCATATTCAGAAAATATTAGTTTTCAGCTTTGAACTGACCCACTTGCTAAAATCCTGAACTTTTTTTTTTTTTTTAATAGCTCTAAGGTTTTTAATTAACAGACTGAAGGCCTTGAAGCTGTAATTTACATTCCTGCCTTGGAAATTTTTTTTTATTATACATTTCTTAGTTACAAAGTTATGGAATTATATGTACTGTAACTTTTGTTTTCTAGGGTCAAGAATATTCAGAGTATGAAATGAAGTGAGTGGTATAATCACAGAGGGTCTCTGAACCTGAGATATCATATAGTGATTAATAGCCTTGCCTTTGGGCAGTAATGTTCTAAAGCTGTTTTGTTTATTCTTGGAAAGGAACATCTCCAGAGGAGAATATTCTAAAGTCACCCTTGATAATATCTTCAGTGACCCAGAAACCTTACTCAAGAAACTTAGGAAGCTTCCCCAAATACACTTTTTGAATCTCTCCTGATGTAGTGGTTTATTTGCCTCTTTTCCTGCTCTTGCTATAGCAGTAATGAGAAGCTGCTGAAATGCCACTCACCTTTTCATAGATATGAATAATGTATGTTTAAAATTATTTTAAAGGAATGTTTTCTAAAGAAAGTTTTGAGGATAAAACACTAGAAAAATAGAACAGAAAAGCTAATATCCAAATACATAATCACTGCTAATAATTCCTGTGTATTTTTTAACTTAATGAAAGTAATATGTGCACATTTATTTTTCCTATTATAGAATAATTCATGTTCACTAAGAGAAAGTTGGAAAGAAATGTGCCTGTGTTGCCAAAATCATTAATAAAGCTATGTTTTCTATGTATACTTTAAAAAATTGAATAATTGTCATTGTAAGCATTTTTCTTTTATGATCAGGTAATTGATGAGTACTCTATGTAACTGTTGTTGATGCAGGGAATATAGATAGCAGGGATGATAAAGGTTACTTTTTGGACATGATGACAGGTAAAATCATAAAATGAAATACTAAGAGTGCTACTTAGTTCAAAGAAGAAGTAGGATAAGAGCGTAGAGAGTAACTTGAGGCAGAGAATGCGTATCCTTGGGAGGTCTTTAAGGAGGTGACTTTTTAAAAACCATAAACCTAAAAGATATGCTTACATTAGTTTGAATCAATTTCCTATATTGCTTATCCTTGGAGATTATATTTGTTTAAAGAAATAAAACAACATTTATTCTTTGATAAATTACATCTCTAACCTTGTTGTTAAAGCCACTTATTTTAATAGGGATTAATCAACCTTAGTTGTGTCTTAAAAATATTAATCCCTTTAAAATTATTGTTATGTGTTTACTGAGTCTTTGTTGTGGTAAAACTGACCTTTAGCATATTAATTTCAGGTGTATAGCATAACGATTTGGTCTTTGTATATATTGTGAAATGATCACCACAGTAAGTCTGCTTAACATTCGAGCAGAGATCTGAATAATGGAGTAAACCATACAAAGATCTATGCAAAGAAAATAGTAAAGGAAGAAACACACTGCATTTTTGTGAGTGACAGGAAGGCTCATATGGCTGGAGCTTACATAGGGGAGGAGTAGGGAGTAATAGGTGGGTTTAGAGCAGTAGGCAAAGGCCAAATACTGAATAGCCTTTTAGGCTATAATAATATAGTTTTGGGGGATCCCTGGGTGGCGCAGCGGTTTGGCGCCTGCCTTTGGCCCAGGGCGCGATCCTGGAGACCCGGGATCGAATCCCACATCGGGCTCCCGGTGCATGGAGCCTGCTTCTCCCTCTGCCTGTGTCTCTGCCTCTCTCTCTCTCTGTGACTATCATAAATAAATAAAAATTTAAAAAAAAAAAAATAATAATATAGTTTTGTTTTGTTTTTTTTTTTTTTACAAGTGTGATGAGAAGCCATTGGAGGGCTTTTTTTTTTTTTTTTTTCATGGAGGGCTTTTTATAGGAGGTGACATCTGATTCCTTTTTCTGAAAGATCACTTCAGGTGTGTTAGATGAGAATATACTGTATAGTAGCAAGAATAGAGGCAGAGAGTCTAGTAAGCGGTGATAGCAGGCTGGTCTAAAGTACTGGGTTCGGGGGTGATGAAAGGTGGTCTGATGCAAGGAAGAATTGAGGATGAAGGCAGAGGGCAGAATGTATCAAGGATTAGTCTTTAGATGACTCACTTGGCCAAATAATTGGAGGTGAATGACTAACGTTGACTGAGATGGGGAGAAGCAGAAGTGCCTAATGGATACGATGGTAGAAGTCTTGAGGATAAAGAACATTTTATAATAATCATAAGACTTATAGAGTAGATAAATTTAACTTTCTTAGCCTCTATAAGAATTGATGCCCAACTTATTAGAAGTATTTTTTTTTATCTCATCTCCATTTTACTAAAATGCTGGTGTAGTACACTTCCATGGGAAAATTTTTTTCACATATATAGTTTGATTTTTTTTTTAATGGACTCTGCATAACAGTGAGCCAGCTTCATGACTTGAAGGTGTGTGCTTGTCTCACAAATATAAGCAGTGATCACAGAAACTATGCTTCAATACAGAGGGTCGTACATTATGTACAAGGGATGAGTTTTGATGTAGAGAATAAAAGAAATATTGTACAATATATAGGCTCACTTGCAAAGACAGCAGAATTTGCTGTACCCTCTTTAACTCTCAAAAGAATTAATGGATTTTTATTATTTGCCAAGTGACTCAAATTTATTAACCATTTCTTTCATTTTCATAAAGCACCTTTGTAATTCTTTTTTATACTAAGATTATAACTCCTTTACTCATATTTTCCTAATCAATTAATTGATTCTGACACAGGCTAGAGGAGCAGAGAGAATTGCCACAATTTTACACTTAAAAATTTTTGTTTTTTAATGACTTTTTGGGAATATGCTTAAGTTTCATCAAATAAGACATTCAACCTTTTAATCTTCTAAATTCTTTGTATATCAAGACGATCAGTCTTTATATCTATTACTTTATGTGTATGTTTGACTCAGAAAAAATATCAGTTCTTTAAATAAGTGTCATTCAGTGTAGGCAGTCTGTTTTAAATATGGATTTCAAATTAACATCATGATTTCTAGTAAAGTATACCCAGATTAAAGTTTTTAATACCCTATAAAGGTGTGAATCTTGGGTGTGCTCCTATATTAAATTTGGATAAATTAACCTCTCCCTGCTTTAGTTTTCTCATTTATAGAATGGAGAAAGTAACCTATACAGTTTTGCTAGGATTAAATAAATTAATATGATAAAGTGATTAGAACAGTACCAGGCACATAGACACTTAATAATTGGTAGGTATTTTTATGATTACGAGTACTATTATTGTGTACAGGTAAGTTGTTATTTGATACTTGTTTTTCTAAGTATAGCTGACTCTGACGATTTGAATCATGCTGCTGCCTAATGTTTTCTGTTCTTAGTAGCCTTTTGCAAATCACATGTCAAGTATAAACTGATATGAGTAATTTGATAGGTCACATATAATGATAGCTGTGTTTGTGGAAATAATTGGTAAAATCAGAGAAAAAAAGTAGGACTTTTCCATATCGAGCTTATTGCAAATAATATTGTAAGATGTTTGATTAAAGACTTTTAGTTGTAAAGGTTCTCAGCATTGGCTTGGATCAGCGCTTATGATAGAAATATGATATAAATTACATATGTAATTAGAAATATTAGAGCAGTCACATTACAAAAGTGAAATTAATTTCAATATCTTTTGTGTAAGTCAAGTACAAAGTATTTCAACATGAAACTGATATTTAAAAATCATTGAAATAGATTTTTTCATATTAACTTTACAAAATCAGGTATATATTTTATTATTTTATAGTTACTATACATCTCAGTTTGCACTAGCCATATTTCAAGATCTAGGTAGCCATATGTGGCCAGTAATTACAGTATAGGATAGCATAGGTCTAGATAGAGTTATTGAAAATCCCTCCTTAAGAGATCTTTTTACTAGTATTTTTTCTTAATCACTAGCATTATAATGTTCTGTATTCAAAATCCGATAGGTTGGGGATCCCTGGGTGGCTCAGTGATTTGGCGCCTGCCTTTGGGCCGGGGCATGGTCCTGGAGTCCCAGGATCGAGTCCCGCACCGGGCTCCTGGCATGGCGCCTGTTTCTCCCTCTGCCTGTGTGTCTGACTGCGCCCCACCCCCCCCGTCTATCATGAATATATAAATTTGAAAAAAAAATCCAATAGGTTAAAAAAGGAAAATTTGTTTAGGATAGGTTAATTTCCAAGTATGCAAGCCAAAAAAAATTCAGAAAAAGCACATGCTACTATCTGTATGTTAAAGTGCAAATATGTAAAATATGCAGTAATTTCTAGCAGGCCAATTAAGTAATTGAGTATCTGCCATGTGCTTAGCATTACTCTTAGTGATAATACTTTTGTAAGCAGGAGTAAGATTTTGAAGGTTAGTTATTAGATGTTGTATATGTATATTAAAGATAAATATATTGGGTAATAGTTGGAGATAATTTTATATATGTATTTTAAGTTATATCCTACATAATATACATATATAATATAATACATATATAAACATATGTAATGTGATTTTTCATTATTGTTTGTTCAAGCCAAATTTCTATTTTCTGCAGACCTACATGTAGAAGAAAAAATGTACATACTTTGATAAAATGGAATTGTTGGTTGATTGAAAATAAGTATTTTTGTTCATTTTTTCTATAAGATAATGAAATAAAGTCAAACTTTGCCACAGAACTTCTATTAATAGTGTCAGAAACCTAACTTTGGTTCTGTCTTGCTAAAAGTACAAATTTCTGCAACTAACTCTATTCTTTTTCCCTCAGGCCGCTCGTACTCTGTATGTTCTCCAAGAATGCTTAATCAGTGTCTGGAGTCCTTGGTGCAGAAAGTACAAAGTGGGGTGGTAATAAACTTTGAAAAAGCAGGACCAGATCCTTCACCTGTAGAAGGTATTATTATACTCTTTTTATAGCCATTCTAAACTTAGTATCATTGAACTAGAACTGAAAAATTACTATGATTTGGTTTTAAGATTGACAAGGCTAAATTATTAAGATGACAAAATGGCTATTGGTAAAGAGGGAAGAGAAAACAGGAAAGTCAAGGTAAACTGGTTCACTAGCATCACTTTTGTTTATATAGATTGTTCATAGCTTGAAATTTTATAGGAGCCAGAAATCTTCTTAGGCATTTACAGATTAGCAGCCTCATATTGCCTTTTTAGTAAGGCTACTTTGCCTCTCTCAAGCATATATGCCTATCCTGTGTCCCTTAATTCACAAGAGTGTTCAGTCCTAGGTGTTCAGTTCCTAGTGGCATTTTTCCCAAGGATCAGACTGGTCAGAAACAAATAAATGGTTTGTGTGGTTACAAAAATGAGGAACCAGCCTTTGCTATTAATCTGGATTCTATTAACTCTAGTTAAGCCCCACCTGACTTGAGTTCATGATCACAGAATATTAAAATATTTATATTAGCTAGAGGGGTGTAAAGGGTTGTCACACTAGAACCAGTGGACAGCTTACATCTGAGATCTTCTGTGTAGTAGGACATAACTTATAACAAGATTTAGTCAATAATGACACTTGGCAGAGGTTGGTCCACTAGAGTGGGTAATTGGGAGAAGAGAGAGGTTTTAAGGATAAAAACAATGGGTACTCTCAGAGGGGGATAATAGGGAAAGAGCAGAAGATGGTAAGATTATATAAATTGTGTTACTGTGTCTGGTTTAAAAAAAAAACAAGCCTTTTCTTAAATTGAATCATTAGACATGGAACGAATTTATTTTTAAATTATTTTAATATTTGGCTTAGAATTAGGCATTAAGTAAATGTTTACTGAACCATTGAAGACAGTTGCAATTTTGCTAGAATTATTTTAAATTGAAGGTAGATGCTTTGAATGTTAAGTTTTTTGTTGTTTTGGGTAATTAGGCTCTACTTATAAATGATTTTAAAGAAATCTTCATTTAGCAATACTTACCTACTATTTATTTACTAAGGCAAGTATGAGGATGAAGAGATTGGATGTTTGCCCTTATCGTCTGATAGGGAAAGCATATTATTCATTAAAAAAATATCTAGCATAAAGTAAGTTTCACATACTCTGAATGGGCAAGCAGAGGATACTTTGGGACCTCCTTTCAGCTCTTGAATTCATCATTGCAAATTGTTAGATTTTGAAGTGTGGGTGGGATTTCAATGAATTCATCCATTGAAGTTGCAGATTTTATTGTTTTGTGAATTGTAATCTAACTTAAATAGTCATGATAGTAGAGCCATTCAAAAGAAACAGGAAAATTCAGAATTGAACAAGTATTCTGATATCTTTATTAGTTTAAGTAACCATAGATATAATTTAACTTTCTAGGGATGCCTGGGTGGCTCAGTGGTTGAGCGTCTGCCTTTGGCTCGGGTCTCAATCCCGTAGGGAGCCTGCTTTCTCCCTCTGCCTATGTCTCTGCCTTTCTCTCTCTCTCTTTCTGTCTCTCGTGAATAAATAAATAAAATCTTAAAAAAAAAAAATTAACTTTGTGTGTGTGTGTGTTTTCCTCCTTAATGATGCATCCTTTCTTTGTCTTAATTTCTTTGCTACAGATGGGCAGCCAGATATATCAAGACCTTTTGGATCACAGCCTTGGCATAGCTGTCACAAACTCATATATGTTAGACCAAATCCTAAAACTGGGGTTCCTATAGGTCATTGGCCTGTTCCAGAATCTTTTTGGCCAGATCAGAATTCTCCAACACTAGTAAGTACCAAAAAGACTGTGACTTTGTAATAGTAACCATAATAGTTTTAAGTACTGCTATGAAAGGTTAATTTACAGGAATTTGACATGTTCAGAGTGCTATGGCGAGTGTTTTAGTACACTATATCATTTACTATGAAGTAATAGAAAAAAGGTATCTTTCCTTCAGAGTCTTACTATGCTTATGTTTTTATTATTGGCATCTGGGTACAGAATCATAGATTTAACACAAATTTCTCTTTGGTCTCTAAATATAATGTAACAAGGATTTGTCTCTGCATTACAATTTAGAATTTAAATAAAAGTTTAGAAAATAATTCCAATTGTTTGTAATCTTTTAGGACTTAATCTTAGAGATTTATGTTGACTTTTATGGTTTTAAGTTATGTCTAGTGTTTTCATTCTAGAAGTTTTAAGAAATAGTGTGACTTATTGAATGATCATTGTGAATTATCAGTTTTCACTGTGTGGTTCTTATGGTGATAGGACCATATACAAATACACAAATTTACAAATAATACAAATTAATATCTAGTCAATGTTAATACATTATTCTTTCAGATTAGCACATTTTCTAGTATCTGAGGGTATCATGGGATACATTTTGGAAGAACATGACACACCACTGTAGCTCTTTTGCTATTAATTACTTTTAGAAGATAAGAATTGTATTTCAGAGACCATGAAGCTGTTTTAACAGTGTTTCATGCAGTTATCAGTTTTTTAATTCAACTGAAACCTTTCTGAAACCTTTATACTTTATTATTTTTATAAGTTTTTTTTTTTAAAGATTTTATTTATTTATTCATGAGAGAGAGAAAGAGAGGCAAAGACACAGGCAGAGGGAGAAGCAGGCTCCATGCAGGGAGCCTGATGTGGGACTCAATCCTGGATCACACCCTGGGCTGAAGATGTCTGAGCCACCCAGGCTGCCCAAGTTTTTATTTTAATTCCAGTAAACATCCAGTATTATATTAGTTTCAGTTATACAATATAATGATCTAATGTTTTCATACAACACCTGATGCTCATTACAACAACTACACTCCTTACCTATTTCACCTATCCTCTGACCCACCTTCCCTTTGGTAACCATCAGTTTGTTTTCTATAGTGTTTCTTGATTTCTTTCTCTCTCTCTTCCCCCCCCCTTTGCTCGTTTGTTTTGTTTCTTAAATTCCACATATGGGTGAAATCGTGTGGTATTTGTCTCTGACTGACTTTGCTCAGCATTATGCTCTAGCTCCATCCATGTTGCTCCAGTGCCAAGATTTCATCCTTCTTTATGGCTGAATAATATTTCATTACATATACATATACCACATCCATTCATCAATTGATGTACACTTGGGCTGCTTCCATATCCTGGTTATGGTAAACAATGCTGTTACTAACATAAAGGTGCATGTATCCCTTTGGATTAGTGTTCTTGTATTCTTTGGGTAAATACACAGTGGTGCAGTTGCTAGATGGTAAGGGCATTCTATTTTTAACTTTGGGGAACCTTCCTACCATTTTCCACAGTGGCTGGACCAATTCCCACCTAGCGCATGAGTTGAAACCTTTAAAGTTTAAACCTGTATCAGCTCTTCAGGCCAATACTGACTTTTAGTTTATACAAGGTCTATAAAGCAATATTTCTTTTATTTATTAGGAATTTAATGAAGTAGTACATGAAATTAAGGCTTTATGAGAACTATCGTTTTTATTCCTTTTCTTTTCTCTGATTGAATCATCAGTTTCAAAATTTATGGAGAAGGTATTAATTTCTTTAAATTTTATACTCTCTTCTGGAGCCCTTTCAACTTTCATAGAATAGATACTATATTTGTATGAAATATTGTCTTATTGCTTATTCATTCTACTGTATTTAACACCTATAGTAGTATGTATAGTCCTTGTTGAGCCCTAATAGAAATCCAAAACCAATGTCACAAGCATTGTCTATTAGTATTGCTTTAGTGGTCTGTTGCAAATTGTTAGATTTTGAAGTGTGGGTGGGATTTCAATTGGAGGAGGAAACAGTATGAGCAAAAAGTATGGAAGTAAAAAGGAACAAGGTGTACTTAGAGGACTGAGAAATAGCCGAATATAGGTGGGTCATAACAGGTATGTGGGACATTGAAGGTATTAAGGAAACTAAATTGCTCATGACTTTAAATGCAATTTGAGCTTTTCTCATAGGGTGGGGTTCACAGAATAAGTGAGAATGTTTTTAACAGTGCTGTTTTAGGAAGTTTAATCTGGTGATTGTCATCTGCAGCAAAATTAGGAGATGAGTTGGAAGGTAAGCAGGTTACCTAGAGGGCTTTGCTATGATTCACATAAGAGATGTTAAGATGATGGAAGAGAGAATCATAAGAAAGAGACAATATTGGACAAAACTGGCAAAATTTAGTAACTGGAGGATATTAGAGGGAAAATGAAATTTTTGTAAATAATAGTATTCAAGTAAGATGTATTGATACTGAAGTTGTGATTTGTTAGAGACTGGTTCTGAATTTAAATCATGGCCCCACCTATTATTAGCTGTGTTACTGGTCAGTTATCTTCTCCAAGCCTCAATTTTCCCCTAGTTAAGTGGAGATAACCTCCATCTCGGAATTGTTTGGGGGATTAAATGAAGTAATAAATGCAGAATTTTCTTTGCCATGTTCTAGAAGACATCCTCCTTCACTAGCACATACACTTTTCCTCTTGGATCTCAATATTTTCATCCAAAAATATGAGTTTCATGGACTGATTCAATAAGATGTCAGGTACCTGTGAGATACAGGAGCACAAGAGGGGTAAAACAGTGCTTACCTCCTGGAATGTTACCATTCCATAGGAAGGTCAGACTTGTAAACATAATACAGAATAGTGTGCTAACTGCGCTAGGCATGGAGCAGAGCCCAGAGGAGATGGTGCTTAACTGCCTGGTATGTATTTGGAGTACATGGCGAGAAAGGGTGTCAGGAAGAGATCTTTAACTTGCTGTTTCAGCCTTCAAAACTTTGGTTGCAATATGCAAGGGAGAAAATAATAAAGCAGTCAAGGATAACATGAAATCTGGGGCATGAAACGATGATGATGTACGTGGGTAACTGCAAGTGGTTTTGCATGGCTGGAGCACAGGGTGTTTGTACATGGTGTGGGGGTTGAAAGGCAGATAGGGACCAGATCATTAGGGATCTTTGTGTATGATATTTAAGGAAAAGAGTCTGGGTCCTATTTTTAGGTGATTGACTTGCTACTTTTACCAAATAATTTTAGATAGGGAAATTACATGATCATATTTCTATTTCATGGCTATGGGATTGATTAGAGAGAGCTAATTAGAGAGGTTAATTAAAAATAAGTAGTTGTACTAGTCTAATCTAAAAAATGATGAAGGCATAAATTAGAGTACTAAGAAATAGAAGATAAATTTCTAGAGAGATGAGAATTTAGTATTGACAGAGGGCAGTAACTAAATACTGAGTACCTACTGAGTTTGTGTTCTGCTTAGTGGCTTAGAAGTAGTGGGATTTTATCTAGGTCTTTGTGACAGTTAAATAAATAATGAGAATAAGGAGCAGATACTATAAGGAGAACACCTAGGTTTTTAGAATAGGTTTTATGGTTTGGGGGAGAGATAATGAATCACATAATAATGTGTCTGAGGGACTTAAAGAAGATTCTAGTTCTGTCTAGTAGGCAGGGGAACATAAGACAAGTGAGAGAGGTTTGGTCCCAACTCTGGATTTGAGAGCCACCAAGGTATAGGCAATAATGGAGTAGTAAGAGTCTTTGAAAGCAGTAGCATTTCAGATTATTTCCTCATAGCTCATATTTCCTTTACCAATCTTCAATCAGTGAGATTTTTAGGAAGGAGACTGGGGGGGGCAGGAAATAGAATAACATGCCCTCCCTCCCCCCAGGTATTGTGTTTTTTGTACGTTTAGATCGAGTTGTCCAAAGTAGTTTGTATATACCACAGAGATAAACGAATCAGTCTACTGGCATAGAGAATGAAAACATTAGAACTTCTATTTATATTTTTCTCCTATTTTTATTATTATCTTAATATATATTTTATTAGATACCTATGGATTAATTTACAAATAATTTGTAAGTAAATGTATATATGTACTAAAATGGTATATTCAAAAACTTATACTAATCAAGGTGTGTGATCAGTTTGGAAACTACTATATACAAGAAATTAAATTGCCACAATTGAGAGCTTAGGAAGGTTTCTGTATTTTAGTTGTTTCTTAGATGTAACAATTAATGAGTACTTACTTAATTCCAAAATCTTGCACTTTTCTGATAAATTTGATTTTAAGACCTAAAAAGATTTTATTTTACATACATTTTAAAATTTTTAGTCTTTTTCTTATGAATGTAAAATTTTAAGCATTACATTTTTAAGTATCTTCCTTCAGCTTTAATAGTGTTTTCAGTAGTAAATTAAACTGTTAACTAGCAAAATTGAGGAACAAAGTAAATTTTGATAGGGATACTGGAAACGAGTTTGTTTATGGTATTTTGTGTGAATAGTAATAAGACTTTCTTCTCTAGCCACCTCGTACATCTCATCCTGTAGTGAAGTTTTCCTGTACAGACTGTGAACCAATGGTTATTGACAAATTGCCTTTTGACAAATATGAGTTGGAACCTTCACCACTGACTCAATTTATCCTAGAAAGGAAATCTCCTCAAACATGTTGGCAGGTAAGCTGAAAAACTAGAGTGACTTAAAAGTTGAATGTTCTTCTAAAAAGTTAAATCGAATCAGTGATTATAAAACATTTTGTAAAGGTCATATGAACCACTCCCTTTTAACAGGTATATGTGAGCAATAGTGCAAAATATAGTGAACTTGGTCATCCGTTTGGTTACTTGAAAGCCAGTACAGCGCTGAACTGTGTCAACTTATTTGTGATGCCTTACAATTACCCAGTCCTCCTTCCCCTTTTAGGTAAGTCATTCTTGTCCCATTCTCTGTGGCTCAGCATACATACATATTTTCCTAAAAACAAAGTTTGGGAACATCTCTTTGTAAGTTCTAATGTCTTATGGAAATTAATGGAACTGTTTTTAATATTCTGAATATTGAACCTGTCTAAGGTTGTTTTATAGCAACCTGTGTATATTTGTGGTAAATTAAAAGTCATTGTCAAAACACCTTTGATTCTATAAACTATTGAAGATACACTTTTAAATTTTAAATATTCTAAGTTTTCTACAAGTTGGATTTCTCATATGGTTAGAATTGGTAATTTTAGGCTTTGTATTTGGTAAACAAGACATTTTGTAGAAGCATATATCTATAAATCTGAGTATTTTCTTTCTAAGAATTTATCTGTACTTCTTCACTTGACAAATATTTTTCTAAATGAATGAATTTATTCCAAAATAATATAATAAAAGCCCGAAGTTAGTTTCTGGGGACCCTTGACTATAATTTTTGGGGACTATGGTTTGAGAAGATTTATTTCCTTGTAAAACAGAACCACATCAGATTTAAAAGTTATAGTCAAATATTAGGTATATTTAATAGACAACATTGTGCATACTTTGCTTATATCCTCAAATCTGCTTTATTTCTAGGTTTAGATAGTGTATAGATTTTCTTGTGTATTTTCTGATTCTCCCTTTATTGTTACATGAAATATTGTTACATGAAATATACAATTGGCATCTTTTAAAATTTTGTCCCTTTTAATCTTGTTAAAAACTTAATGTCTAACGTTACTCTCCTACAAATAAGAAGGCAGACTGTAAAAATGGAATGTATTTGACTTGATTTTCATGTGTGAAAACAATAGACAATAATGGTTTGTCTACATTATACATTTATAGATGACTTGTTTAAAGTACATAAAGCAAAACCAACATTGAAATGGAGACAGTCATTTGAAAGTTATTTGAAGACAATGCCTCCCTACTATCTTGGGGTAAGAACGTTATTGTTAAAAATAGAATTTGTTATAAAATTTAATATTATGCTTATAGTTTACTGTGGATACTAAACTTTTATTTACTGCTGTTATAGAATATATATGTCATAAAAATTGAATTTTTAAAAAAATGACCAATATAGATATAACGGGGAAGAAAGGTTTTAGTGATTTGCAGAATAATGATAATGATCATGAGAATGTATATATCATACATACATTAGTATGTTGATATTATGCTAAGCATTTTACATGTATTAACATTTAATTTATAGTATAGCTCTGTAAGGTAGAAATCATTCTTATTTCACCAATGAGGAAACTAAGGCACTAACAGATTAGATTATTTGTCGAAGGCTGCATATCTAATGTGAGTGAAACTGGAATTCAGTCCCAGGCAGCTTGGCTTTTAGAATAGCTCCAGTTGTTTTACTTCCTTGTTAAATTCAGTTTTATAATAATTTTTCTTTAAGGGTGGTACAGAATGGTTTTTGTTGATTCCCTAAGTCT
This sequence comes from Vulpes lagopus, assembly GCF_018345385.1. Classification (NCBI taxonomy): domain Eukaryota; kingdom Metazoa; phylum Chordata; class Mammalia; order Carnivora; family Canidae; genus Vulpes; species Vulpes lagopus. The sequence goes on along the minus strand of NC_054839.1, from coordinate 61,127,888 downwards.
CCAGAGACATGTTTTTAGGTAGATAAGTATATATTCTCAAGGAATTATATATTTTTAGACCCACAAGTTTGTGATTACATTTGATCCTTGAACAGCACAGATTTGAAGTGCATTGGTCCACTTAATGTGGATTTTTTTTCAATAAATATAAAGGAAGATTTTTTTGAGATTTGTGGCAATTTGAAAACCTTGCAGATGAACTCTATAGCCTAGAAATATTTTAAAAAATCAAGGAAAACTTAGGTGTTTTGTAAGAATATACTGTATATATAAAATACACATTACATACAAAAATTGATTATGTTGTTAGTAAGGCTTCCTTCTGTCAGTAGGAGCTATAAGTATTTAAGATTTTGGGGAGTCAAAAATTATATGCGGATTTTCTATTGTGTGGTGTCAGCATTCCTAACCCATGTTGTTCAGGAGTCACCTGTACTTAAAACCTAGTGTATCATAGTAGATAAGACCAATAATGTATATATATTAAATACATTATTTACTCTATGAAAAGTAACTTCTTAACAAAAAGACCAGTGTTAAAAGCACTTTTAAACATTACTTTAATGCAAGAATATTCTAGCATTTGACTGTAATTTGTCTAAATGGTCTCTACTAAGAGCATTAATTTCTGGAGCTTTGAAGATCATATTCTAGAGTTGTAAGAGTTAAGTTGTGTGTCTAGCACATGGTGCTTGCCATGTAAGAGTGAAAAGGAAGAAACAGTGAATATGAACTGTTACATATGTTGACTCATTTATGTTTCATAGCAACTTGCAGGATTTAGGCAAAGCTACATGGATTTTAAATATCAGAGCTGGGATTTGATTCCAGTTTGACACTAGCACTTACACACTTTCTGATGTCAGTGAATGGCTATCCTTCTTTTCTGACTGCATCCCACTCATATATGCTAGACTGTCCTGTTAGTGATATTTTCATTGTACAAATGGCTCTCAACTGGGCTCTCCTTACAGTTGAAAATTATTTCATAATACCACATCCACAGTAAATATTAGATTTGTTTTTCCTTCTTATTTTTCCTTTAGAGCTTGGGTTTTTGGTTTTGGTTTTCTTTTTTTTTTTTTATTTCAGTTCAGGTAATAATAACAATAGTAATAACTAACACTTACTGAATGCCTACTGTATACCAGACGATTTTATCGGTGCTTTACATATATTGATTCGTTTAATCCCATGATGACCCTATGAAGTAGATATTATTGTCGTTTTACAAATGAGAAGCTTTAGACACAGAGAGGGTATATAACCTGGTCTGGGGTCACAAAGCTAGTGAGTAGTTGAGCCATAATCTACCCAATTACCCAAGGTAGAAATCTTCCATTTTTCTTGCCTCCTAAAAATTTACTTCTTAATTTCTGTTGAATCTACCTCTGTGGTATGTGTCTGCCCATTTCTTTCAAACTTAGTATCACCAATAATACCAAGGTATCTAGAACTTTACCCTTTCTTTTCCCAGGTGTTGTTAAAGTATAGCCTCTAATCCTTTTAAGCTACCTTTCATACCACTGGCAAACATTTTACTGAAATACAAATATGGTTACTCTCTTATTGAAAAAAAGAATTTTTTTTTTTTTTTAAGAAATCTTCAAAACTGATAATACAGGTAGCCATACATTTTTGGCAAGCTTAGGATTGAGTGATGTTTTCTTTTTTCCTATAGCCTTTGAAGAAAGCTGTTAGAATGATGGGAGCACCTAACCTAATAGCAGACAGTATGGAATATGGACTTAGTTACAGTGTCATTTCATACCTCAAAAAATTGAGTCAACAGGTAACGTTAAGAAATAGAGCTGTTAAGTATTTTGAATGGTTTTGGCTAAGATGCTTAATCGGCCAGATGTTAGTTCTGATGGTTCTAATGGAATTATGTCATATTAATATATTATGTTTTAAAACCACATATATCATAGATTATTAACATAATTCAGTGTCAAGTACATAGTATGCTGTGTTTTGGAATGTTGTTTTCAATTAATAATTCCTAGTTTGTAGAGATGGCTTCATTGTTGTGGTCCTAGACTTTTTATCTGTGAACATTCTTTGTTTTGAGAAATTTATGTTTAGAAAGCTGTTTTTCGGGGATCCCTGGGTGGCGCAGCGGTTTAGTGCCTGCCTTTGGCCCAGGGCGCGATCCTGGAGACCCGGGATCGAATCCCACGTCGGGCTCCCGGTGCATGGAGCCTGCTTCTCCCTCTGCCTGTGTCTCTGCCTCTCTCTCTCTCTCTGTGACTATCATAAATAAATAAAAATTAAAAAAAAAAAAAAGGAAAGAAAGCTGTTTTTCTTAGACAAAGATGAGTTTTTTTTGCTTAATGTTTTAAAATCTGTAGTTTTTTTAATTCAGAAATGGGAGTTACTTTTGAAATATTTGTAAAAAAATGAATATTGTCATTTTGAGCATAAATCACATTAGATGCTCTGGTAGTCAAGCAGTATACACTTAGATTGCCAAGATATTAATACTATATAAAATAAGTTGTTTTTCTAGTACTACTGCCGTCTGAACTTAAAATGCTAATTGAGATGTACGTTGGAAGGCATCAAAATATCGTTGTTTTCCAATGAAAAACTACCTATGAACATTTAATTATGTGCTAATAATAGTATTTAAATAAATACCGATGAGATTTTTTCCCCCTAATTTTATATCACCTCTGAATTGGAAATCCATATTTTCATTTAGGGTGCACTTACATTTCATGGTTTAAGTGTAGTGGATATTAGTATATAAAAATAAATTGAAGTTATTTTTGTTTGCCCTGCTCCAAAAGGTTATAATTGAATTGATTTAAAACTCTAAGACAGGCAGCCCTGGTGGCTCGGCGGTTTAGTGCCACCTTCAGCCCAGGGCCTGATACTGGAGACTTGGTATCGAGTCCCACGTTGGGCTCCCTGCAGCAAGCCTGCTTCTCCCTCTGCCTATGTCTCTGCCCCCCCCCCCGCCTCTCTCTCCCCCCCTCTCCCCCCCCATGTTTCTCATGAATAAATAAATAAAATCTTAAAGAAAAAAAAAGCTAAGACATTATTACTTAAACTATATTTAGTTTACTGAGAACTTGACATAAACTATGCTACCTGGGCTTTTAATTAAGTACATACTTTTTATAACATAAGTATTTAATATATGGGAGACCAAGACTGTTAGTATTTAATTTGTTGATTTAGATTATGTCCAGACTAAATCTTACTTATTTTTACTTTAGGCTAAAATAGAATCTGATCGAGTCATCGGATCTGTAGGCAAAAAAGTAGTACAGGAAACTGGAATTAAAGTTCGAAGCCGATCACATGGTTTATCAATGGCCTATAGGAAAGATTTTCAACAGTTGCTCCAGGGAATTTCAGAGGATGTTCCTCACAGACTGCTAGACCTTAATATGAAAGAATACACTGGGTTCCAAGTTGCTTTGCTTAATAAGGTAAATGTTATATGAATTTAGTACTGCTCCAGCTATATTCTGTTGAATTGTTAAATAAATCAAATTTCCTATTAACCGATAATTTTAGTTTGTCCAAGCTTTAGAAGTACTTCTATACCTCCGAAGAATAATGATCATTAATACTATTACTGAATCATTGAATTTTAGAATCGAAACAAACATTATGTATGCTGAATGGCTGAATAGATGGACTGATGAATAAACCAATCTATTCATTTTTGTAGATGAGAAAACATATGGGGCACCTGGCTGACTGAGTAGAGCATGTGACTCAGGATCCTGGGGTTGTGAATTTGAGCCCCATTTTGAGTGTAGAGATTACTAAGAAAGAAAGACAATAGAGGCTTACAGATTAGATTGCCTAACTAGTCATAGAGTTCACTGCATTTTGGTACTTATACTGATGACCTTGGGTACATCATAAAATGCTTTATGAATATTCATTATTTAAAAGATCCTCATCCTAGTAGCCTTTTATGTAGAAACAGACAAGCTGATCTAAAATTTATATGGAAATTCAAAGGTCCTAGAAAAAGAGTTTTGTAAAATAATAAAGTTAGAAGACTTGTACTATCTAATTTTGAAAGTGACTGTAAAGTTGTAGTGATCATCAACAGTGTTGTGTTGTTGGCATATGGATAAACATATAGATCAGTAGAACAGAAGAGAGTCTGGAAGTAAGCCTTCACACGTGTAGTCAGTTACCTTTTAACAAGAGGTGCCAAAATAATTCAGTGGGTCAGAAGACAATCTCTTTAGAAATAGTGCTGGAACAATTGGATACCCATATTTAAAATAGTAAATTTGATCGTTACCTCATATTACTTGAAGTACTCATGAATCTTAAATGTAAAAACTAAAACTATAAACTTCTAGAAGAAAACAGAGAAAGTCTTTATGATGTTGGGTCAAGAGTCATCGAAGTTTTCTCAGATATAACACAAAAAGCGCACACACACAAAACTTGATAAATTGAGCTTCATTAAAATTTAAATTTTTGTCTACAAAAGAAATTCTGTAAAATGAACAGGCAAGCTACAGCCTGGGAGGAAATTATATATAGAAAAAAGAATTAGTATCAAAATATATAAAGAAGTCTGTCAACTCCGTGATAATAAGACAAACACAATAAAAAATTGGTAAAATATTTGAACAGATACTTCACCAAATAAGGTACACAAATTTGAACATACACATAAAAAGATCCTGTATCTTAATGACTATTAAGGAAATGCAAATTAAAACTAGTGAGATCCCACTTCCCAAACACTAGAATGGCTATACTTACTATATAACCAGCAGTTTTACTCCAAGGTGTATCTGTCTACATGAGAAAAACGAAGACAATAGCCATAGAAAGGCTTTTTATGCAAATGTTCATAGCATTATTCATAATAGCCAAAAACTGAAAGGAAACTTCATAAACTGGAAAATGGATAAACTATGTCCATAGAGTGGAATACTACTCTGCAGTCAAAAAGAACAGACTGATGCATTAATAACATGGATGAATCTCAAAATACCATCCTTAGTGAAAAAAGCCTGATAGAAAAGATTTGATATAGCAAAATTCCACTTATAAAATGGAATGTAGGGAGACAGGAAGCAGGATTAGTGGATGCCTGGGGATAGGAAAAGGGATTGACTACAGATGGGCACCAAGAACTTTTTTGGGATGATGGAAGTGTTCTTAACCTGCATAGTGGTGATGGTTTCACAACTGTTTGCTGATATTCATCAAACTGTATACTTAAAATGGGTTAATTTATTGTATGTGAATGATACATCAAAGCTGTGTTTCTTCTTTAAACTTTCAAAGGTTTTAAAATTTGGAAATTTGTTTTATAAGCTATTTACTTCTCTTAGCCAGAATATATAATAAAATCTTGAAAGATGTGAATTTGAGGTATTTGATTGAGCTCATTACCAGTTTTGATCTTCTGGTTCCCAGGTCTGTTTAGATTGCATCATAATTCTTCATTCTATTTTGAAGCTAATTAGACTTAATATATCTTATTTCAAAACCTATGCTGCAGGCTAGAGGTTTTAGTCTCTTTTAATTCTATGTTGGAAATAAATTTTGTCTTTGAATGTTTTTCAACAGGATTTGAAGCCACAGACATTTAGAAATGCATATGACATACCAAGGCGGAATCTTTTGGATCACTTAACAAGAATGAGATCTAATCTTTTGAAGAGCACCCGCAGATTTCTTAAAGGACAGGATGAAGGTTAGATCATGGTTTTAGTAATGGTATTTCTTTTGTGAATTTCTTACTTTATATTGAAAAAATATGGTATGGGAATATAACTTTTAAAGAATTATTAGTAGTATTACATTTTCTTTTTAAATTCAAACAAATGAAGTAAGGAGTCATCTCTGATTCTCAACATTTTTTTCTATCATCACTGTTGCCCCAAATTCTATTCCCCAGAGGTGACAATCTTTATTAGCAGCTTACTTTCTTTTTTTTGGCTTAGTTCATGCATTCACACGCACACACAAAATCATTTTCTTGTGATACACTAGTTAGTATCTGGTGGTTTAGCTTGGATGGTCAATACATGTCCTCTTCTTTCAACTATATCTGTAGCATGTAGTACAAATCAAGTCAGATGAGAATTTAACTCTTTGCCATCTCTGATATAAGCATTCCAACTATAGCTTTATATAAAAAGGATTATCTCTGTGTATGTCTTTCCTGTAAATTTTGCTATAATTCTACTTCTTTGGAACAGAGAGAAGAGACATTCCTATTCATGGTAATGTTAACACATCATTACTTATTTTATACACTCAAATGGACTACAATATTTTTGCTTTGTTTAAAAGATAAAGTCAGTTCTTTTAAATTTTACTTTAAAAAAATCTCAAAAAGATTTCATTTTAGTCACAATATTTATAATGACAACATATGAATTTTAGCATATATGGTAAGGGAAGACTGCCTGGAATAACACCAGGTAACATTCATATATAGGAAGACATTATTTGAGATATGAAGTGTTGTTTTAGTGAGGTTAACTTTTGTTGTTGTTCTCTTCTGTTTGAAAAGATCAAGTGCACAGTGTTCCTATAGCACAAATGGGGAATTACCAGGAATACCTCAAGCAAGTACCTTCTCCACTAAGAGAACTTGATCCTGATCAGCCTCGAAGGTTGCATACATTTGGCAACCCCTTTAAGCTAGATAAGAAGGTAAACTTGAAATGTTCCATTGTATAATTCATCTGTGGATTTAACAGTTCTTAATTTAACTAAAGTAAGCTACTTTTCTTGGTAGACTAATAAATGTCAACATAGTTATAATACAGTTGCTCTAATGGGGATTGGAATTAGTTGTACCATTTAAAAACTGTATGTAAATCTAGGGAAATTATATATTTTTTTGTTACAGGGTATGATGATAGATGAAGCAGATGAATTTGTGGCTGGACCTCAAAATAAACATAAACGACCTGGAGAACCAAATATGCAAGGAATCCCTAAAAGACGTCGCTGTATGTCCCCATTACTAAGAGGCAGACAACAAAATCCAGTTGTGAACAATCATATTGGAGGAAAAGGACCACCTGTACCTATGACTCAAGCACAGCCAGATCTTATTAAACCCCTTCCTCTTCATAAAGGTAAGAATTTAAAAACAAACTTTATTTGTTTCTTTTGTGGGGATGAGATTTTTGTAATAGATTGTGGAAGAAATTGATTGATAAAGCCCAAGAGTGTCTAGAGAAGATACTTTTGTTTATTTTAAATTAGCATGGGATCATTTTGTATGTCTTTTTAAAGAACATTTGTTGGACATTTCTTATGTTTATCATGCTTTATTATAGCTAGCCATAATCTAAATACCATTTATAAGTCCGTTAAATAAAAAATTCAAAATACCGTTTACAAGTCTTAAGTATTTCAAAATAACACTTATTAAAGGGGTATTAGCAATAGCCACGGAAAGATGGTTTTCAATTTCAGGTTAATTCAACAACTAATTAGGGGCACCTGAGTGGCTCCGTGGATGAGCGTCTCAGGGCGTGACCCCGGGGTCCTGGGATCGAGTGTCGCATCAGGCTCCCCACAGGGAGTCTCCTTCTCCCTCTGCTTGTGTCTCTGCTTCTCTCCCTGTGTCTCTCATGAGTAAATAAAAAAAAATCTTTAAAAAAAAACAATCAACTAATTATTAAATACATGTGCTGTTATAAACAGTGCTAGGCATTGAGGTATCATAGTGAACAAGACAATAGTGATCTCTGCCTTTATTTATGATGAATGAGGAAAGATAGTCATTGAATGTTGAGTTAGAATGTGATGAATGTTATAAAAGGTGGTAAGAGGATTTAACTTAGTTTGTGAGGTCAAGGCCCTTTACTGAGGAAGTTATGTTTAAGCCAACATTTAAAGGGTGAATGGGAATTGTTTCACTAAAGCTGTGCATTTAGTAGTTGTGCTAAGCAGTATGCTAGGCGCTATATATAATATGCTACAGTAGTAGTATAAGAAAAATATGTGCAAGCAAATATACAAAAGATAAGGGATTATAGGAACTGAAAGAATTCCAGTTTAGCAGAGGTGTTCAGAGTGAGATAAGGTGAGAAATGAAAGATAGGCTGAGGCCAGATCATAGAGGGCCTTGGAGGCCGTCGTAAAGATTCTAGACTTTAAAGACGATAATTTTTTTTTTTTAAGATTTTATTTATTCATGAGACACACAAAGAGAGGCAGAGACACAAGAAGACGGAGAAGGAGACTCCCTGCGGGGAGCCCGATGCAAGACTCAATCCCAGGACCCCGGGGTCACGCCGTGGGCTGAAGGCTGGTGCTAAACCCCTGAGCCACGCAGGTGTCTTGACAATGAGCATCTTTGAAAGATTTTGAAGAGCTAGTGACCTGACCTGATTAGCATTTTATAAAAAACAGGCTGACTGTTCTGTTTGGAATATTGTTTGGGAAGAATAAGAATGGATTTAGGGGAACCCTTAGTGAATTTATGATTTCCTTAAATATAGGTAGTGATCATTTATGGCTTATAGCATCATAACTGGAGAGAAACCAAATATTCTATAACTCTTGATGGCATTATACAATACTACTTTTGAAGTACTCTTGCCAAAAAAAAAAAAAAAGAAATTGAACCTTAATCTGATCAAGCCTCTAGATCTAACTACCAATTTATAGGAAATACAGAGGTTGGAGAAACATATTAAGTGACAAAACAGGGATACAATTAGCATAATCCAGATTGTGGTAAACTGTAGGACAAAGAATATGGGGCATGTGTGTTTCCAGAAAAACAATTCATAAAGAAAAAAGATTACAGAAGGATTTTATAGATTAAAAGGTAGTTAAAAGACATATAAACCAATAACAATGTATGGGACCTGATGTGGACCCTGAATCAAACACAATCAAACATTTCCCTACAAATAGAAAATATATAAGGTAATTAGATTGTAGACATTGATAGGGTATTTGATGTTGCTAAATAATTGTTATGGATGCATAGAACTTAGGAAACCCAGGGAAGAGCTAATGACCTGGCAGCAGAGTTGTGCGAAGAACATGTGTTTGAGAAATACCTGGATGCACCAGCAAAGACTTGGTGATGATGGACTGGGTATGGGAGCCAGGGCAAGAGAGGAGTTGAGCGATGCTGGGTAGACGAGAGTGACAGGTTGAGTGGAAGGAGAGAGGGTGAGTGAGTTGAGAGTCACCCATTGCCTAGCCACATAGAGATCGTAAAGTAGGAGATGGGTATTTTAGTTTAGACCTCAGAGAAAGAGGCCGGGAGAAAGGGAGCTACAGGAGGCAGTCTTAACCTCCACCGGAGTGGATTAAATTACACCAAGGGAAGCCACGAGAAGGAGAAGCCTACAGCAGAACTTTGAAAATGCCAAAGTTAAGGGGAGAAATAAGGTTCAAAAAAGGAAATTGAGAGGGAAGAATCCAGAAATAGGAGATGAGAAGAACTTGGTGTCGTGAGAGCTAAGGGGAAAGAGAATTGAGTGGTTGGTGGCTTCAAATAATTTGAACAGATTGGTCAAGAGGATTGGAAAAGTTGTGTTGGTCTCTGGCTACCTTAGCAAGAGCGATTCTGGTGGAGTAAAGGTGCCAGAACACTGAAGAAATGGGTGGAGGCGTAAGAGATGAGAAAATGGAGACAATGAATGTAAACAACCAGTTTAAGAAGTTTAGCTGTGTAAGGGAGGTGGGGAGAGAGTGATAGCTGGAAGAAGTCCTGGGGTTAAAAGTTGTGACCTTGCTTGGGCTTTAAGATGACAGAGTTGAGCATGTTTAAATGCTGGTGTGATGGAGAGAAAGTGTAGTCAGCACCAGATCCCGGGGAAGGCAGAAAGGAATGGTCCAGAGCCCATATGATAGAATGCTGCTTCCACTGGAGCAGAGTGGGTGTGGGCACAAGTTTAACAGTGGGAAGTAGAGGGAGTTTCTATGCCACGGCTCTGCTTTTCTTTCCTCTGTGAAGTAGGAGGTGACGTGTACTAACAAGAGGGAAGGAGAGATTGGGAAAGTCAGAGATGTTAAGAGGGGAGAAGGTTAGAATGATCTTTTGTAGGAGAGGGAGAAAGGTTGTAATAAGATTGCTAGGTAGTGGTAGGATCCAGGAACACTTGGATGGTGATGGTGATCACTCTGCAAAGCCGAATGCTATTTCAGTAGTGCTCATCATAACAAGTGCAGGTCTAGAGCAAGTAGAGAGGGTCATCAGATTTGGGGTTTTGCCTGGCAGGGATCATAGGAGGGCAATAGAATGAAAGAATGTAGGACCCTGGTAAAAAGTAATACATTATGTGATGTAAGTTGGATAGATTAGAAAGAAGAATCTAGAAGGTAGGATGGGAGGGAGAAAGTGGAGGAGTTCCTGGAGTAAGAGTCTGGCTGAGTTACAGAAAACCAGCAGGAGTCTTGCAAAGATAAGATTTATGTTCATCTGTCCATGCCTTTGTGTTTGATTTGAGAGGCAAACAAGATGAGAAATTAAAGAATTTGAGTGGCCGTGTTCTTGGCAGGTGATCTGTGTAGACCTTGAAATCACATACTACAGTACTTCTCAGACTTCAGTGTGTAGTTGAATCCCCAAAGGATGTAGTTAAACTGCAGTTTCTAGTTCATTGTGTTCATTGTTTCGGGCGGGGCTCAGGACGAGCCCTTGTAGCAAGCTCTCTGATGGTGCTCATGCTGCTTGTGTTGGACCACATTTTGAGTAGTAATGGCCTAGGACAACGCCCAAGGGACGTATGAGGGTAGAAGGAAGTGTGTGAACCAGGTGTGACCACAGAGGTGTACCTTGGAGATCAATAAGCTAGTGACAAGGAGAGAGAGGATGAGCACAGTGGCATAGTTGAGCCTCCAAGGAGCAGGAGTGTTCTAGGGGAGTGCATGGAGAAAGATCTTGAAGTGGCACTAGAAGGTGAAGGAGTCTGACTCCACATCTTTAAGTCTGTAGAGAGTATTTGAGAGAAAGTAATTTCTATTTCAAGTCTGAAAAGAGCAGTTTCTTGGCCAGAGAGCTGGGTTTTAGTTAAAGTAGGAGTTGTAGAGAATATTCAGGAAAATTTGCTAATCGTGGAAGCGGATTTAGGAAGGAGCCAGAAGTTTGAGGGATTTTTGTGGGAATGAGTTTACCTTTTGGACAGTAAATTGGGAAAGTAGAGGTGGCTTCACCTGGTGTCCTGGAGGTTTGGTGAGCAGTCAGGGAACTTCTATAATTCAGCTGATTTCTGTGGGGGGCAAGAGTTAGCAAGCTTTTTTGTTGTTGTTAAAGTCTAGTAATCTGATGAGCTGCACCAGGCACCAGGCTGTTCTGTGTTGCTCAAGTAACGGAGACTGGATGAGTGGTTTTGAGAGAAGGTCACTGTAAAGTGACCTGTTTGATGGTGTGTTCCCTGCAGAATGTCGAACAGTTCGAACTCCTTGTGTTTACTTTTGCCTCTAAATGATAGTAGATGCATAAGGCAGAGGGAGGTTGGAATGAGCTAAGGCTCTCTCTCTGTTTCCCTGAAGTATTAGAAATCTGCTTGTTCAGTAAAACTGCCACAGAATAAAGCAGAGAACTAAAAAGTTGCCTGAAATTCTTTTATTTTTTTCCTAAGGGCAAATAATTTTTTCCTAAGGGCAAAAATTAAACAGATTTTGTAAGTACAAATTGAAATCCACTATCTCTTTGGAAAAGCTTAAGAACCATATCCTATTATTTGTTAATTTGCATCCATCAAGGAGATTAATTGTGATTTGCTGTAATATTATTTGTAGCTTTTTTTTACTGTGTGCTTTGAAATTGGCTCATATCTTTTTTTTTTTTTTTTTTTACTTCTTTGTTTTTAGTTTCAGAAGCCACTAATGATTCGACAATAGATGATGTGGTTGAAAATCATGTTGCAGACCAACTTTCATCAGATATTACACCAAATGCTATGGATACTGAATTTTCAACTTCTCCAGCCAATTTACTGGAACGACCAACCAATCATACAGAGGCTCTTGGTCATGACCATTTAGGAGCTAATGACCTCACTGTTGGTGGATTTTTAGAAAATCATGAGGAACCAAGAGATAAAGAACAGTGTCCTGAAGAGAATCTACCAGCATCTTCACTGAACAAAGGAAAGAAATTGATGCATTGCAGAAGCCATGAGGAGGTCAACACTGAACTAAAAGCACAAATAATGAAAGAGATCCGAAAGCCAGGAAGAAGTAAGTATAATTAGAGGCAAACCTCATATTTGATTTCTGTGTGTGCTCAAAGAAGAGAGTCAGATTAATCAAAAACATAGACCTGATTCTAGATGAGTGCTGAACAACGTAGGAGCTGTATGATTTGGTTCTTTATTCATCCTACAAACACTAAATATCTGCTGTGTCCCCAGTATTGTGGTGTAGAGAGGGTGAGCAGGAGGTGCTGAGAGCGGAGCTTAGAGAACACACAGGTCGGCAGCACAGAGTTCCTACCGGGGCAGGAACCTGGTGTCCTGCCTATTTTCTACACAGCAGCTGCAGTGGGATGGAGCAGCAAACCCAGCAAGATGGAGCGAATGTTAGATGACTTCATGTCTGTAAAGTTCCTGGCCTAGCGTCCCCACTGTGTTTAGGGTTTAAACTACAATAGTGACCAGGAGGAGTGTGTTTAGGCCCCAAAATGGAAGTTACAGAAACTATATATTTCACGAATACAAAAGGAGTTTGTGAGATACAATTTCAGTATTATTGGCACTCATTCAAGAGATGTTGGCAGATCCCCTGATGGTACAGTGACCCGCGGTGGTTCAGAAGTGGGCAGGTCAGCCCTTGCCACTTAGAGCTTATAGTCCTTGGCAGAGTTTTAGGTGAAAAACTGAAACTGAAATAGCACTTTCCCCGTTTCTCACCCTGCCCTTTGCCCCTCCCTACCATGGGAACTGTAGTTTAGAGATTAAATTATAAGGATGGAGGTGCCTTGCTGCTGCTTTTTCAGTGGCACTAGCAGAAAGCTATTCACTGATTTTTCTCAGTTTTGTGTTTGTTTCTTTATGGGAATTTTTACCAAAAATTCAGTTTAACAAGTTATTTTATCTTTGCTGATATGTGAAATGTGTGTATTATAAAATTTTTAATGAGTGGTGAGAATTTTACGTAGAATATCTTGGTTTTGTGTACTACATCTTGATATAGTAAACTGCAATAGAAAAATAATAAGAGTGTGTAGAAAAGCCACTTAACTTTTTCTTTTTGCTTCTCTTGTTTTAAGAATATGAAAGGATCTTCACGTTACTGAAGCATGTGCAAGGCAGTTTACAAACAAGACTAATATTTTTACAAAATGTCATTAAAGAAGCATCAAGGTAAAGAATCTATTACACATTTTGAAATGATTATGAAATGAGTCCCCAGCTCACAGTCAGGTTTTTAACAGTATTTATTTTGAACCTGTGATAATATGCATATGTATGACACACTCATGTGTATATAAGTTTTTCTTTTCTTTTTTTTTTTTTTTTTAGTTTATTGAAAGAAGTCCACTTAAAAAATAGCCATGCACAAATTTTTCACCAACTATGGACCTTTTCTACCTACAGATTACAGATACTTGCATAATTCTCATTTATCCTATTCTGTGGCTTTGGTGGGGGGGGGGGTCTTTATATTTTATAACCTTTAATTTTTCTCCTTTGCATATTTGGGCTATAGTTAATATTAACCAGTGATTAGAAACAACCTTGAAAGACAATATTTGTACGTGGGAAAACCTGTAATTAAGGGGAGCAGAGTTGGACAAATGGGCCTTATTCTGATTGCTTCAGTAGCTCAGGATTATGTACTTTAATACAAGGAATGTGGATCAAGATTATAAATGGTAACTATGAAGTGCAGTTAACTGGAAAGCATAGTTGTAGTCGTTTAGGGAGTATAAAAAACACTTTTCTTTCACGACTTCTTTAGTATTCTAAGAAAACTTAGTGTTAATCTTATCTGACCTTCTGAATATACCCACCCCTTAATAATCCCCTAGTTTCGTCCATGCTACACATAAAGGTATTTTTAGTTGGACCAGTTAATTTTTTTTTTTTTTTGAGTGGCTAGAGCATATGCCACTTTAAAGGTTCAAGATCAGACCATAACTTTTCATGTTGTTTTGAGTATTTCGCCTGTTGTTTTCTTTATGTGACATTCTAACAACTTAAACTTCATGGATTTAGCTGTATTCCTGGTGCCTGCCCTCCATTTTTGCCACCTTGTAGAGAGATGTGGAATATTAGGGTGGCTCTTCATACTAATTTACAAGTAGAGAGGAAGAAGGTATAGATTGGACAATGTTTTGATATTCTCATATTCTAAAAAGCATCAGCAATATTAATACTTCTGTAGACAAATGCAATTTTAAGCTACTATATTAGTGGAAAAAAGTTAAATTACCACTTGAACTGTTGGCTATATCCTATACTACAGATGTCTAATAATCCTTGATTTGCTAACTTTCAAATTGTAATAGAACCCAAGGTTTGTTTGTTTTTTTTTTTTTTTCCAAGATTTTATTTATTTATTTGAGAGAGAGTGAGCGAGTACAAGCAGGGGGAGAGACAGGCAGAGGCAGAGAGAGAAGCAGAGGGAGCCCGATGCGGGACTTGATCCCAGGACCCTGGGATCACAACCTGAGCCAAAGGCAGACGCCCGACCGATGGAGCCACCCAGGCTTCCCTAAGCCAAGGGTTTTTTAATGCTGCCATCCAACTGTTCGTTTCTTCTTCTGTCTTGTGGGGATTATATTCATACTTTTTTCACATTCAACATTCAACTTTTAAAGAGCATAGGAAGCTATTGGAGTCATTGCTTTGGAAGTCTAAATTTTGTTAGAATATTTGTAACCCTTGTAAATGGTAGGGTTTCTTGTTTTTCTTTTCGGATGTGAAACAAATAACCTGCTTCCATTTACCTGGGTTATTTGTTTTAGGAACAAACTGTAATTCTGCACTGATAAAATAATTTGCTTATCTGCCAATGGATTTTATATATCATAAAGTTGTTGTTTTTTCATTTTTATTTTCCTTTGAAAAATCTTCCCAAGGCAGTTTTTATCTTTAAAACGACAAAACAAAACACGAACACACTGATCTATATCCATTAAAAAGAAATTGAGAGTGCTATTACTTATTTTTTTTTATACAGGTTTAAAAAACGAATGCTAATAGAACAACTGGAGAACTTCTTGGATGAAATTCATCGAAGAGCCAATCAGATCAACCATATTAATAGCAATTAAAAGAAAACAGAACGTGGCCACTTATTTCAGTATCTTCTCCAAATACAAAGTAAATACAAGACTGTTGTGATCTTGCATTCATTTTTTGACATGCATTGTTGGCTATTTGAAATACTAAGAGCAAGTCTACAGATCCTTTTTCCATCATTTTACAGTGACCTTTTCTTCATTTTGGTTTATTTTTGTAATGTGAAAAATACCACTCTAAAACACATTTTTATTTAACAAACTAAAAATATTCCTCCAAATCTCTTGCTTGTCATTGACTCTTGCGTGTCAATTTCCCTCAGGTTCTATTTTCTTAAACCAACCTTTAAAATTGTCACCTCTGTTAAGGTTGAACTTTGCCAAAAAAAAAAAAATAAAAAAGAAGTTACTTTGTAATTTTTGGGGAAAAAAGCACATACATTAAAACTAGGTAATGTTTTGTATATACAGTTATTTTGGATATATTATTGTAAGTTGTACAAATGTATTTTGAAGAATATTTAAGAAAAGCACTTTTGTTATTCCATCAATAAATGCTCTATTTTACTCTTGTGTGGTTTAGGAAATAATCACATTTAAAGTAATCATTTAAAACCATCTTAAGGATAATGGAATTTTAAAGGCCTTGCTTTTTAAGCATTGGAAAAATACACCACTTGAAGTTCATATTTGTTAAAGCTAACTGTAATTACCTGTTGCCTAACCTGCATTGTCTTTTTACTCTCTGTTCTTAGATTTTGTTGGCCACACCAACATACTCCCGTTTCTGCGTAGCTAATAGAAGTGACGGTATCTGGGGCAAATAGGCAGACACTTTAAAGGCTGTTTGAAAGCAGACATCTTTCATATTGGTTTCTTTCCTCTCCCCTTCAACACCTTTTTCTTTTCTCACTAAGTCGAAGCTGTTACTTAGGAAGTTGTAAGTTTGGGGTACACCACATACTCTGAAACGTCTAGCCTTTAGCAGCTTGACGCCATGCTTACATACAGAAGTCCCACAACAGGTGGGGGTAAGGGGGGTCTCTTTGTTCTCCTCTGCTATTCTTATCCGTAAACTCTCCATTTTGTTTAGAAGCTAAATGGAAAGGAAACATTTAAGATGACTTGGCTCATTGTGCATTCCCCCTGAATTACCCAGGATGAGGAAAAACCAACACTCTTTACTGTCCACTCACAGTCCAACATGGCCTCACGTGTCTTCACTGAGGACATGACCCTATGACCAGACTCACTCACCTTTCATAGATCACTGCTGTGCCTTGTAGTGCTTTTGGGGTAACCAGTAGAAAGGAAGGTTAAAATACATTTAGATTAAGAGAGGGCAAAATAAATTTATAAAATTATAGTAAAATCAATGGAATTTTAGTTTCATAATCTTTGAAAATCACATACCCTTATCTTTTTACACTTTAGCAAAACATTTTTAAAATTTCAAGGGTATAGCAGAATGCAGTTGTAACTTTTTATGAAGAAAAGCATAGATGAAAGTGGAGAACATGCTTGAGATCTCGTAATTTAGTCTAGGGGATTTGAAACTCTCCCAATGCTGAAGACAAATCCTGTCAAGAAAAAGAAGCATTTAATGTAATGTTACATAGTATTTTCATATGCAAGTCTTTAAACCTTTTTTACCTCTACAAAATACCTTTAAAGCAGGATATCCTTTAGTAGATGGAATTGTTAAGGTAATTACCTTCAGTCATTGCTAAATTCAAGAGTTACACAAAATCCAGAATATATTGTCTGGTCTTAAATTGTCCTTATGTATATTTTGATTCTGTGATTAATAGAAAGGATTACAAGTCATTCAGATAAAAGTTTATACTTAACAAGAATATTTAGGAAAGGGATTCAGTCCCTTCCAATGTTTAGCAGCTTTCCTCATCAGGAGGTTCTTATTTCCATTTTACAGACTGCTCATGAGGTAATAATCCTTTAGACCGACCCTTCACCTTTACTACATTTTTTGGGATGAATCCTGAGGGAGTTGGGAAGAAGCAGTTTTTTCAGTCTCCTCTTTCTGTCCTTAATCTCTCTGCCACCATACTCGATAGCCCACCTCATCCAAACCCTAATGTCACAAGGTTTGAAACTAATCAAAACTCCATCTTAAGTAGCCCATCTCGCAGGTTTTTTACATTTTAAGAAACTGGGCATATTAGTTAAATTAGTAAAATAACTTTAGAATTCTTGTAAGCAAAGGGGAGGGAGAGGGGAGTATATTTGAGGGGAATATCATGCCTTTTAGGCCTTTTAAATCAACGGGGTGGCTTTAGTCTGGACAAATGATATTCTCCAACAGCTCAATCTTGAGTTTAAGGTCGTTTTTCTTAATGTTCCCACATGTGTCCCATTTGACGATGGATTCATTATTTGCCCTTATCGGTAAGGTTTGTCAATTCGGTGTACTGAAGGCTGAGACTGATTTCTATCTCTTGAACACCCCTCTCTCACCAGAAGAGTAGCCACTTGGCCTTGTGTGACGTGGGCGAAGACCTCCAGAAAGAGTAAATACCCTCACAAGGACTATATTTAGATGTGCGGCAGATTATGGAACCGGTTTTGGATGAGCCTTTTATTTTCATTGTGTTTATTGAGGCAGTTCTGAAAACTATCATCGAAATAGTGGTGTGTCCTTTACTGGTTCAAAGGTTTTACGTCATTTTTATGCAGTTGAGTTCCAAAAGAGAAATCGTTCTCTTTTAACTGTCATCAACCTTTATCGGCTATCAGCTTTTGACAATGACCTTTCTGTTCATGTTTAGTCCTGTCTCTGTTTCTTGAGGGAGTCGATCCTGTCGTTTTTTTCATCTTTCATTTTTTTTGACATGTATCCTTTCTAAGAGAGGGCTTTCTGTTGCCTGTTCTGAGTGATAAGTGACAATTTCATCTAATAAACATGGGGTTGGAAATGATCATGGTGAAATCCTAGGAGGATATATTCTGTTGATGGACTTTTTCTCCCCAAATAATCCCCAAATAGATTATTTCCTAGTGAATGATTATCTTCATCCTTTTTTGTCACAAAAGTGTTCCTTTGATTTCTAGCACAAGTTACAGCAGTATGCAAATGATTCTCAGATAAAATGATGTTGACAGTATTTCCTTAACAATTTGTGTAAAACCTATGCGTAATTCTCATTATTCTAACTTTTGACTTTTTTTCTCTCCATAAATAAAAATAATGCCTGATGTTTAGTTAAAGTAGATCCACTTTTGCTTGATTTTGTTAGTCTTGTTCCATCCTATTTCTTTTTAACACATTGTTCCGACTTGCCAACAACTCTTTACTGAGAATCTCTTTTCCTTCCCAGGCTGCTAAATAATTTTCGGGGCGGTGGGGGGAGGGAGAACATGGAGAGGAATAATTTGAGTACTTTGTTCGCTGTCGAAGCTGAGGGACCTCTGCTAGTCCTTCTGATGTGCTAAGGCCCTGCCTGCACCACACTGTCTCTGGCTTAGCATGAGGTTGTATAGTGGGACTTAGAAGAGCAAACACTTGACCTTGGCGTCATTTCAGCAAGCGTGAGAAAGATCAACAGAAAAACTAGAAATCCAGGGGCATCCACTAGGATTCTGGGGTTGCTGAGTCCGAAGACTCATTGGCTGTGCTAGTGCCCTGGAGGAACTGTCTTTTGTCCTGCAGTGATGAGAAAAGTGAGGCTACGACCGGGTGGGGGGGTGGGGGGGGAGTAAGGATTTATCATTTATTTTACCTTCATGATCTAAAGTCTTCCCCAGAAGTAGAAACCCAAACTTTTAAAAGTCCACGTCAGCTGACAATGAGCTGAAGGAGAAGTCCGACAACACGGAGGACGCCCGTGTCCGTAGTCACGGAGCGCTCCCCTTTCTCAGGCCACGCGACAAGAAGCTTCGAAAGCACCGTGGAAAGCAGCTGGGAGGAATGCTTGGGGCAGGCCCGGCGGGCGGGCGGCGGCGGCGGGGGGGGGGGGGGGGGGGGGGGCGGGCGGGCGAGCAGGCGCTGGCTGCTCGAGAGCCGGGTCGCCCTCCAGCTAGCCATTGACGGTCATTACCTGTGTCGGGTTCTCTCAGGAGAAAGAAGAATGGCCGATCCGCCTTAAAAAAAGGAATCCGGGACCTTTTCAGTAACAGCAGAGCTGCAGGAGAGAGGAAGGATAGGAGGATCCCACTGCATTTTCTATTCCTGTGAGGAAAGTCACTTTAAACGAGATGAAGTCAGTTATACCCTCGATTTTTGAAAAAATAACAGCATCCTAATGGTATTCATTGCTTAGTTGTTATGATGGGGTATGAGTGGGAAAATCAAAAAGATGTCACCCGGCCAACCCTCTCTGTCCCATGGCATCCCTCCTTACGGTCGTGTTCAGAATGGCTCCATTCCTTGTCTGCGGGGGTGGTGGGGCAAGTCCTTTTCAAAATGGATTTCTCTTCGCCCATCCTTTTTCAAACTCTTTGCTCTGTGTTAGTTAACATTTCTTTTTTTTAAAAAATGCTATGCCATACCTGGACTTGGGGTTCTTAGTGGAAGGTTTAGACGTGAAGACTGAGTTGGATAAACCTGACAAAGGCAGACAAGGGCAAGCAGCTGACTCCCTTAGAAACCCACCTGTGGCTGTAGATGCCTTGGTGCCTTCCTCTGAAACCTCCGTCTTGGCTTTATGAATTGTTTCAGAGACGTAAAAACCATCTTGGCCTAGTCTCGGGAAAAAAAAAAGTGAATTGCTTATTTCCATTTTTAATTGCGTTTAGCTTAAGGATTTGAGTGTATTTTAAAGAATGTATTTCATTACAGTCTCATGCTGCCTGCTATAGGGAGAGATTGGAAAATTCTTAAGTTGCAATATTTTATGTAACTTTTAAAACCTCAGATTTGGTGAATTTAATAAATGATCCCACCCAAATTAATATAGAGGGCTGAGCCCTGTTTTTTTCAATAAACTTTGTGGAAGGATGGCCAGAGTACAGGTAAAATGGATTCTGGAGTCCAGGAAACTGCCTTTTCAGCCAGCTTCTGAGAGGATTTCCCTGGAATGCTTTCTGGACCGTGTTTTAAGAGCCGCTTTTAAATGACAGTCACAGGTTTGTCCCATAGACCTTAAAGGCGTCAGTCGGTGTGTCCCAGATGTGTGTGAGTCTGCGGGACCGCGTTCCGGACAGCCAGGTGCGGCAGGCGTGCCACGGCTCTGTCTCCGGGGCTGGGGTCTGCCAGGGCTGAGCGGTCCGAGCCGTGACGGCTGCGGGCCCACGCGGCAAGGATCGCGGGGGCTCGGCACACAGGAGCAGGAGCCGTCCCGTTAGGGGAATCCGCAGCCTTTCGTAGTCTGACCGCTAACCCTGCGCAGGCCGCTCGCCGCGGGGACGCGGTACTTGGTGACTACAACGCAGGGAAATGGGAATCTAGAACTTCCCTAGCGGAAACTAGTAGTTGCCCCTGCCCTTCCCTGGAGAATGAGCCGTGAAGTGTTCTGAGGTGACGCAGTTGCTAAGAAGTAGACCCCGGGCATCTGCAGGCTTTCTGACGTGCAGCGCCGCTCCCACCCCGCGCGCCCCGTCCCGCCCCACGAGATGCCACCTTGCACAGGCCTGCCCTGGCACCTGCAGCCTGCGCCGGGACGGACCGCAGGAGTCTTCGGCCCCTTCCGTACACGCGCTGTATTTTGAGAGAGCTTCTTTGTTTCAACTTAGACTAATTGTTCTGCATTTTTATGCGCATACGAGGAGATGGAAAGGACTGTCGCGAGGCAGTAAAACCAGGCGCTATAGGATATGCAGCAATTCATCCGTCGTCCAGATAAGGTACACGCAGGAAGCCGTGAGCTGGCTGTGTTTGTTGTAAGAAACCGTGATTTCCCAGCATCACTGAAGGGCATCAGACAAGGGCCAGAGGAAGGGGAAAATCCATGGAGACATTCATCTGGTATCGCTCGTCCTAAAACCAGTGAAGAATCTGATTGATTTTTAGCAGTTGGTCTTTTCCTGTAGATCTTTTAGGAAAGACGCTTCCCTTGCATTCATAGCTTCTCTCACTGGCCCACTGAACAACCGCGCGCAGCGCCAAAATTAGAGTTCTGCGGACAGGTGGTCCTCTGCTGCCCAGGAGGCCTCACTGACCCGTGGCCTCACCACCGTGCCGGGTATGCGGGCATCTCGAGTCCGTGCCCGGAAGTTAGCAGACGTTCGCTCTGAAGCTCTACCAGCTAAGGTCCAGTAAACGTGGTTGTGTTTGAGTCCAGGCACCTTGACACGAGGTGAAGAACAGGACCGACTGGTATGAATGAGTCTTCGGTTAGGCTCGGCTATTAGGATTTCTTGAGTTTCATTGAAATGGCCTTCCTCCATCACACCATCACACACAGGTCGGGTCCGAGGGTTTGCACAGCCGCCGAGCCAGGACCCACGGCCTGTCTTGCCCTGGCATCCACACCTCTCTTAAGTTTTATCTCTGGGAGGAGTTAGACATTCCAGAAGACCAACATTTGTGATCAAACTGAGAATCCAGGAGTCATCTGTAGGTTTGTGTTTCTCTTCTTGCTTGATCTTGCATTACGGACCTCCATTTGCTTACTTTGTCAAGTATCTGTTCAAATGAAACCGCCCTAGAAGAATCCAAGCACAAAGGGGTTCTCCTGCCTTGGGCTCATCTTCTGCAGTGTTAGCAGCTCCCTAGCGCCGTGGAGGGTCATACAACCTATTTTCGCAAAAATTGTTTTCCCCAAGATTGCTTATAGGTGCCATGTTATAAAAAGGGATCCGTGATTGATTAAAATGATGAAACGCAGGTTGAATAGTTTTGTGCTTCCGTTGTTAGTAGTGGACTTCTTAGAGCTGCTTATTTGCTAATGTTTGTCGTGAACCTGCAGGACTATAACGTGTAATGTTGAGCCGTGGAACGACACGCATCATCCCGTCTCTAGATTCACCATCTCAGCATTCTGGAAGACTACAGCCCACCATAAACCCGTTCGCTCCTATATCACATTTCACTATCCAAGGCCAAGTGTTAGGTTTCTTCCTACCCTCCTCCCTGGCACGGTCTCCCCTCTTCCATTATATCTACAAGGATTCATGTCAACCTTTCTCTTTAGATTGTTAGCTCCTAGAAGGCAGAAGCTGCTTTATTAATTTTAAATATATATATATTTTTACTTTACTAACTAGCATAATAGTGTTGGTACATAATCGTGTTCAGTAAGTGTTGGACACTCCTCACATTATACATTTGTTTCATTTTCCCATAAAAACAGCTGCCTTCATGTTCTTTAAGCTGATTTCACTTGTAAGGAAACGTTGGTTGGTATCTACAGAGTCAAAGGGGTACAGTGCAGAATGGGTCTTTGGCAAATTTCGTCCGAATGACTGTTTCGGTGCCTCTTTCCCCTGGGTTCGTGGACACCATCATTTTTGTGTGTGGTTGATCATCCTCTCAAAAGGCTTAAGCGTCTTCATAATGACAATGTGTAAACACAGGATTTGCAAAATGCAAGTCAATGTCCCAACATCCGACCCTCAGCTTCTCAAAATGCAGGGTCATTTGCTGGGTCATTTGTTTTTCCAATTATCGTCACTTCATGTTGGCAAATTTTGAAGCTCTAAAAAAAAAAATTCTTGCCAGAATTCGCTTCTAGTTTATCTTTCTCGTCTTCTTATAACTTAGTCATAAAAGACGGAGCGTGTCACGCAGCACCCAGCCCAGGATATAGAGAGACAGTACCAAAAAAATTTGAAATGGCCTCTGAAGCCAGGCTGTGGTCAGCTGCTTTCTCCATTATTTTCCTCTAGTCCACTTCTCCTGGCCACCTCCGCTCTACCGAGATAGAATTAATAGAACATTTTGTAAATGTAAGGTGTATCCTGTGATGATGAGAAGTTGCCCATTAAGATTAGGTAACATGCATCACCTCACAGAGTCACGATTTTTGTGTTAATTTATAAGATCTATTGTCTTGGCAACTCTCAAATATATGAGAGTATGTTGCTACATACTCTGATTTATTTCATTTGGCCTAATGCCGACAAGGTTTTTCTGTGTCGTTGCAAATAGCAGGATTTCCTTTTTATGGCTAAATAATATTCCATCTATATCTATATATCTATATCCATATCTCTATATCTATGTATGTCACAGCTTCTCCATTCATCGGCTGATGGACCCTTAGATTTTTTTCCATTTCTTTGCTATTGTAAATAATGCTGCAGTCGACATGGGGGTGCAGTTATTTCCTTGATAGTGGTTTAATTTCCTTTAGGCATATATTCAGAAGTAGACTTGCTGGATAAAGTGGTAGTTCTATTTTTATTTTTTGAGAAACCTCCATAGTGCTTTTTGCATAATGGTTTGATTTAAATTCCCATCAACTGTACAAAGTTTCTTTCCTCTGCATCCTTGCCGGCATTTGTTATCTCTTATCTTTCTAATAATAGCCATTCTAACAGGTATGAGGTCATATCTCACTGTGGTTTTGATTGGCATTTCCCTGATGATTGGTGATGATCAGCGCCTTTAAATGTATCTGTTGGTTATTTGAATATCTTTTTTGGAAAAAATGTTTATTCAGATCTTTTTTGGAAAAAATGTTTATTCAGATCCTCTGTCCATTTAAAAATCAGATTATTATTATTTTTGTTTGCAATCAAGTTGTATGAGTTCTTAATATATTTTGGATATTAATCCGTTAGATGTGTGGTGTTCAAACATTTTCTCCCATTCCGTCGGTTGCCTTTTCATTTTGTTGTTTCTTTTGCTATGGAGATACTTTTAGTTTGATGTAGTCCCATTTGTTTATTTTTGCTTTTGTTGCTAAATACTTTTGGTGTCAAATAAAAAAAAAAAAGAAATCATTGCCAAGACAAACTTCAAGGAGATTTTCTCTTATGTTTTCTTCTAAGAGTTTTATGGTTTCAGACACTTTAAGTCTTTAATCCATTTTGAGTTAATTTTTGTGAGTGTTGTAAGAAATGGGCCCAGTTTCATTCTTTTGCATGGGAATGCAACACCATTCATTGAACAGACTATCTTTTCCCCGTTGAGTATTCTTGGCTTCCTTGTCAAATATTATGGATTTAGTTCTGGTGTCTTGATTCTATCCCATTTGCCTGCATGTCTGTTTTTTTTTTTTTTTTAAAGATTTTATTTATTTATTCATGATAGTCACAGAGAGCGAGAGAGAGAGAGAGAGAGAGAGAGAGAGAGAGAGGCAGAGACACAGGCAGAGGGAGAAGCAGGTTCCATGCAGGGAGCCTGACGCGGGATTCGATCCCGGGTCTCCAGGATCGCGCCCTGGGCCAAAGGCAGGCGCCAAACCGCTGTGCCACCCAGGGATCCCTGCATGTCTGTTTTTATACCAGTACCATACTGTTTTGATTACGATAGATTTGTAATAGAGTTTGAACTCAGCAAGTGTGATGCCTGTAGCTTTCTTATTTCTCAGGATTGCTTTTGGCTATTTGGGGTCTTTTGTGGTTCCATATGAATTTTAGAGTGTTTTTTATTTTTCTATTTCTGTGGGAAATGCCATTGGAATTTTGGTAGGGAGTGCATTGAATCTAAGGATTGGTTTGCGTTCTATAGACAGTTTAACAATATAAATTCTTCCAATCTGTGAACAGACGAGGTTTTCCCATTCACATTTGTCTTTTTCAATTTCTTTCATCAGTGTGTTAATAGTTTTCAATGTAGAGATATTTCACCTCACCTGGTTGGATTTATTCCTAAGTATTTTATTGTTTCTGATGCAACTGTAATTATTTCCTTTATTTCTTTCCCACATAGTTCGTTGTTAGTGTAAAGAAACACAAATTATATTCATATATTCATTTACTTTAGTGAACTTGTTGATTAATTGTAATCATGGATGACTAGTACAATATTGGAGAATCTGATTTTGACTATATATTTACCATTACCAGTGATTTTTATATATTTATACATTTTTGTGGTGTCAATTTACATCCTTATTTCAGCCTGAAGAATGTTCTTTAGCATATCTTGTAAGGCAACTCTAGTGGTGATAGATTCCCTTAGCTTTTGGTTTGGAAAAGTTTTATCTCTGCTTCACTTGTGAAGGACGACTTTGCCAGGTATAGTATATTCTTGGCTGACAGTGTTTTTTTATTTCAAAATTTTGTACATGTCGTTCCACTCTATCCTGGCCTGTAGTTTCCGTTGAGAAATCCACTGATCATCTTATGTGGGTTCCCTTGTATATAACTAGTTTCTTTTCTCTTGCTGCTTTTTAAAATTCTTTCTTTGACTTTTGACAATTTAGCTATAATGTCTAGCGTAGCCCTCTTTGGTTTCAACCAATTGGGATTCCTTGGGTCTCATGAATCTAGAAGCCCACTTCTCTCCTGATTTTGGGAATGTTTTTGGTCATTATTGCTTTAAATAGACTTCCCCGTTTTTCCCCCCTCTCATCTTTTGAGATTCCCATAATGAGTATATTTTTTCTTTTTTGGAGTTCTCAATTCCCACAGGTTTTCTTCACTCTTTCATTCTTTTTTTCTTTTTGTTCAACTGACTAAATAATTTCAAGTGATTTATCTTCTAGTTCATTGATTCTTTCCTCTGTTTGTCTGAGTCTTGTTGAAGCTGTCTACTGAATTCTTCAGTGCAGTCATTTTATTCTTTAGCTTTAGGATCTCTGTTTGTTTGGTTTTGGTTTGGTTTTTTGATGGTTTCTATTTCTTTCTTGATGTTTTAATTTTGTTCATGCATTGTTCTCCTAACATTGTTTAGTTGTCTCTGTGTTCTTGCAGTTTGCTGAACTTCTTTAAGAGGATTATTCTGAATTTTGTCAGACAATTCATATATCTCCATATTTTTAGGATAGTTATTGGAGCTTTATTTTTTTCTTTGAATAGTATCATATTTTTCTGATTTTTCATGATCCTTGCTTATTTGTATTGGTATCTGTGCATTTCAGTAAATGGTCTCCTTCTCCGGGCTTTACAGGTTTTCTTTGGTAAGAAAAGACCTTCACCAGCTGGCTGGTAGCATTTGTGGGCAGGTGGGGCTCACTATCAACATCTCTGGGCAAAGCCTCTCCATGTGCTCTGAGTTTGTAGAGGGGTGCTGCTGCCTAGGTTCTGCTGGTCGGGTTCTGTATTCAAGCAGGACTGCTGGGTGGGCTTGCTGTTTAGGTGGGGCTTTCTGGCAATGTCAGAGCTAGTGACTCAACTCTCATTGCCAGGTTGAATCACTAGCTCTGCAATCAACTCTTGGCTAATAAGGTTGTAGGCTTTGTTCCCCGACAGGGTGGTGCCACTGGTTGGATCCATGATTGGGTTACTATGAGAGGGACTCTACAGTCCTTTCTGGTTAGGTGGTCTCATGCTGTGCTTCCCAGTTGGATGGTGCTGCTGGCTGGGCTCCATGTTCAGGTGGGGCTTCCAGCTTTGCCCTGAAGATGAATGGGGCTATCGGCCAGGCTCTGTGACTTGGTAGCACTGAGGGCTGGGCTGCAAGGCTACTCGAGGTCATTTCTCAGGCTCCCTGGTTATGTGAGGGTAGGAAATATGCTCAACATTTGAGCAGGGCTGCTGGCCGGGCTCTCTGCCCAAGCAGAGCTGAAGGATGGGCTGCTCAGCTAGCTGGGCTCTTGTCAGGCTTCTTCAATGGATGGGATTTGAGACTATGCCGAGCAGTTGGGTAGAGCTATGGATTTGCTTTCCTGCAAGGTAGAGCGATAGTATGGCCCATTGACTAGGGACTCAAATCACGCAGAGTTGCTAACCAAGCTCTCTGACCAGATGGGGTCACCAGCCTGGCTTTGTAGATGGGCATTCCTGCCAGTTGGAGTCTTTGCTTGGATACTGGCACAGGCAGGAACTTGGTCTGCCAAGGTTTGAGTGCTGGTTAATGTAAGCCTTGACCACTACTTCTCCATTTCTATTTGATTCCTAAATTATCCCCAGGAGGCAAGACCTAAATAGATCTTCCAGAAAGTGCAACACTGGAAGAGTTGGATGTCCACCTTGACTTTCTTTTCTCACTGGAGAAACTGTAGTAGACCCAAGGGGGGCACTCCTGGGGCAGTTCTCTGTCAGCCTACAGAAGGAGTGATGTGGTCCAAGTGTGGCTGCTCTTCTCACCTTTCTAATGTGGTTCTTCTCAGTCTCTGTGGTTCAGAGGGGGTGCTTCAGCTTCACATCCGGGTGCTAGGATTTTCACAGTGGTGACTTAGCTATGGATAGTTGCTGGCTGGTCTTCTTAGGAGGGGGACTGAAGTTGGCAATGACCTATCTCACCGTCTTGATGATCTACTTCATCTGGTATGGCATATGTCAACTTCAGTGTGCAACCAAGCAACTATGTGTGGTTTGCTCACTTAAATTGTAGTAGCTCAGAGCTTGTAGTTCTCACTGAGCAGAGATTGGAAACTAATTGCTCATTTATAAAAGTCAAGAATAAGATAATTTCCTCAAAGTTTTAAGTTTATGCAAAAGAAGTATTTCTTGGATTAGGAAGCATGGGTTTGTATCAAAGGCTGCTGACCCTTCTGATTGCTCAAGAAGTCTATCTCTAGCTGGTATCTTCAGTGTAAGTGAAATGAATTACTCTTAAAATCTTTATAACCTGTAGTGTCAAGGACGTCTGGGGAGAAAAATTATGACCTGGGCTTAGTTGAGCCTTGAGATGATACTGAACACATTTTTTTTTTTTCAGGCAGCAGGAAAGGATTTGATGCCATGAAGGAAGAGACGAGTCACTTTTAATGGGGAAAGAGAACTTGAGCAAAATGATTCTGGGCTTTGGAACCAAATGGAAAGAAAAGGCCAAATGTTCCCTGTGGTTTGAGCCTTTATCAATAGTACAAAACTACTTGGTAACCTCTTTTAAGTGTAAGAAGGGAGACCAGCATTTTCTGATGACTTATTTTCTGGCAAGCTCTTTGCTGATACTTTGCTATATGTTAAAGAATTTTATTTCCATAAGTAAGATGTGAGGTGGGTGGTAGCTACCTCATTTTAGGAATGATGGAACTATTTGTTAGACAGATTCAGTCTCCATGTCTCCATAATTAAGTCAACAGCCCACTTAGGCACAGAAGTGACTAGTCTCTTGAACATGTTTAAAGAAGGGCACTGGAAAGCAATATGGTAGTTGGCAAACCTCATCTGTAAAGGGCAAGATATTAAATGTTTTAGCAATTGCAGGCCATATGGTGTCTGTTGAAACTGCCTAATTCTGCCATTGTAGCAGGAAAGCAGCCATCAATGATTTGTAAATAAATGGGAGTGGCTGTTTCATGAAAACTTTATTTATAAAAACAGGAATCGGGTCATTGTTGGGTGACCCCTGTGTTAGAGGAACGAAACTTTAAGGGAGAAGATAAGGTTTATGTTTTATCAATAGGAAACAGGCATTTGAGGTTCACACTTGGCACATGCTAAGTGCTCAATAATTATTTAACAAGTTAGATCCATGAGCCTGTGTTTCTGCTGGTTTGAAAAAAATCTATGTAGACTTTAATTGCATTATAAAGAAGGTATCAAAAAGTGTTCTTTCTAAACTAAGTTGCGCGTTATATCTTGTCAGGAGAGCTTAGAGCCTTGGAAGTCTTTATCAGTTAGGGGCCTATGTGCCTGATGTAGGTGGGTTACACTCAGTCCGGTTTGAGGACATAGGATTAATGGCATTTTGAGATGTACTTTTAGGACATAAAGGCAGAGCTATGAGGGGACGATCAGTGAGTCATGATGGATTAATTGAATGTAGTGGTGTGGAAGAAAAGGTCAAGAATGGCCCCAAAGTTTTTAACTAGAACGATCAAAAGAAGAATAGTATCATCATCAACAACAGGAATGCCCTAGCTGAGCTCTGGAGTCACAAGAAGACACTGTGATTGGACTTTTCACATTAATAAAGATAGAATCCACTCAGTCAGGTTCTTTATCCCTTCCTCTTTCCTTGACCTCTGATCATTTACTCTAGTCTTCCTCCTTTCCCTACAGTGTCAGATTATGCCTGAGTCAACAGAGAAAATTTCTGGTTGAGTCGTTCAACCAAGTCAACAATATTTATTGGATATCCACTGTGGGCCAAGCATTGTTGGGGCCACTCTGCCCAAACTTGATTATTGCTTTGCTTATCTCTTTGCATAGTTAGATAATGAGTACAGCACTGGGGGGTTTTAAACACTCCAGAATAGCTCCTTCCTCTCGTGCTCTGTTTGATAAGTAACTGCCGTTTAGTTTGGTCATATCTAAAGCACAAGCCAAGACTGCTTTTACGCACCAAATTCCTCTGTGTGTGTGAGTGTGTGTGTGTGTGTGTGTGTGTGTGTGTGTGTGTTATTGCTTAAGAAAGAAGATTTTGGGCAAAGCATTAGAAAACTGTGTGATGAGGTTCTAGCATTTAAAATGGAGATTCTGAAGCTCATCAGGCAAAGCAAGCATTAGGCCAGTGAAAATGCCTGCTACAGTATTATTTTCGTACCAATAGTTTATAACTCCCCAGAGCAGAAACAAACCTGAGCCTTTGGAGTTAGCAATAGTTTAAAGATGGCTTCTAAGAGGATTCTGGAACATGAGGTTTGGGCATTCCATTATTTTTAATATTTGATGTAAGTTCCCTGCAACATGATAAGCAAACACAGCTCCTATTGATGAGGAATAGCATGTCTACCAAGGGAAAATACATTTAATATGGACGTAGGGAAGAAGAACACTTTAGGGCAAGATTACAGGTACAGGGGTAATTCGAAGACAGGAAGTTGGATGAGGGAAAGTTTCAAGGTTAGTTCATGAGAAGAGGACAGAAATGGTACAAAGAGGGAGGGAGGGGGAGGAGGTAAAAACAGGGTGACCGTGAGGCTGGCATGGTGGTGGGAGGTCAGAATGGAGACATGCTCCTACTCTTGACAGGCCGGAGGGTGAGGTGGATTCTGTGGCCACTGACTTCACCCCGAAGGTGGTCTCCACAAAGGGTACTTAGAGGTCTCAGGAAACACCACCCCCCTCCACAAAGTACAACCCAAATCCAACAGTTATCTGAAGCCACATATTCTTACATAAAGCAAAACTGTTTCTTTATTCTTTTAAATAACGTTAACTCTCATTATACCACTGAAGCTTCTGTAGATGAAAATCCCTTAATCAAAGTATGACAAAGCTGCCCCCAAGCACAATGCCAAAAAGCTTGAAAGAAGAAGTGTTACCTGAAATCCCTTTCAAGTTGGCTTTGAGTGGATCAAAAAGATCGGTGACTCCCCAAGAACTTAAAATGGGTTTCAGATTGAAGTGATTTTCGATCCTGAATCTGAAAAACAAAAACAAAGCATCAGCTTTCATCCAGAAATCTCATCCAAAATAATTTCATACATGCCCCACGACTGCCGAACTCCCTAACTTGTGAGTCAAGGAAGCCTCTTTTCCAGCTTTATCTTTGATTGCTCCTTCTCATAAACCCTGCCCAGGGACTAGTCTGACCGCACAGGGCTCCCTCCCCTTCCGTACCTTTGCTTTTGCGGTTCTTTCCACCCCATCTCCTTTGATTGCCTGAGTTGCCACCCTTGCCTCTAAGCTCAAGTCCATTGCTCTCCTCTCTCCAGCTGTTTTGTGTCCTTCGGTTCCTAAAGCCCCATTAACACCTTGTTCTGCTCTTTTGACGTATGGAAAAGTCTGCTTCTCATACTGTTATTCATGATTTCGCACACCCCTTGAGAAGATAGCCCATCCCAGTCAATGTTTTATTTCCTGGTAGTAGCCAACGAGTGCCTACCATGTGCTAGACACTACGGCAAGCGTTTTATGTGGATTATCTAATTTCGTCTTCACATAACTATGTTATTATTATCCTCATTTTACAGATGAGAAAGCTGAAGCCTAAAGAAATTAAGACACTTGCCCAAGATGATGTAATGAGTACGTGGTGGAACTCAACTCAAAGCCAGGCCGTCTGAGCGCAGAGCCCGTGCTCTTGGCGTCTACTCTTTGCTACCTCCCACCTCGTGAGGCCTCTCACATAGTAGGTGCAGAAAAGAAGCTGTCGACTGACTGGCAAGGAGTAGAGCATCTCATGTAATATGTTCGTATTTGATAAGACAGATTTTTGCGTTTGCTGTGTGCAGTGTGTGTCTTCGATGCACAGGAGGAAAGGAATGCAAGCTAAGGCTTTGGTTTTCCTAATAAGTCCGGAGAGGAGAAAGAATCAACACACCCACTTTGTAATATTTCTCCAAGGGCAAGATTTTACTGTGAAGGATCCTTTAAAAGGATTGCTCATATTATTTTTCTTTGAAAATGAAAATGTTTGAAATGGACTTTATCTTTTTCTATAAACTATGCAAAACTTGCAGGAGAGTAAAAATACTGGACTAGACCATTTAGTATCAAAGGTCTTCATTGCATACAAGACAATGTGACCAATATTTTAAACAGAAGTATCAGATTTTCTCATAAATATGTTTTGGGTCCTTAGAATAGTTTTCCAAGAAGGTACGGTCGCTTTCTCCAACTATGCTGACAGTCTCAAAAAAATTTTGTACCATCTCTTCTGAACTTTTCTTAAATACTTAAAACTCATCCATTTTGAAAACTCTTAGGGCTGAAACATATTAAGCGCACGAACTTGGGGGTCCAGTGCCAGGGTTTGAATCCTGGCTTAGCCTTTTACTAGCTGAAGGACCTGGGGCAAATTACTTTACGTCTCTTTGCCTCAGTTTCCTTATTTGTGAAATGAGCATAATAGTAGTGCTTAGTTATCAGCTTTGTGAAGATTAAGGGAAAAAATTCTTAGAAGTGCTCAACAATGCCTAGCACAGCTCGTGCACTTTATTGTTACCACTGTGGTTTTATTGTTTCTCAGGGATATTGAAAAAAAGTTCAGGGATGTTTGAAGCCAAATATAGTGATTATGGTAGGTGATAAAACTGAGTAATATCATTTTTCGTAACTAAAGACAATAGTAAGAGTGAGATAAGACCATAAAAGGTGAGAGTGATTTTTTTGTTTCTTGTATGGAAGTCCAGCTCAGAAGAAATGCCACCAAAATATCTTGAGTAAAAAAATTGCCTTTTACCAAAACCAGACAATGATATCATGAGAAAAGAAAACTGCAGACTAGTTTCACGTATGAATGTAGATGCAAAATCCTCAACAAAACACTAGCAAATTGAATCTAACAACATATAAATCCCACCATGACCAAGTGGGATTTATCCCAGGAATGCAAGGTGGGTTCAACATATGAAAATCAATGTAAAACACCGATATTAACAGGATAAATGACAAAGGCCACATGATCGTCTCAATAAATGCAGAAAAGCATGTGAAAAAAAATCTGATATCTTTCATGAAAACAAAAATCACACTATAAACTTGTGATAGAAGGGAACTTTTTCTTTTTTTTTTTTTTTTGGAAGGGAACTTTTTCAATCCAAAAGAGGGCCTCTACAGAAAACCCACAGCTGGCGTCAAACTTCTTTTTCATGAGAGACAGAGAGAGAAAGAGGCAGAGACACAAGCAGAGGGAGAAGCAGGCTCCCCGTGGGGAGCCCGATGTGGGACTCGATCCCAGGACTCTGGGATCACACCCTGAGCCAAAGGCAGATGCTCAACCCCTGAGCCACCCAGGTGCCCCAGCTAGCATCACACTTAATGGTGAAGACTGAAAGCTTTCCTCCTAAGATCAGAAATAAGAGAAAGATGCCCACCACTTCCGTTTAACATTGTTCTGAAAAGTGTGGAGGGCAATCATACAAGAAAAATAAATAAAAATGCATCCAGATTAGAAATGAAGAAGTAAACCTATCTCTACTCACAGACAACTTGGTTTATATATGGAAAATCTTAAAGAATACACACACATACAGAGAAAAAAATTCTTAGAATGAATAAATGAGTTCATCACGGTGGCAGGATATGAGATAAAGATACAAAAATCAACTGTGTTTTTTTATATTATCAACGAATCTTCTGCAAATGAATCCCACTTTATAATAGCATTTTATAGGAGGAAGGAATACAATGCTTAGAAATAATTTCAACAAAAGAAATGCAAAATTTGTACACTGAAGACTAAAACACATAATCAAAAGAAACTAAGGAAGACATAAGTAAAATGAAAAAAGTCCTGTGTTCACAATTGGAACAATTAATATTGCTAGAAAGCAATATTCCCAAGTTGATGTACTGATTAAACACAATCATCATCATCAAAATCTCAGCTGCCTTTTTGGCAGAAACTGAGAAGCTGATACCAAAATTCGCAAGAAAATGTATGGGACCCAGAATAGCCAAAGCAATCTTGGAAAAAAGAACAAATCTGAAGGGCTACAGATCCCGATTTCTAAACATGATAGTAATTGAGACTGTGTTGTCCTGGCCGACGTGTAGACATTTGTGCCCATAGAATAGAATTGAAAGTAAACCCATTAAAATAAACTCATTCATTTACAGTCAATTAATTTCAACAAAGGTACCAAGAAAATTCAGTGAAAGAAGGATCGTTTCAATTAATGGTGCTGGGACAACTGGATAATGACATGCAAAGGATGAAATTGAACCTCTACCTCATAACACATACAAAAATTAATTCGAAATAGAAGAGCTAAAACTAGAAAATTCCTAGACAAAGCATAGACACGGATCTTTGTGATCTTGGTTAAGCAACGGTTTCTTAGAAATGACATCAAAAGAAGCGCAAGAAATAAAAGAAAAAATAAGTTAACTGGACTTCATTAAAATTTAAAACTTTGGTGCTCCAAGGGACACCATCAAGAAAGTGAAAAGACGACCCACTAAATGGGAGAAAATATTCGCAAATCATAAATCTGATAAGGGACTAGCATCCAGTATATATAAAGCACTACTCCAACTCGGCAATAAAAAGACAACCGACTTAGAAGTGGAGAAAAGATCGAAAGAGATATTCCTTCGATAAAGGTATGTGATGGCCACAAAGTGCATGAAAATATGCTTGACGTCCTTGGTCATTGGGGAAATGCAAGTGGAAGCACCATGGGAAGCGGCCTCGCGGCAATGAGGATGGCCACGTAAGCAGATGGGTGGCCGGCGCCCCGTCTTGCCTCCAGGCCAGGGAGGCCGCTGCAGGAGGGCCCAGCGGGGCTGCACCCACCTGCTCTAGCAAGGGGAGCTGCGGTTCTGGAGGGAGACTCCGTGACACCCCTACTCTTTAGTCCTTCCCTCCGTTCACAGGGACTCAAAAGCCCCAACTGTGGTAAAATATGCATCACATAGAACTGGACCGTTCTGTGTGGCGTCAAGTATCTCCACGTTGCTGTCGCGCCGGCTTCCACGCGGGAAGCCCCGTCTTTCCAAGCTGCACGGCCTCGCGAGGAGCCGCAATGAGGGGCGCTGGCGGGGCGGCCGGCGGAGGCCCTGGAGGGCGTCTGGCAGGCCCTCGAGAGGTACAGTGTGGGGTCCACGCGTGACCCCGGGGGCCATCCTGGGTGCGCACCCGAGGCGGCCGAAGGGTGCAGCCACACGAACATGCGCACGTGAGCATGTTCCAGAAGCCAAAGCGACAAACAGGCCCCAGACGGTCCAGGCGCTGAGACGTCTGTGAGCCGACGAGGGATACAGCGGAACGGAGTGTGTCCACACGGTGGGAAGTTGTTCTGCCATAAAAAAGAACGAAGCACGACGCGTAGGCTGGGACCCGGGCCGGACCCTGAAGACACTGCCAAGTGGCGCGGCCACGCACACGGGGCCGACGCTGGACGGTCTCGGTGACCCGCGGTGTGCAGCGAGGCGCGTCCACTGTGCTCCCAAGTACACTGGCGGCCGCTGGGACCCTGGCGGGGACACAACGGGGCGGGCCTGCTAACGGGCGTCGCGTTTCCTCTGGAGGTGTCGAGAGTCCTGGAATCACACAGGGCGGCGGCTGCACGACGTGGCCTGTATCCTAAACGCCTGCGGGTCGCACACTTGGGAAGGATGAGGCTTGCGGTCCTGTGAATCATACCCCAGTTTTCTAGAAAGGAAAGAAAACGCCCGTCGCGAAGCACAGCGCACACACGATGATCCGCGGCTCTGTGCGAGGAAGGCCCAGGCTCCTGAAGACGTGACAGCTGACGGGTCCTCCCGACACTCAGGACACACAGAGGCGGACACGCACGGACGGGCTCCTGGCCACAGCGCCCCACGCAGGACGGTGAGCACACGCCAGCAGAGGTACCCGTGTCACCTCTACTGCCGGAAAAAACACGCTCCCGCCTCGCTCCCCAGCGTGTCGAGCCAGTGACCGAGTGTCCTGCTCCTCAAACAAATATACGCCTGGCACATTGCTCGTCTCTCGGGGGGCGTCGCTGTATCACGGACCCAAACGACCCCCGTAACGCCCGCAGTTGGCCTCCTTGAGGAGTCTTTCTTTCTTTTTAGCTTTGTGAGAGTCCTGTACTTTGTTCTCTCTTTCTCTTTTTTTTAAATTAATTTTTGTATTTTTTAAAGATTTTACTTATTTATTCATGAGACACACAGAGAGGGGCAGAGACCCAGGCAGAGGGAGAAGCAGGCTCCACGCAGGGAACCCGACGTGGGACTCGATCCTGCGACCCCAGGATCACGCCCTGGGCCAAAGGCGGGCACTAAACCGCGGAGCCACCCGGGCGCCCCTCTCTCTTTTTTATTTTGTTAAATGGGAGTTCAATTTGCCAACATCAGCATAAGGCCCGGTGCTCATCCCGTCCACTGCCCCTTCTTTGGCCGGCGCTAACCTCCCTGATGGAGACGTTGTCCCCGCGCATTGTATGTCAGATTTTCATAAATAAAACGTTCCTTTGGAAGCTGAACGTCACACTTCAGCCAGAATCGACTAAATAACGCTGCTTGGTGACGCTGGACCCCAAGCCCCCCGCCCCCCCATTGCCACGCGGCTTGTGCCCGGGTCGCTCGCAAAGGCTTCTGCTCCAGGTGACACCCGCGGGCCGCCCGGAAGGCAGCTGGTGGTGGACGGTGAGCGATTTGCAGACGTGCAGGTAAGTCCTCGACGTGCGACTGCCGTGGCGACGGGCCCAGCGGGGATCTAGGCCTGACATAGCCCCCTCCTTTCTCTGTGCTTCCCTTGCAGGGTTTGAGGCGGTTTCTCTAGTTTTGCTCGTAAAGCGGCCTCATTTTCCCCAAACCTTCGTCGTCCTTGGGTGGCAGGTGGTGTGAGGGGGTCAGGAGGGCCGCTGCAGGAGGGCCCAGTGCGGACTGGCGCTGTGCTCCTGGGCTCCCCGCCTTCCCGGCTCGCCCCTGCCCTGGGGATCCTGGACCCCCGGGGCGCTGCGGGCTCTCAGGTGGGTCACACACAGCGGCGGGCTCCCGGGCCGCAGCCGCTCCAGGACGAGGCCCCGTCCGGCTCCGCAATCTCTGTCCGTGTCACGTCGGCAGCTCCTCCTCTGTCCCGAGCTTCCCTCGAGCGTCACGGAGACACTGGGGCTGCTTCTGCTCCCCGCTAGACACGGTCTGTCGCGACGTCCTGTCTTTGCGCTTCATCTGGGGTCCACATATTTGGTTGGAGACGCCGGCTCCGTCCTAGAGGCGCGTTCCCCTCGGCGCTGGTCGGTCGCGCCGGGTCCCACTGCAGACCTTGCACTGAGCTCACCGGGTCGCTCTGCGTGTTTTCGTTTCAGCGTCTGGGCCTACTTTTAACTCCTCAAAGGAGCAGGCCGAGAGCTCTGGGTCGGCCCCGGGGGGCCAGGGCAGCCGAGCAGGGGCCGGAGCCCGCGGACCACACTCCTCGCCTGAGGCTGGGTACGAGCCCATCGCACGTTCGCTCGGTTTCCAGTGCGCCCGAGCGGCTCATCCCTTAAAGCTCACCAAGGAGATCTTTGTAAAGTAATGAGCTTTGCAAATGAGTTTGGCTTCCGAATAGCAAAATCTAGAACCATCCTTTAACTTTTCGCCAAGCTGTATTAGTGCCTACTGGGTTCTCTCTCTCTCTCTCTTTTTTTTTTTTTTGTGATAATAAATTTATTTTTTATTGGTGCTCAATTTGCCAACATGCAGAATAACACCCAGTGCTCATCCCGTCAAGGGCCCCCCTCAGTGCCCGTCACCCAGTCACCCCCACCCCCGCCCTCCTCCCCGTCCACCAACCCCAGTTCGTTTCCCAGAGTCAGGAGTCTCCCATGCTCCGTCTCCCTTTCTGATATTTCCCGCCCATTTCTTCTCCCTTCCCCTCGGTTCCCTTTCACTACATTTATATTCCCTCCTGGCTTCTCTTAAAGAGACGCTCCCCTCTATTCACAGAGAATGAGAACCCTCAGCTCAGAGACTGAAAGTCTTGAATCATTTTACCTCTTAGTTTGCTTTCTCATCAGAATTATAAACTATTTAAACTATTTTGCCTCCTTGGCTTTGGAAATGTGACCGTTGGTGACCCTCTTAGGATGTGATAGGATTCGGGGTTCATGCCTCCGAGGCCCCTGCATGGTTCGTCTTTCCCGGGGGCCCCAGCCTGGCCCAGTGAACACAGACGATCTTCCCCACGAGGAGGCTCCAGGAAATTCCAGAAGGAATCGTGTTCCGCCTACATCATGAGCTAGCGAGTCAGGGGAGACTCCCACCTGGCCCCCGTCTCTGGGGTAAGTCCCTCTTGGCCTAACCTGTAGGGCCACGTTGCTTGGACAGGTTGGCCCAGTGCCTCAGGACCGACCCCAGGACCAGACCACCTGGCCCCTCCCGTCTGCCCCGTAAGGACGATGCAGCCGCTCACCTGGGCAGGAACACGTCCATTCTGGCTCTCGTGAGGCTGGACATCCAGGTGTGCAGGACGCTGGCCGTGAGGTGGGGCTCGATGTGGCTCAGCGGGGTGTCCTTGTCGCGCGGCCGCACCAGAAGCAGACTCGCGGTACTTCCCAGGTAGGGCAGCTCCAGCACCTGCACCTGATGGCCCGCAGGGTCCTGGAACTGGCCTGGGGGTCGGCAGAGGGGGAGTCAGTTCTGTCCCGGGAGCTGGGGAACCGGACTGCGCCAGGCCCTGGAGGGGCCGTCTCCGGACTGCGGACAGTACATTTTATTGACAGGGCGTGTCCCACCCGCGGGAGGCCGATTGAGGCCAAAGTCACCTTTTCTGATGGCAAGACCTCGAATTTCTAAGACGGCCTCCCAGGGCTTGGGTCTGGGGCCCGCAGTGCTGGGCGGCGCCCCGGGGCCCTACGGTCCTACAGGGGACGCCTTCCAATCCTGCCCTTTTGAGGCCGCGTGGGGAACCAGGCCCCTTGTGCTAGACCTTTCCTTCAGCAAAAGCTCTAAACCCACGGATCATATAAAACTGGGAAATTTAGTACCGGGGACAGATGGAGCAGCGGGGGTCAGGGCGGCAGCAGGGGAGACACGGGGAACAGGAGCCTAAGTCACACGTGTGTTTGCTTATCCCCGGGCCTTCCTCCCCGCGCACCTCGCCTCCCCCCGGGTGTACGTGCTCGTCGGATAAGCAAAGACCTAAATCCACCGACCGGGCAGCGTTTGGGACGGGCATCAGGGCAGGAGGGCAGCCGTGTTCTCGAGGCCGGGGTCCCTGAAACCCCGTCTGCGGGGCTCCCCTGAGGGAGCAGAGTCAGCCCGCAGCTGGAGGGGTGGAGCCCGGGGGTGCAGGGGGTGTGGGGTGGGCAGGCCCGCGGGGCCCTCTCAGGAGCCATCCAGCCGGGGGTGGGCCTCCCCCTGGCACCCCTCGGGCCGGGCGCTCAGCCTGCGGCCTGTCCCCGGGCGCAGGGACCCTGGGGCGCCACCACCACTCCCCTGCGCCTCCCGGGGGTGCCCCGCGCTCCCCACCTGCACCCGCCTGCAGCTGAGCCCGGCCCGCTCCCCGCGCCCCTGCGGGAGGAGCTCACCGTAGTTGACCTCGGCCGTCTGGTGCATCGTGGGCACCTGCAGCACCAGGCCCCGTCCACCCGCGAAGGGCAGCGGCTGGGTGTCAGCAGGAGCGAACCCGCGGCGCCAGGCGCTCCGGAAGGACATGGTGCTCAGCAGCGCCAGCCGGGCCCACGCCACCTCGGCTCGCCCCGACTCGGGGCCCGCGGGGCCGCCACCTGCGGGGACAGCCCAGCTGCCGAGTGCGCCCACTGCCCGGGCTCCAAGGCGCGGCCACGTCCCCTCCCGTCCGCCCCGGCCTCACCCCTGCCTGCTGCCTGTTCTGGCTCGGCCTGGACCCCCGGCACCTCTGCGTCCCCTCCCGTCCGCCCTGGCCTCACCCCTGCAGGCCGCCCGTCCTGGTTCGGCCTGGGCCCCGGCATCGCTGAGTCCCCTCCTGCCCTCCGCCCGGCCTCACCCCTGCCCCCACCCCCACGCCGCTCACCTGAGCTCGTGGGTGGACCGTGGGTCTCCCGGGGCGGTGCCGGCTGCAGGCTGCTGTTCGCCCAGCGCGACACGCGCTCCACGAAGCAGGGCGACACGGCTGCGCCCGGATGCACGAACACGGTGCAGGCCAGCTCCACCCGCGGGCCGCGGCCAGGGCTGTGCAGGGCAGCGTAGGCGCTGTGGACGGACGCGCTCACCTGCGGGGCTGCGGGTGCGGGACACGTCAGGCTGGGCGCCGTGGTCACTGTCCCCATCACCCTCCCCACCGCCCTCCCCACCACCCTCCCCCATCATCCCTCCCCTGTCACCCAGTATGTCACCCTGTCATCCCATCCCCATCACCCCCATCATCCTTCCCCCATCAGCCCCCCCCCCCGCTCCTCCAAGGCCTCACACAGGGGGGCCTTCCTCCCCCCCCAGGAATCGGCCTGGGCCCACAGACTCAAAGCTGGGGCATGGCCACGCAGGACCTGAAGCCATCAGGCCCTGAGGGGGCCGCACAGAATCACGGGTCCTCCTGGCAGCCAGTCCTCCATCTCCGGGGCACAGCCAGTGGGGCTGAGTGACCGAGGCAGCCGCGCCATCGGGCGTCACCGCCCCTGGTGCTCGGCTCAGCGGCCTCCCCACGCAGCAGGTCAGCGGCCCGGGCACATCCAGGGCGGCGTCTCCCAAGCTCGGTTGCCGGGTGACAGCCACGGGGAGCCCACGAGGCCGCCAGCGCCACAGCCCACACCCCGCGGGCCTGCTGCTACCCCACAAGAACCCGCCGGAAGGTGGAGGAACCAAGCCTGGGGCGCAGGGGAGCCCGGCCACAGGGACACAGCACGGGCCTCACATGTGGGCCTCGCACCCGGGGCCTCACACACCTGAGGGCCTCACACCTGAGGTCTCACACCCAGGCCTCGCACCCGGGGCCTCACACCTGGGGACCTCACACCTGGGACCCGACACCGGGGCGGCCAGCAGCAGCGCCTTTAACCCTGTGACGTGGTGTCGCCCCTATGATTGTGCCGCCACATACAGACCAAGGGGCTGCCCCCGGACAGCCCTACAGATGGCTAAGTTGGCTCAGGGTCTCGGGGCTGGGGAAGGGTGGCCGGGGACACAGGCTCCACCCGGGGCCACTACATCTGCGAAGGCCTGAGCGCAGCACCCCTCCCTGCGGCCTTTGGGGGCTCCCGCCTCCTACTGATGGGCGGGGGGATGTGAGCATGGCCGGGGGGGGGGGGGGGCTCCGCCTGCAGCCTCCGGAGTCCTGTCCCTCCTCCCCCCAAAGCTCCTTCTTGCCGGAGGGGGCCTGGGATCCTACAGATGACGCTGACCAAGAAGGCAGGAGCCGGGCAAGCTCTGGGCCCGCAGGGATCAGGACCCCGGAGGGCAGATGCGGGGAGGGGGGTGAGGGTTGGAGAGGGTCTGTGGCCACAGAGCGGGAGGAAAGCACTAGAAGAAGCAGGGTATTTTGTCCTCGTTTCTCGTGCCCACATGAGGCCTTGCACTCACCGGGGAGCCCGCGAGCCCCTTCCTTTAGGCCCCATGTGCCGCCCTGCGCTTCCCGACAGGGACTTCCTTCGGCAAACTAACAACTAACAACTAACTAATAACTAACTAACTAACAACTAACTAACTAACAACTAACTAAGGCCTGTAACCCCGAGCCTGGGAGCTCCGCGACTGGGTTTACCTGCCAGACCAGGGAGGTGGGCGGGGTTGGCGTCGAGGGTGTGCCTTGGTGAGGGGGAAGGGGGCTGCGGTTAGAGGCAGAAAAGGAAGGTTCTCCTGCCGCATGCACCTGCTCAGGGGCGGCCCGGGGCCAAGGATTGTGGGGGGACGGGGGACTGGGGACCGAGACCTGGACTTGAGTTCTGCTCTGCGCCTGCCAGTCTGCCTCTTGTCCCGTGTAACCCGGGGACGAGAATGTGCGCGTTTCCATGAGGACCAAGTGACGTAATGACTGCGGGGGTGACAGTGGCCGTGGCCAGCCGGGGCTCCCGAGGCCGCCTCCCCTCGGAGGCTCCCCTCCCGGCCCGGCCCCGTGCTTCCGGGGCCGCTACGAGCCTCCTTCGACAGTTTGCCCCAGAAAGCCCCCGACGTCCCCAGGACCTGCGGGGCCATGCGGTGGGGACGACGCTCCTCCCGGGCAGCTGGGCCTGTCCCGAGCAGCAGGTGCGACCCCAGGCGGAGACCGCAGGAGGCCGCCCAGGTGCCGCCCGCCACCGTGGCCCGGTCGGTGCAGACGCCGCCGGCGCCGAGCTTGCCGAGCCGGGGCCCTGAAGGCCGAGCCCAGCTGCCGGGCTGGTCTGTGGGCCCCACGTCGGCAGGAGCCTCTGTCAAGGCCGAAAGGCGCGCGTCTGCCTGGCGCAGTGCACTGTCCCCGCAGCTCCCAGGGCCCCCCTTGGGCCGCGGGCACCGGGCTCCCCTGCCCCGAGCTCACCTCGTTGCAACCTGCCCTCCTCGCGGCGGCACCTCTACGAGCTCGGCCCGGGGCGTGCTGCCCCACAGCCGTCGGGGACAGGAGCCCAGGGGTGCGGGCGCCTGGTGGGGGTAGCACGGCCGTGAGGCTGGAGGGGAGCGCTGCCGGGTCAGGGCCGGCCCGGAGGGGAAGGGGCGACGGGCGCCCTGGGCCTGGCGCCTCCGGGTGGCCCTCGCGTGGCCCTGCAGGGCCAGCTCCAGGGAAGCGCTCAGGGCCCGCCGCCACCCTGTGCTCTAGGATCCTTAGCTCAGGCAGTCGCCACCCCGGTCCCTTGTTGAGGAGAAGAGAACCCCATGCGTGGCCGAGCGTGTCAGCGGGAGCCGCCGGGCTCCGGGCCGGGCACCTGGGCGCCCACCCGCGGGGCGGGCCTCTTACCGTGGAGCGAGTAGCCCAGCGCCTGCACCAGCTGCCGCGCAGTGTCCCCCTGGGCCGCAAACTGCAGGATCTCCAGAGCCAGGGACACGCCGGCCGGGGAAATGACCACGTTGGTTCCATTGCCGGGCGCCGCCGCCGCGTCCCGGTAGAGGCGGAGCGCAAGCTGGGTCCTCAGCAGGCCCAGGTCCTCGCGGAGGCCGCCCCGCGCCCGGGGGAGGCAGGAGGGAAGCAGGAGGAGGAGCAGGGCCAGGGCGGGCCGCATGGCGGGGGCTTCCTGCAGGAGGCGGAGGCGGAGCAGGTGCGGGTGAGGCCAGCAGCTGTGCCCACGCCGCCCCCACGCGCCCTGAAGCCCAGCGGTGAGCTGCAGGGATCTCGGGCCACTTTGCCGCTCACCGAATGTATGACCTCGGCCGAGGCCCCGGTCTGGTCACCAGTGAACCATCAGGTCGGGAAACAAGTGTAGGAAGGACACCCGCCCCCCCACGGCTTTCGGGGTGTCTCCGGCCTAGAGCCGGGCCGTGTGTCTCCGGAGCAATGACCGACGACAGGAATGGATGGCGCGGCCCTGCCAAGCCTCTCCCCGGTTAACCACCAAACAGTCTCACAAGGGAGCCGTCGTGGTGTCTCCCGCACAGGGAACACGAGGCTTGGGGCACGCAGTGAACCCTTTAGGAGAGTACACCAGGGAGCGTCCATCAGCCGACAGGGGCCAGGGGAGGGGGGTACACTCCAGCGGGACGTCCCGAGCCCTGGAGAGGGTGAGATGTGGCCGTGGGCAGCAGCGCGGATGGCGCTGGAGGGCTCAGTGGAAGCCGAAGGAGTCAGGGACACTAACAGCACACGGCTTCCCCCGTGTGTGGAATTTAAGAAAAAATACATGAGCAAAGGGGGGAAAAGAGAGAGAGAAAAATCAGGAAATAGACTCGACTCTGGAGAAGGAACTGCTGGTGAGCAGAGGGGAGGGGAATTGGGGACGGGTTATGGGACCAGAGGGGAAGGGGATTGGGGATGGGTTATGGGACCAGAGGGGAAGGGGATTGGGGATGGGTTATGGGACCAGAGGGGAGGGGAATTGGGGATGGGTTATGGGACCAGAGGGGAGGGGAATTGGGGATGGGTTATGGGACCGGAGGGCAAGGGAATTGGGGATGGGTTATGGGACCAGAGGGGAGGGGAATTGGGGATGGGTTATGGGACCAGAGGGGAGGGGAATTGGGGATGGGTTATGGGACCAGAGGGGAGGGGAATTGGGGATGGGTTATGGGACCAGAGGGGAGGGGAATTGGGGACGGGTTGCAGGGGGCGCCTGTGATGAGCAGCGAGGGGTGCAGGTGCTGAGCCTCCGTGTGCACAGGTACAGGACCACATGTGGTCATGAGCAAGCCCTGGTCTCCCACGGGGGCTGCGTAAAACCCGGAGGACATAATTGGGCCTGACAATCTTGGTACAGGAGCTGATGGCCCCTGGAGCGTGGGGGTCCCTGAGGACCTGTCCTCGGAGGGAACACACGTTTCCAGGCGGGGTACAGAGGAGCTGACCCTCCCCTCCAGGGAACAGAGCATCAGCGGGAGGGGAGGTCGGTGCAAAGCAAGGGAGGCCCCGGCCCCGGTGCCTTCCTTCCTCCTTCCTCCTTCCTCCTTCCTCCTTCCTCCTTCCTCCTTCCTTCCTTCCTCCTTCCTCCTTCCTCCTTCCTCCTTCCTCCTTCCTCCTTCCTCCTTCCTCCTTCCTTCCTTCCTCCTTCCTTCCTTCCTCCTTCCTCCTTCCTCCTTCCTTCCTTCCTTCCTCCTTCCTCCTTCCTCCTTCCTCCTTCCTCCTTCCTTCCTCCTTCCTCCTTCCTCCTTCCTTCCTTCCTCCTTCCTCCTTCCTTCCTCCTTCCTCCTTCCTCCTTCCTCCTTCCTCCTTCCTCCTTCCTTCCTTCCTCCTTCCTCCTTCCTCCTTCCTCCTTCCTCCTTCCTCCTTCCTTCCTCCTTCCTCCTTCCTTCCTCCTTCCTTCCTTCCTTCCTCCTTCCTTCCTTCCTTCCTCCTTCCTCCTTCCTCCTTCCTCCTTCCTCCTTCCTTCCTCCTTCCTCCTTCCTTCTTCCTTCCTTCCTCCTTCCTCCTTCCTCCTTCCTCCTTCCTCCTTCCTTCCTTCCTCCTTCCTCCTTCCTCCTTCCTCCTTCCTCCTTCCTCCTTCCTTCCTTCCTTCCTCCTTCCTTCCTTCCTTCCTTCCTCCTTCCTCCTTTCCTTTCTCTTCCTTCCTTCCTTCCTCCTTCCTCCTTCCTCCTTCCTCCTTCCTCCTTCCTCCTTCCTTCCTCCTTCCTCCTTCCTCCTTCCTCCTTCCTCCTTCCTCCTTCCTTCCTTCCTCCTTCCTCCTTCCTTCCTTCCTTCCTTCCTCCTTCCTCCTTCCTCCTTCCTCCTTCCTCCTTCCTCCTTTCCTTTCTCTTCCTTCCTTCCTCTTCCTTCCTTCCTTCCTTCCTTCCTTCCTTCCTTCCTCCTTCCTCCTTCCTTCCTTCCTCCTTCCTCCTTTCCTTTCTCTTCCTTCCTTCCTTCTTCCTTCCTTCCTCTTCCTCCTTTCCTTTCTCTTCCTTCCTTCCTTCCTTCCTCCTTCCTCCTTCCTCCTTCCTCCTTCCTCCTTCCTCCTTCCTCCTTCCTTCCTCCT
The DNA here is from genome assembly GCF_018345385.1 of Vulpes lagopus. Lineage (NCBI taxonomy): Eukaryota > Metazoa > Chordata > Mammalia > Carnivora > Canidae > Vulpes > Vulpes lagopus. The sequence continues at coordinate 61,082,981 of NC_054839.1, read as the reverse complement.
TCCTTCCTTCCTCTTCCTTCCTTCCTCCTTCCTTCCTCCTTCCTCCTTTCCTTTCTCTTCCTTCCTTCCTCCTTCCTCCTTCCTCCTTCCTTCCTTCCTTCCTCCTTCCTCCTTCCTCCTTCCTCCTTCCTCCTTTCCTTTCTCTTCCTTCCTTCCTCCTTCCTCCTTCCTCCTTCCTTCCTTCCTCCTTCCTCCTTCCTCCTTCCTCCTTCCTCCTTCCTTCCTTCCTCCTTCCTCCTTCCTTCCTTCCTTCCTCCTTCCTTCCTTCCTTCCTCCTTCCTCCTTCCTCCTTCCTCCTTCCTCCTTCCTCCTTCCTCCTTCCTCCTTCCTTCCTCCTTCCTCCTTCCTCCTTCCTCCTTCCTTCCTCCTTCCTCCTTCCTCCTTCCTCCTTCCTCCTTCCTCCTTCCTCCTTCCTTCCTTCCTCCTTCCTTCCTCCTTCCTCCTTCCTCCTTCCTTCCTTCCTTCCTTCCTCCTTCCTTCCTCCTTCCTCCTTCCTCCTTCCTCCTTCCTCCTTCCTTCCTTCCTCCTTCCTCCTTCCTCCTTCCTTCCTTCCTTCCTCCTTCCTCCTTCCTCCTTCCTCCTTCCTCCTTCCTCCTTCCTTCCTCCTTCCTCCTTCCTTCCTCCTTCCTTCCTCCTTCCTCCTTCCTCCTTCCTCCTTCCTCCTTCCTCCTTCCTCCTTCCTTCCTTCCTCCTTCCTCCTTCCTTCCTCCTTCCTCCTTCCTCCCTTACTCCTTCCTCCTTCCCCTTCCTTCCTTCCTTCCTCTTCCTTCCTTCCTCTTCCTTCCTTCCTTCCTCCCTTCCTTCCTTCCTCCTTCCTTCCTTCCTCCTTCCTCCCTTCCTTCCTTCCTTCCTTTCCTTTCCTTTCCTTCCTTCCTTCCTCCTTCCTTCCTTCCTTCCTCCTTCCTCCTTCCTTCCTTCCTTTCCTTCTCCTTTCCCTTTCCTTCCTTCCTTCCTTCCTCCTTCCTCCTTCTCCTCCCTTCCTTCCTCCTTCCTCCTTCCTCCTTCCTTCCTTCCTCCTTCCTTCCTTCCTTCCTTCCTCCTTCCTTTCTTCCTTCCTCCCTTCTCCTTCCTTCCTCCTCCTTCCTCCTTCCTCCTCCTTCCTCCTTCCTTCCTTCCTTCCTTCCTTCCTCCTTCCTCCCTTCCTCCCTTCCTTCCCTCCTTCCTTCCTTCCTTCCTTCCTTCCTCCTCCTTCCTCCTTCCTTCCTTCCTCCTTCCTCCTTCCCTCCTCTTCCTTCCTTCCTTCCTTCCTTCCTCCCTTCCTCCTTCCTCCTTCCTCCTTTCCTTTCTCTTCCTTCCTTCCTTCCTTCCTCCTTCCTTCCTTCCTCCTTCCTCCTTCCTCCTTCCTCCTTTCCTTCCTTCCTCCCTTCCTTCCTTCCTTCCTTCCTTCCTTCCTTCCTCCCTCCCTCCCTCCCTCCTTCCTTCCTTCCTCCCTTCCTTCCTTCCTTCCTTCCTTCCTTCCTTCCTTCCTTCCTCCCTCCCTCCCTCCCTCCCTCCCTCCCTCCTTCCTTCCTTCCTTCCTCCCTTCCTTCCTTCCTTCCATTCTTTCATTCTTTCTTTTTAACCAAACTCTACTCCCAACGTGGGGCTCCGGTGCAGGACCCAGGGCTGCGTGCTGTACCGACGGAGCCCCCAGGCGCCCCCCGAAGGGTTTCATCGCCCTAGAGCCCTGTGTGCTCTCCCTCCCCATCTCCCACACCCCACCTCTCAGCCACTGATCTTCCAGGACCTCTGTTGTGGCTCCTTCCAGACGTCACGGAGGTGGAACCGCGCGGTACGTCTGACTTCTTCCACTTGGCACTAGGCGTTTAAGGCCCCTGCGTGTCTTTTTGAGCCTTCATAGCTCTTTTCGTCGATGAGGAGATGTGTGCATGCGCCGCAGTTCACGTATCCCGTCCCCGACGTCTTGATTGCTCCCCAGTTTTGGCGACCGCGTAAAGGTTGCTGTAAGCATTTGCGTGGGGGTGTTTGTGTGGATGGACGTCTCCAACCCAACCGAGTCAGTGCTCGAGCGCACGACTGGACTGTGTGGTAAGAGTATGTTTGGTTTCCTAAGAAACCACCAGCCTGCACCGGGGTGGCTGCGCCGTTAGGGGCTCCCACCACCAACGCGTGAGAGCTGTGGTTGCTCCGCATCCTCATGAGTGTGATCGATGCACGGCTGGCATGATCTTGAAGGTGGTAACGGAGGACGGGTGTCACCGGGTGTCACCGAATTAGAGGCAGCCGTACTGGGCACATGTTAGAGGGACTCAGGGTGAGCTTCTCTTGCCATACGCGGATTCTGATGGGAAAGAATGACATTTGTGGTTACAAGAAGTTTAAAGCAAAAAAAAAAAAAAAAAGAAGAAGAAGAAGTTTAAAGCATAGAGAGTGCACGAAGCCAGGTGCTGTGTACCGGAAGTCAGGGACCAAGGGACAAGGCCAAGGGGTGGGGGGTCTGGGGGCGTCAGGAATGCCGCGGCTGCACGCCAGGGCCTCCGTGGGTTTGTTCACGCTGACGAGCTCTAACGCCCGGCCCAGCTGCTGTTCGTTGGTTCAGTAGCAGAACCAGAGCGAATAGCAACTCTGCTTCAAAAGCTAGTTCCAAATGAGGTTTCGGGATTAGCTAAAAGCAATTATTACTTAGCTTGGAGAAAAATCCTAAAAACAGAGCAAATTAAGCAGAGTAACTAAGGTTGAAAATAGAAAAAAACAAAACAAAACAACCATCAAATTGTGTTTGGGTGTTCCGGGTCCTTCTGTCTTGCTCTCGGGGTTACTTTCTCACACGTTTGTATACGATTCGAACGTCGGCAGTTTCCGTCTAGTCGGATCTAGAAAATACGAGGGCAGAAGGGAGAGCTGGGGTCGGTGCCTGTCCTCGTCTCCGGCACTCGGGCTGGGATCCCCGGCGGCGAGGCCGTGAGCGTGTGGGGCGATGCACGCGGGCTGGGCCCGGGGACCCCCGGGGACCCTGACTCCAGGACAGCCTCAGCGCCCCCGGGCCTCAACCACGAGGCTCCACGCACCCGTCAAGGTCAAGGCCGCGGGGCCGGGACGCAGTCGCCGCCCAAGGTTTCGGAGGCAGCAGCGGGTGTGGCATCAGGGACAGGTGGTTTGCAGCTCACAGGCGGCTGGCGCTGGGGGCGTCCCCGGGGGACAGAGGTCACCGTCGGAGCTCACTCGGGCCGAGACGCCAGCCTTGGGGTCTCCTCGCCTCCCAGAGCCGCGTCCCCAGAGGCCGCCCAAGGGCAGGACACAGCGGGCGGTGGCAGGCAGGGTGCTTGTCGCAAAGGGCCCCTGGCTCGGCTCTGCAGCCCGTGACCTCCTGTCACCTCCAGTGGGGATGACACGTGGGTCATGGCCTGGAGGGGGGCTCCCAGGCTGGGCCACCACCTGTGGCAGGTGTGGGGGGCAGCGGTGGCTGTGCCTGGCTCCAGGCGGCCAGTGGCCGGATGCTCAGGCTGCACCCTGGAGCGGGTCCTCGTGTCTGGAGGGAGGATGGGGGTGGGGGGTGGGTGGGGGGATGTGGAGGGGGAGGACGGGGGGCAGCTCCAGGGCATCCCTGGGAGTGGGGGGGATGTGCTGCCGCGAGCAGAGGCCGAAGCCTGGGGCCGCACAGGACACAGGGCGGCGCGAGCGGTGCAGGAGCGCTCGTTCCCTTTCTGGAGTCCAGGGCCACGGTGGCCGCGGTGGTGCGGTGGCGGCTGAGCGAGGCTGGGACACGTGGGCACGGGGCAGAGGCGGAGAGGGCCGGCTCCGGGCTGCACCTGCGGGTGGGCTGGGGGCCGGGCCGGGCACTGGCCGTGGGCACAGGCAGGCCTCTGGGGCCCTGGGGGCCGCGGGCTCATCTTCTGGGCGACGAGGGCCTGTGAGTCCTGCAGGCCCCCCGAGGGCGGGAGGGCGGGAGGTTTCAGGGCCACAGGGTGGCGCGCCCTGGGGACACCGAGCCCAGTGCACTGTCCCTGGGGACGCCCTCGCCGCCGCGCCCAGGCCTGGTTGAGGGACACGCGGGGGCTTCACACCCGGCGGGCTCCCTGCGGCCCTGGCGGTGCGTTGCACGGCTCCTATGATGACACAGAGGCTGACTTGTCGTGAGGAGTGACGCGGAGTCCGAACAAGACCTGGGGCAGGAGGTCGGCCAGGAGGAGCCAGGCAAGCCCACAGCGGAAAGCGGGGTCCTGCGTGTGTTTCCTCCCCAAGCTCGGGGCCCCGCGGGCAGCGGGAGGGTGCGGGTGGGGGCGGGCTGCCCGGCGAGAGTCCCCCGCTCCCGGAGTCCGTCTGCATCTTCCCGGAGGCAGGAGTCCCTCCTGGTGCCCGCCCGCCGTCTCGGGGGTGCCAGGGAGATGCAGGCGGCCGTCGGCACGCACCTGCTCGGGTGGCCGGGGCTGCGTGGCCGCTGGGCCGACTGGGACACCCGGCCCGCCCCCAGCGTGTCGGTTGGCGGTTACGTCGGCCGCACTGGTCGGGCCCCAGGTTCCGCAGCCGCGACCCCGTCGGCACGTACGCTCCTGCAGGTTGACCCAACTCACCAGTATCGTCCGTGACTTTTCTGTGCCATCGGACTCGTGTTCTGACTTTGGGGTGCAGCAGATGTCCACCTCCTCTGAGGGAGGCAGCGCGTGCGGACTGGGGGCGGAGTGAGGCCGTGCACAGCTCTAACTACGTCTGAGAAAAACGTATTTACGAGCAAAGGAACGTTTGGGTGGAAAAGCTTGTTTACCCGTTTCAAGCCCTGCAGACGGGTCTTGGTCGACGCTGCTAAAGTATAGGATGCGACGACCGGTACCGAGATTCGCTGCACCCGCCCCAGCCGGGCCCCCGCTTTCCCCCCAGCACCCGCCGTCTGCCTCACACGTACCCATCGGCATTTTCCAGAACCCCAGCTCCTCCCCCCGGGGCAGGAAAGCGCCACTTTCACTTGGGAACGTGTCATTGAGAAAAATGGTCCCCAAAGTACTTAGGAGAATTATGATGATCTGATTGTTTCGGGTGCTCGTGGTCCGGGTTTGGGTTTCCTGGAGACCACGGGGGATGGGAGAAGTTCTTAATTCACAGCCGTAGTCCTGATTCTGAGGACAGCACCCGGCATGCGGAAGGTTGAGTGAATGAATGAATGAATGAACGAATGGGAGACTGACTCCTAAGACACACCTTGCCCACTCCTACCCCCCACTGCCAAGGAGTTCAAAATAGTCCATTTGACCCCAAAACTTCTTTCTTAAGAGATGAGAACAGGTGTTTTAGCCATTATACAAATAAAAAAAAGGAAATACTCTAAAAACTCTCCCCGTGGCTTCCCAGGTGGAGGGCTCTGTGGTAACGTGGGGTCTCCTGGGTCCTCATTCCGGTCCCGGGGGCGGGGGGGCCCCCACAGCCAGGGGGGAGCTGCTGCGCACCTGCCACAGGCAGCCTCTTGTTCCAGGCTGGCCCTAGGGCCCTGCATCCTGCCAATCACGCTGGGGGAGGGGCCCCGCACCTGTCGGGCCCCTGGCTGGTCCTGAGTCCTGGGGGGGCAGCTGCCGCCTGCACCTGTCGGGCCCCAGGCCCCTCCTGAGTCCCTCCCTCCTCCCCTCAGGGGAAGCACCTGCTGGGGTCGGGGCTGATGTCTGCTTTACAGCCTCTGGGGGACCAGGGCGCCAGACTCAGGCCCCGCGTGGGGGGGGTGGGCGGCGTCCTTCCAGCCCAACCTAGGCCGCCTCCGGGGCGGGGGCTGCGGGGAGGGCAGCGAACCGCGGGGACACTGGGAAAGCAGGAAGCGCAGCTGTGGCCGTGGGTGCTGCGGGCGGCCGGCCTGGGCTCGGGCTTGGGCTACTCCCGCCCCCTGCCGAGCCCCCGGGTCCTCAGTCCCTGAGACGGACACGGCCGCAGAGCGTCCCTCCCAGACGGCGGGGGGCTCCCGGCGGGGCCACGGGGTCACGACACCGGGGCTCCACGAGGGGCGGCCAGTCACGGCCACTGTGGTTCTGAGGCCTGGACCCACCGGGTTCGTCCACCCGCCTTCCACGTGGCACTAAAGAACCACCCGCGCTGCCGTGTGCATCTCCTCGGGCCGGAGAACCGCCGCACACCCGGGCCTCAGGGCAACGCACCGCTCCGGCCCGCAGCCCGGGACGCTGGGGGCTGGCAGTGCAGCAGTCGGCGGCTTTGGTTCCTTCGAAGGCTCTGGGGGGGACGTGCTCCCTGCCCCTCTCTCCACTCTGGGCTCGCCGTACCCGGACACACGGGATCTGACTTCTGCCTCTGCCGTCACAGCAGTCACGCCGGGGCCAGGCCCCCCAGCCCGGTGCCATCTCATCCTACCCTGATCGCGCCCGCGGAGACGCCGTTTCCAAGCAAGGTCACACCCGCAGGAGCTGCCTTTCCGGGATCTGCAGTTCGGCCCACGACACCCGTGCACCCCGCCGCGGCCGGGCGATCCGCACTTCCCCGTTCGCTCTTTTCCTGCCATTATTTTCGAAGAGTCGGTCACGTAATCCCCAAGAGCTCGGTGAGCCCATCGCGTTGGCTGAACCGCCGCACCCTGAGTCCAGGCAGAAGTGCTCCGGGTAGCAGGGGAGCACCGCCTGGCCCCAGGTCCTCACCCGCTCGTCAGGGCTCCGTCGCCGAGCCGACAGGTGGGTCGTGCCGTCCGGCTCTGCGCAGGACACCGTGTGCGGTCGGGGATGCAGACCCTAGAAGGGCGCGGGCCCTGCTCCCAAGCCGCCGGGCCTGGTGGCACAGACGCGGGTGAAGAGCCACGTGCTAAATACAGTGATGCTGCGTGGCCTGTACGGGAGCCGGGAGGCCGGAGAGGCGGAGGGGCCCCGCGGGAGGAGCACGCCCTGCTGGGGGGTGGAGGGGGCCTGGGACACACGGCTCCTGCAGGGCTCCGAGCAACCGAGAGGACGATCCCGGCAGGCGCCCGGCTCGGCAGGGGAGGGCAAGGTGTTGGGCAGGAGGAGACACCCCAGGAACGGGGAGGAGGGGCCGTCTGCACAGAGCAGGCGTGGGAGCGAGGGGCGAAGCCTGGGGCTGCGGGGCGGGGACGCACGCCCCCGGGAGGGACCCAGGACCCCGGCTGGGGCTGCTGCCCACTTCTCCACCAATTGCCCCGGGGCAGGTGCCTGGGTCGGCTCCGCGGGGGACCGGAACCAACAGGGCGTGGGCACGGGTGCGTGAAAGCACTAGAAGAACCTGGCTCACAGCGGGGCCACGGAAGGAGCAGGTCCCTCTCCCGCAGTCTTCTTCTTCCCCTCGGCCTTCAACTGCTGCGGTGAGGCCCACCCACACCGGGCATTGCAAGGCGCCAGACTCCGGGCACCCATTCAAATGGTAACAGACACATCTGGAAAGTCTGATCACCCACCGGGGCACCCCGGGGCCAGTCGCATCAAAACAGAACCAACACCCTCGCAACGAATCTCAATTTCTGGACGGTCCGGATCTTTCCCCAGGCCTGGGAGGGGACCGACCGCGCCGTTACCTGCTGGGAACGCTGGGAACATAGTCTAGCTTGGCCAAGGGCGAAGCCGGCCATCGATAGGGAGGGACGTCTGTCCAGTACGTTAGGGACAGTCGTGTCCCCAGCTCTGGCGGCCTAGGGCGGGCGGGCTGGGCGGGCTGGGGTGGCGCCAGGACCCCGGGCCTGAATGGCCTCCGGGACACTGAGGCAGCCGAGCTCGCTGCCGGGAGAGGGAGAGCCTGGCCCTGCGATGCCCTGGGGGCCCCGGCTCAGTGTGGGGGGCCCTGGCCTGGTGCTTTCTTCCTACCGAAGGGCAGCGCAGTTCTGGGGTTCTGGTTCCTCCCTGGTCTCCGGGTCCCTCCCCCCGGGGCGCTCCCCTCTGTCGGGGTCAGGGTCGGGGTCGCCGCGGGGCTGCGGGGGGTGGCGCAGGGGCCTGGGGATGGTGGGCTGGGCACGGCGCTGCCACCCCTGGCGGGGTCCCTGGCTCGGGCGCTCGGATGGGGTGACGGCTCCCAGCCAGCAGGCCGCGGGCTCACCCCGGAGAAGCATGCGGGTTACGGGGACACAGACGTGCAGACGTCCCCCTGCGCTCAGTCCCAAATGAGGGAACAGTTATCAGTTGTCACAATTACTGGCCCGTTTTCATGGATGAAGAAACCGAGATTAGAGAAATTTCTTTCGTTTCCCCCTTCCTCCCTTCTGACCGGCTTGGGTGTCTCCCCCCCACCACCCCGCGCACCTTTCTTTCCTTCCTTTTTATAATTTGTTACAATAAACAGATATTTCCTGAGCACCTCCCACTGGCCAGGCACTGTGCTGGGGGCTGGGGGGGGTGCCGGGGGCCAGGGGCTGGGTGCTGGGTGGGGTGCAGGGTGCTGGGTGGGGTGCCCGGTGCCAGGTGCCAGGGCCTGGGGCCTGGGGCCCAGGTGCTGGAGGGGTGCGGGGGCTGGGTGTGGGATACTGGGTGCCAGGAGGGGTGCTGGGTGCCAGGAGGGGTACCGGGAGGGGTGCCTGGGGCCGGGGCAGCAGTGAGGTGCGCGATGGGCATCCCCTGAGGGACTCACAGCCACCGGCGCAGCTGCGAGGGGCGAAGAGCGTCAGGCGCGGGTGGTGCCATCACCCTCGGGCGCCGGTTAAGGAGTAACGGGAGCCTGTTGACCGAGGTTGCGGGTGTGGGCCGAGGTGCTACCACCTGCCTCTGCGGGGTGGGGGGGCTGTGCCCCGTCCTTGCGGAGGCCGCGTCCTGGGACCCAGGGCCGTGATCTGGGAACCCCCGGGGAACAGGGTGGAACTGGGTCTCTGTCACTGGTCAGTCCGGTGGCGCCGCCGAGCATGGGGACCACCCGGCCGCACCTGTCGCAGGCGGTGTCCTTCCTCCGCGCGGCCGACAGCCCAGCGCTCGGCACCTGCCAGCCGGAAACCAGGTGACCTCGATGTCCCCGAATCTCCGAGACCGAACCTGTTGTGGAAAAGAGGGACCTGAAGGTAGGAAACCAACAGAAATCCACTCGTTCGCCTGCCAGCAAATCCCGAAATCTTATTTTTGAGCACAAATTGGAGGCTAAGGCCCAGGTTAGGTGCTGGAGGGAAGGGGGTGCTGGGGGGGTAAGGGAGGGGGACTGAGGGTGGGGGTGAGTGAGGGCGAGGGGGGTGGGGCGAGGGGGTATGAGGGGGGTGAGGGTGAAAGGGGGTGAGGGTGAAGGAGGTGGGGGGGCGAGGGCGAGGGGGGCGAGGGCGGGGGGAGGGGGAGGTGTGTGTGGGGGTAGGGAGGGCAGGGGTGTGAGGGGGTGAGGGTGAAGGGGGTGGGGGGGCGAGGGCGAGGGGGGCGAGGGCGGGGGGAGGTGGGGGCAAATGCCGTGGGCTGGACCGGCCGCTCCTCTGTCGCCGGATGGGGGCCGGGTGTCCTGGCGCCAGGTCCCCGGGCCGCGGGGTTGGGGCCGGGCAGGCAGGAGCAGAGGGAGCCGGGCGGCCGGCGCCTCTCACGGTGACGGTGACCGGCCCTCCCGAGGGCGACCAGGCCCCCCCAGGACCTGCGCTCAGGCCCCGCGTGTCCTGGGCCCGGTGGCCAGGGTCCAGCGACGTGCCTGAGTCTCCCGCGCTGCCCCGGGCCGCGTCCTGTGGTCCCTCCTGGCCGGGCAGCAGTGGCCCTGGGGGGGCAGCAGGCGGCGGGCGCTGGCTCCCAGCGCTCCGTAATGTGATTAGTTCACCCCAGAATAGTTCGTTGCCTCCCCCTCCTGGGAGCGCAAGCCCCGCGCCGTCCCACCTGTTTCCCTGGTTCCCTTGCTCCGCTCAGACGCGCTAATGCTCCTCAGCTCATAGTGCCTCCCCCCTTCAAATGCGCGTCCGTGTCATTTAGTTCTGATCTCAGCTGTGTCTGCAAATAGAGCAAAAGCATTTTGACTCGCATGCGGTCGGGCCTGTGGGTGTTTTGGGAGCTTGTCACGCTCAGGGAGACGCGTCCCGCAGCGGCGACCCCCCGCCCCCCGCAGCCAGGTGAGGCAGCCTCAACTTCTCCACCGCACCCGCCGCCGCTGAGACCCCGGCTCCGGGCGGCTCGGCGGCCTGTGTGCCCCGGAACGCCCCGGAACGCCCCGGAACGCCCCGGAACGCAGCATTATTTTCCTGTCCTTTGGGTAAAGCCCTGGCAGCGGGCGCTCCGGGGAGGCGTCCTCAGACGAGGGTCGGGCTCTGCCTTTCTTCTCTGCTCCTGGGAAGCACGCGATGCTGTGGGTCCGCCGCTGTCCTCGGGCTGCTCCGCGGCCTCCCCGGCCTCCCCGCCGTCAGCTGGGAGCGCAGCCCCACCCGCTCCGGGGCCAGGCCGGGCCCCCCCCACTGAGGACGGGCCTGCACCCCTCTGGGCCCCGGGTGCTCGCGGTGTGGCCGCGGCGGCCCCTGTCCTGGGGCTGCACCTCTGGGACGCGGCTGTGGGCTGAGCGGCAGGAGCCCGGGTGGTCCAGGCCCCCGACAGCGGCCCGCGCCCGGCCTGAGCCCTGAGCCCACACGTGTCCGCCTGCAGCCCTCGCCCCACTCGGCAGCCTGAGAGCCGTGGTGTCACCCCATGTGGCGGCCGCTATTCCCTCTGTCCACACTGGGCGGCCCAGAAGCAGGGCCGTGGCGAGTGGACCCTTTCCGCTTCCCGCTTTGGTGAGTGCAGCCAGGGCTCCGCTCGGACTCCAGCCAGGCCCTTTTTTTAAATCAAATTAATTAATTATTTATCGATCCATCCATCCCCCCATCCCAGGACCCCGGGGTCACGCCCTGAGCCGAAGGCAGACGTCCACCGCTGACCCCCCAGGCGCCCCGTCAGCCAGGTCCCGCTCAGACCTCCCGTCCTCGTGGCCCAGAGCAGCGGCGGGGCCTTGACTGACCGCGTGGCCCCTTCTCGCTGCTTCGGGTCATTGATATGTCGAGCCCCAGGACTTCAGGAAACGGCAGTCTGTCCGTCTGTAACCGTGTCCTCCTGGATCCCCATCGTTTCGTTTTGGGTAAAGGGGGAAATAGAAAGCAAAGGCCCATCTCGCTGGGGGAAGCTGACGATGGCTGTCAGCCTACGTGGGTCCTTTGGTGATGAAACAGGGAAAAGCGTGAATTTCAAAATAAGGCGAGAACTTAAAAAAAAAAGTCTTTGGGGTCTGTGTGTGTGTTGAAATGACACGTGGCCTGACGGATGTCTGGCCGCCTGGTCTGACACGCGGGTGTTAGAGAGCTCCGCCCCGCACCCCATCCCACGCGTGTCTGGGTCTCGCTGGTTCAGGGTTCATCCCGTCCCTGCTCCTGTGTTCCCACCATATATCTGGGCTCCGGGACGTGCTAGGTGCTCAGCCAATTCGGGGCAACTGTAAGAACACGGCGGCTTCCTGGGAGCACCCCCTTGTCGCGGTCCTGGCAACTGTAGTCCTTATTCTTTATTCTTTGTATTTTTAATTTATTTTATTTTTTAAATTCTTTTTCTTCATTTTTTTTAAAGATTTTATTTATTTATTCATGATAGAGAGAGAGAGAGAGAGGCAGAGACACAGGCAGAGGGAGAAGCAGGCTCCATGCAGGGAGCCTGACTGGGACTCGATCCCAGGACCCCGGGGTCACAACCTGGGCTGAAGGCAGGCGCTAAACCACTGGGCCCCCCAGGGATCCCCTATTTTTATTTTTTATAAGTGTGTGGTCCTTGAGAAGGATTTCCTCTCCTTAAGGAGCACCTGGGAGGTGCTGGCTTGGAGGCTTTCCACACACGCCATTGGGTGTCCTCCTCCAGGAACCCTCCGAGGAGGGGACCCCTGCTCCCATTTGGCAAACAAGGGCCCTGAGACTCGGGACAGGTGTTTGCAGGTAACTGGGGGCAGACTCGGGCCTCCGTGGGGTCTCTGTCTCCTCAGGGCCTTCTTTCTGACCTGCCATTGGAAGTTCTCAAGCCGCCAGCCCCAGCCGTGCGCTGGGAGCTCGGAGGGCAGGAGGCCAGTGTGCACCCCCCCCGGGTCTTACTCCAGGGCCGCCGGCAAATCGCCGCTGAGTGCTCCCCGGCGTTAGGCCGCTGACCAGCCTCGTGACGAGCCTGCCTCTTTGAAAGGCTCCGTATCCACGCGTGGGCTCAGGGCGTGGGTGACAGCGAGGCTTGTCTAGGGACAGGGCCAGGCGTCCGGGCTGGGTCAGGGTCTCCGCACACCCGGAGGCGGCGGTCGGCACGGCCTAGAGGAGCCCCGGCCCCACGCGGGGTGCAGCCCCCCACAGGCCAGGCGCTGGGCGGAGATGCCCACTGTCCCTGCCGCGGCTGTGCCCACAGGGTGCTTGGGGCCAGGAGCACCTGCTGGGCCCAGTGGGAGGGGCAGGGCCGAGGCCGGCGGCGGTTGATGTCTCCTGGGGCCTTTGTCGTGGGGGCCTGTTTCTGGGCCGCCGCGTGTCCCACCGCCTCTCCGAATGAGGACGCCCGCCAGGCTGCGTCGGGTCCAGCCCCCCGGCCCCCCTGGCCGCCCCCGAACCTCGCCAGCTCACTACAGCCTGGGGTCCCGGGACTCGCGTGGCTCGGGGGCCATGGCTCGGCCCAGCAGGGAGGTCACCGCTGCGGTCACACAAGGGCTCCGGGGGGCGGCGGGTGGTAGGAGGAGCTTGTCCCCCCTCGGGTGTGGGCCTCAGTGGACCTGACCTGGCCTGGGTCAGACCCTGCCCCAGGACGTCACGGGTCAGACGGTTCTTAGCTCGCGAACCAGGCAGCTGCTGAGACCCGAGGAGCGACTTGCTCGCCCCACAGTGTTGCAGGGATGACGGTGTCGTCTGGCAAACTGAAGTGTCGGGGCTTCCGTGAGGAGATCCTGCCGCCCGGGGTCCCTGCTCCAGAACCCCGCTGAGCCGCCACGGCTTCCCGCGGGCCTGTGGGGCCTGTCAGGGAGCTCGAGGCCCACGCTCGGCCGTCGTGGCCACAGAAGCGTCGGAGACCAGTTCTGGCCGCTGGGAGCAGAACTAGAATTACGGCGAGGGCACTGGTGGCCCACCGCATCCCGGGGCCGGGCTACAGCCCCTAAGCTCTGCCCGGGGCGTCCAATGAAGGCCCCCCGGGTGCATGCTGGGTGCTCGCTGCTTGCTGGGTGCTTGCCGGGTGCTCGCTGGGTGCTTGCTGGGTGCATGCTGGGTGCTTGCTGGGTGCATGCTGGGTGCTCGCTGGGTGCATGCTGGGTGCTCGCTGGGTGCATGCTGGGTGCTTGCTGGGTGCTTGCTGGGTGCTTGCTGGGTGCATGTTGGGTGCATGCTGGGTGCTCGCTGGGTGCATGCTGGGTGCATGCGCACAGGCCCGCCCTGCCCGTCCTGCTCCTTTGCATTCCGTTCTCGCCAGCAGCCGGGAGCTCGCCCAGGTACGCATGTCACCCCCTCCACGCCTGCCCCCACCTTGCCTCTCTCCGCTCCATGGACACAGCTGTCCTCCCGCCTCTCACGCTGCCCCCCCGCCGTCCCCCCGGCCCCCCCAGGGTGGCCAGGACACTTCGGTGTTCTCTGCAAATGTCCTGCTGCCTGAAAAAAGGCCTTGACCAGGCACCTGCCCCACGGGAACCGCCCCTTTCCCACGACCCCGCTCACCGCAGCACTGCCGGGCCCCGTGTGCACAGATGCGTGGTGTGTGTTTCCTGGTTGGCAGGTCCCTGGCGGTCCCCCGGCTCCAGGCCTTGTTGTCTGTGGGTCCCCCTGCGGGCTCCCCGCTGTCTGGCCCGGTGAGTGCTCCGTAAATGTCACAGCTCTTCTTCCACAAATGTTTGCTGAATAAATAGATGGAGGAGCCCTGTTGGCCAGAGAGGAGGGGAGGGACGTTGGTCGCGGGCAGGGTGGGGCCATGAAGTTGATTTTATTTTATTTTATTTTATTTTTTCTTAAAGATTTTATTTATTCATGAGACACAGAGAGACAGAGGCAGAGACCCAGGCAGAGGGAGAAGCAGGCTCCATGCGGGGACCCTGATGCGAGACTCGATCCCGGGACCCCGGGGTCACGGCCTGGGCCGCGGCAGATGCTGCACCCCTGAGCCCCCGGGAGTGAGGCAGCCTGGGAAAATGGCCCTGATGGGAGCCCTTTGGCTGTTTTTTCCCTGCAAAGTGAGCTCCCCTCGCAGGCCTGCAGGCTCCGCACACGACGTCCGGCCACCCCGACCGCGTGGGGTGAAGTGGTCTCCGGCGGGGCCTGGGCTCCTGCAGCGGCTGCCGGCCTTTCCGTGGGGGAGCCCCGGGGGAGGTGAGGCCGCAGAGGCCATGGCACAGACCAGGGTCCTCAAGCTTCCATGCTCGCGGTGGTCGGAGGCGCCCGTCCCCACTCGGCGGCACCGTCCCGAGCTCTGGACACCAGGCCGCAGCCCTCAGACCTCTGAGGCCCGGGATCCGGAGCTGCAGGTGGGACTTGACGGGGGCAGCAGGGGACTCCGACGTGGCCGTGCGTGCCGCCCCCGCTGCTCCTGGAGGGCCCCGCAGGCCAAGGTACGGGGCCTGCCCCACGCGGGGACGTCTGCGTCCCGGGTTTGCCGGCGTGGCTCCGTGCCCGCTGTGCATGTGCTCTGGTGAGCAGGATGCCGCCGTCGAGGCAGCGTCCAGGGCACGGCTGATGCGCCACCAAGACGCAGCCCGGGGGTGATGCTTCGAGCCTCTCCTGTAACCCTTGACGCGCAGCACCTCGGACTTGGAGGCCGGGCTACTCAGGCCTAGCCGGGTGCTTTTCCCTTTTCCAGGTTTGCATCCAGGCCCCCGGGGCGTCTGTGCCCCAAGGGTACCCCAGGCCCGGGAGGCCCCAGCGAGGTGCTCTGCATTCGGACTGCTTCTCCGGACCAAAGGGGCTCTCGGTCTCCTTCATCTCTGTGTCCCTCTGGTAGTCGCCTTGTCTTCTCGACCCTTCCCTGGAACCTTCCAGCGCCTCAGCCCGCAGCCGCATCCATCGTTAGGTTCTCAGCGCTTCATCGTCCCCGGCACGGGCCTCCCCTGCAGGGAACTGAAGGACGGGAGGGTCTCCGCTCTGGCTCCGTCCACCGGTTTTGGGGGGACAGCTGGGCTTCTGCCGTACCCAAGCCGTGCTGACGGGTACCAGGCCCCAGGCCGGGGAGGCGGCGCCGTGCGGTTCCCGGGAAGCCCTCGGAGATCGTCAGACCCCGTAACCGTGGTTTGAGGGTGAATGTACCAGCCACGGCCTCAATCAGCGGTTCTCAGCCCGGCGGCCCCTGGGAGCTCCCCGAGGAGGACACGTAGCTCGGGCTGTGGGGTCCTCCTCCGAGGCTGGAGTCCTGGGGGTCCCCGCAGCTCGGGGGAGGCCGGGAGCACTGACCTGATACGAGTGAGCCCGGCAGGAGCTGGAGAGGTGGCTGTTCCGGGAGTGCCTGCTGGAAGCACCGGGGTTGGGGGGACCCGAGGCTTGGAGGCGGCCCCGTGTCCTTAAAATGTGGTCCCGGGACCCGGAGCCTCAGCGGCACCTGGGAGCCCTTTGGAGATGGGGATTTGCAGTCCAGGCCTGCTGGGGCAGGAGCTCTGGGGCTGGCACCCAGCAACCCGCATGGTAACAGCGCCCCAGGGCATCCTGCGGCAGGCGTGGGCTTGGGACGACCGCGTGAGGACCCGGAGGATGCACCGTGGGGCCTGCTCCTTGGCCCTGCCGGCCCCGTGTCCCGCGGGGTCCCTTATGTGCCCCGAGTCCATGCATGCAGCCGGTGTTAACCGAGCCTCTACGACGGCTGGGGCCTCGTCGGGGCCCCAGAGAAGCAGAGGTGGGCAGATGGGACGGGACCCCATCCTTGGGGACTCGCAGCCGGTAGGGGAGGAAACGTTTCATCTCAAAGTCACAGCCTGGTAGGGACTAAGCGGGGAAACCTCCTGTGCAGGGAGAGAGCAGCACGCGGGGGGGCCTCGGCCTGGGTGGGCACGGCCTTCTCCGGAGCCGGGCCCTAAGGTCGGCAGGAGCAGGGCACTTTGTGCGAGAGCAGGTGAGGAGGGGAAGGGTACCTGTGAGGGGCCCACCGTGGTGCTGAGGGGCGCAGGGGCCGGGCCGAGCGCTGGCCAGGGCCTGGGAGCCGAGGTCGCCTGGTGCTGCCGCGGACACGGCGTGGAGCGGCGCGTCTCCCTCCCTGGTGGCTCCCCCCGCGGTCCCCCTGGCGGCCTGCACCGGAGTCTGGTCTGGGCTGGAGCTCCCCGGGCCTCGGGCAGCAAGTCGGCTCACTGTGCAGCAAGGACAGGCCCGGGCGAAGCGGGTCGTCCAGCTGGGGTCGTGTCTGCGGACCCACAGGCACGGGACACACCCGTGAAGTCGCTGCCCCACGGCTGGAGCGACCGCCAGGGGCCCCGGCTTCGGTTGGGCGGGCGCGGGCATCCAAGTGCTTGGGGAGGCTGCCGCGGCTCTGCGGGGAGCGCCGTCGGTCGGCCCCCGGGCCTTGGTTCTCCGTGGTGCCGTCTACACCCGCGTGGGCCCAGGCAGGACCTGAGAGTGAGGTGCGGCTGCCCCAGGCCCCGCCGGCCCTTCCTGCCACGTCTCAGACCCACCAGGTACCGTGCGCTGGGCGCTGCCGAGAGGAGGTGGGGGTCCGGGGGGGGGGTTGAGGAGAAGCTGAGCCAGGCATGCCCGGTGCGAGGGAGGGGACGTCGGGGCAGCTGTGCGGCGACATCTGCGGGTCCTTCCCTCCCGGGTCGGACTTCACCTCTTGGCGCCTGGAGCCGCCCTGGGCTGGCGAGGCCATGGAGGACGGGGCGACAGGATGGGCAGGGGGGCGAAAGGACGGCCGGGGGGGGTGACAGGAGGGCCAGGGGGGCAACTGGATGGGCAGGGGGTCGACAGGATGGGCAGGGGGGAGACAGGACAGGTGGGGGGGCTACAGGATGGCCGGGGGGGCGACTGGATGGGCAGGGCGTCGACAGGACGGGCGGGGGGGGGGACAGGACGACCAGGGAGGGCGACAGGACGGGCAGGAGGGGGACAGGATGGCCGGGGGGGGGACAGGACGGGCGGGGGGGTGACAGCACAACCAGTAGGGGACAGGATGGCTGGGGGCGACAGGACGGCCGGCGAACGTCGTGCCCCCGGGAGGGGCTGAGCAGGGCGAGGGCACCTGGGCTGGGCTGAGGGGCTTCTCTGCAGAGAATCGGGGCGCGGGGTCGCCGTACACGTGGGAACGACGGCCGACGCTCGTTTGAAAGAACACCCGGGCCGAGACGGCCCACCAGTGAAAAGAAATATTGACCCTTGTTTTGCTTCCCCCCGTGGGTGGTGCGACCCCAGTTCACCGGGGGCGGTGACAGCTCGCTGTGCGGCCCCGCGCTCCCCAGACGGACCGTCCTCGGCCTTCGGTGCTTTCGGATCCCGTCTTCGTGGCGTCCTCAGTCCACTTCCAGGCGACGGTGACCCGTGATGGCCAGGCCGAGCTTTCACAGACTCTCACGATTCTCTACTTCGGCCGTTAGTGAATTCTCAAGCTAAAGCAAAAAATTAGGAGCGGTCTCTGGTCGTCCGCTCCGGTCCCTGTACCCCCCGGAAGCTCCTGGATCCGAACGGGTCGTCGCAAGCGGCAAGATTTCCTCCCCCGTGGCCGGGCAGTAGCGCATCGTGAGTGGAGTTTTATGAGTTTTTTATGTATTTAGGATATTGGGCCCTTGTCAGACAGACGATTTGCAAATATTTCCTCCCATTGAGTAGGTTGCCTTTTCGTTGCGTTGACGGCTGCCTTCTCCGGGCCAAAGCGTTTTTAGTTTGACGTAGCCCCGCTGATTTTTGCTTTTGTTGTTTTTGCAGCTTTGCTGCCTTTGGTGTCAGATTAAAAAAAAAAAAACGTTGCCTAGAGCTATGTCAAGAAGCCTATGGTCTGTTTTCTTTTAGGAGTTTTACGGTTTCAGGTCTTATATTTGTGTCCTTCGCCCGTGTTGGGTTCGTGCTGTGCATGGTGAAAGGTGGTCCAGCTCCACTCTTTTGCATGTGGCTGTCCCGTCTTCCCAACACAATTTATTATCAAGTTTTTAATTCAAATCCCCATTTTTACTTACATTTTACTGAAATGCCGTAGTGCTATATTAATTTCAGGGGCACAATATAGCGATGTGACAATTCTGCCCGTCCTCAGCGCGCACCGTGACAGGTGTTCTCCTAACCCCCGTCGCCCGTGTCGCCCGTCCTCCCCCCGTAACCGTCGGTTTGTCCTCTGTATTAAGGGCCCGTGTCTCGGTTTGTCTCCCTTCCCAACACAATTTATTAAAGAGATCGTCTTTTTCCCACTGCACATTCTTGGCTCCACTGTTGATAATTAATGGACCATGTACGCTTGGGTTTATTTCTGGGCTCTCTATCCCGTGCCACCGACGTGTTCGTGTTTATGTCACTCCCAAACTGTCTTGATTTCTAGGACTTTGTAGCATTGTTTGGAATCAGGGAGCATGTTGTCATCCACTTTGTTCTTCCAAGATTGCTTTGGCTTATTCAGGGTCTTTCGTGGTTCCATATACATTTTTATTCAATTTCTTTCATCAATGTTTTACAGATTTCACCTCCTTGGGTTAAGTCAATTCCTAGGTATTTCATTCCTTTTTGATGTGATCATAAAATGAGACTATTTTCTTAATTTCTCTTTCTGAGAGCTTATAATTGGTGTATAGAAGTGCGGCAGATTTTTTTTTTTTGCATATTTTATTGAATTTATTAGTCCTAACGAGGTTTTCTGTACGTGACATGTCATGTGTAGACAGTGACAATTTTACTTCTTCCTTTCAAATTTGGTGATTTTTATCCTTTTTTCTTGCTTACTTGCTCTGGCGAGGACTTCCAGTACTGCGTGGAGTTAAAGTGGTAATAGTGGAAGTCTTGGGGCCCCTGGGTGGCTCAGTCTGTTGAGCATCCAAATCCTGATTTCCACGCAGGTGGTGATCTCGGGGTTGTGAGACCGGGCCCTACATTGGGCTCCACACTGGGCATGGAGCCTGCTTAAGGCTCCCTCTCTACCCCTCCCCCACAATCTCTTAAAAAAAAAATTAAAATAAAGTGGCTGTAGTGGGAATCCTTGTCTTGTTCTGGATCTTAGAGGAAAAGCTTTCAGCTTTTCACCGCTGAGCATGATGTCAGCTGTGGGCTTGTTGCACATGATCTTTATTAGGTCAAAGTATGTTCCTTTTAATCAATTTTGTTAAGGGTGACTTTTTCCCTGTATATTCTTTTTAAATGGAAGGCCTAGGGCGTTTATAACAATTTAAAAAAAATCATTTCTGATAATTCTGTCGTTACCGTTGGATAGGACCTTTGCTGCCTGGTTTGAAGATTGAAACTCCATCCTGTAGATTCAGATTCAGGCTGGACTTTGGTGGAAAATTCTCAGAACAAGCGTGGTGGGCACATCACCTAGGGAGAGGGCAAGGCCAGCTGGTGGATATGCGACGGGGCAGAGGCCATAGAAGCGTATGAGACCACGGCAGGGAATAGTGATGGTTCCATTCAACCTATGACCTAAGGCATTTATTATCCCTTACCCCAGGCTAACGAAAACCGTGTGCGAACTGTCTCCATCCTCCAAGTCTAGAATTCTTCTAGAAACCCAGCAGCGCTGGCTGTAAATACTGAGGGTATCAGAAGGCGCTTTACCAACCAGGATTTCGCTTAGATTTTTTTTTAAGACTGAAGAATAATGACGCTCATCTTTATAAATTAAATAACGTACTTTAAAATGCCTAGCAAATGGTGGGTATTTGTTGTTTCTAAAGGCTGAGTAATATTCCATTGTATACATTCGCTTCGATGTGGGTGGAACTGGAGGGTCTGATGCGGAGTGAAGTAAGTCAATCGGAGAAGGACACACATTATATGGTCTCAATCATTTGGGCAATATAAAAAATAGTGAAAGGGAATAAAGGGGAAAGGAGAAAAAATGAGTGAAAATATCAGAGAGGGAGACAGCACATGAGAGACTCCTAACTCTGGGAAACGAACTGGGGGTGGTGGAAAGGGAGGAGGGCGGGGGGTGGGGGTGATAGGGTGACGGGCACTGAGCGGGGCACTTGATGGGATGAGCACTGGGTGTTATGCTATATGTTGGCAAATTGAACACCAATAAAAAAAAATAAAATAAAATGCCTAGCAATATCCGTTACTTAGGAGATGCCCCATAAATATGATTTTCCTTCTTTCTTTGCAAAAAAAAAAAAAAATGGCATTAATTCCCTCTTACTCATGTGATCTAAGTGTTCTAGGGAGGCGTTTCGGTCCTGGAGAAGCAGCTGCTAAGATGAGATTGGATTTGCAGGAGATTCACTGGGGAAAATCCCTAAGAAGGATAAAGGGGAGAGAGTGTGGAGGCTGGAGAGCTTCCCTGGGACCGTGACGCTCGTCCGCCACCTGGGAGAAGAGGAGGAGAGAGGAGAGCTTCAGAGTTTGCTGCAGCTCCGAGAAGGTCTGGGCCAGGCAACAGGGAAGCCCGGAGCCGTGATGGCCCCGTAGAGGGTCCTGTGATGGGGACGGGCTCCGGGGCTTTGTGTGAGAGCCGCCTCGCCTCACCGGGACCGCCGTGCATCCTCCGGGTACAGGCTGGCAGCCGCCGTGTTGCCGCGGCGGCAGCTCCGGGACGGAGGGATTGAACGGTGCGTTCCCAGAACTGTCAGCCCTACAGACAGGCTTTCCCCCCAAATGCGCAGCAGAAAACAAAACTAAAACAAAAACAAAGAAACCCACCCAAAAGTTGTTGAGGGCTTCTCACAGATTTCAGGTTATAGCTGAAACCAAACCTTCAGTAGTTGAAGGTTTTTGCAAAGATTTCACTTAATAGCCGGGAGGTAGAAGCGGCCTCTCCTGCGGGATGGTGGAAAGCAGCGCAGCGGCCTGGGAAGTCGAGGCTGCCGGCAGGAGCCGGGCCGATGTCCGGTCCTACAGAGGAGACTGCGAAGTGGGTCACTCTGCGGATGCTCTGTCGCTGAGACCATTAAGTCTGATAATTAATTCTCCGCTTTTAAGAGAGGAGATGACAAGTGCAGCGAGGCCTTGAGCGTGGTGGGCTCGCGCTTGAGGATTAGCAGGGTGAGGCGGATGCAGATTTGGGGGGATCCCGTTTTGTTCCCTGCGCCCCAGGGAGACAGAGGTGGAGAAGCGCGTTCATGGGGCATTTAGAGACCTGGGCTTCGCCTCCGGCATTTTCGCAGATTCAGGTTGCTCGGTGCATCTGGACGTCAGAGTCTCGGGGGAAACGCGGCAGCCGCCCCGCGGTTCTAACCTGCCAGGGGCAGGTGGGCAAATTTAAATTTTAGGTCGACCATGAATACCAGGCGTGGGTCCACGTTTTCTGGGGCCCGACACTTACATAACCTGTAGGAGCCCCTTTTATTATTTTATTTTATTTTTTTAAAGATTTTATTTATTTATTCATGAGACAGAGAGAGAGAGAGAGAGAGAGAGAGAGAGAGAAGCAGAGACACAGGCAGAGGGAGAAACAGGCTCCATGCAGGGAGCCCAACGTAGTACTCGATCCCGGGTCTCCAGGATCAGGCCCTGGGCCAAAGGCGGCACTAAACTGCTGAGCCACCCGGGCTGCCCAGGAGCCCCTTTTAGAAAAAGGACAGAAAATGTTTAAAATAAATTGGACGAAGAAACAGATACTTAGAAGAAAGAAAGAAATCACGACAAATTGCAAAACTGAACAAATGGCACAAATCACAAAATCCCGAAAACCTAATATTTTAATGAGCTAAGTACCTGACACACCTCTGATACTTTATCCCACGTTTTTTTTTTTTTTTGGTTGCATGCTTCTGTCCACCTCTCGAAACGACGACTTCGTAGGACCTGCTACATCATATTATCTTTTAGAAGATAATTTAGACTTTCCTCTAGCATGCTTGATCAAGAAAGTCATTTTTTTTTTTCCAGTTTATTGATGTCGACACCTAAAATTAGATTTTCATTGACAGGACGTGTGAGGCCTGTGAGCCCGTGTACTGAAGTTCAAGGTATTGAGTCATTGCTGTAAGTTCGTGTGTCATGGACACAGGAATTCTAACAAATCCTATTTCATGTAATTCTCACAGAAAAGAAACGTGTGGCATATTTTAATTATAGATACTGTATTTTTGAGTGTATCCTTTAGGGGAGAACTTCTCTTTCAATGAAGCATCTGTGAACGGAAAACTCTTTACAGAGAGAGAATTTACACGTCTGGGGGTTGGAAGGATTTTCCCCAGACAAGCTGGTGGCTGGGAACCTTTCAAACTCGTTTCCTCCGGGCCCCACAAGTGTTTGGGGTGTCGGGTGCCAGAGAACACCGGTTCCAGGGCCAATAGGCCTCGGCCGGGGCTGGCGGGGCCTCCTGGAGGCCGTTCTTACCACTCTTAACAGCAAGCGGATGAGCACTGCGTGTTATTCTGTATGTCGGCAAATTGAACAGCAATAAAAAATAAATTTATTATTAAAAAATAAAATAAAATAAAATAAAATATGTCTCTTGTAGACAGAAAAAAACAAAAACAAAAACCAAAACCAGCAAGCGGGGCTCGAGCAGACTCAGGAGGGACAGTCGAGCCATGGAAGTCCATCCCACTAGGCCCCCGGGGAGCGGATCCCCAGTTTAACTCTCCTGCGAGGTGTCCCCAGGACGCTGCAAGGCTCTTCCATTGCCCAGTGGGGGGACTGACGAGGGGATTGCTGTCGAGACGTCTGTGTTCCTTAACAACGTGCACTTCCAATCCCTGGCTCCTGCAGGTGTGCCCGGGTACCTGGCCGGCGAGGGCCTGCGGCGAGGAGGAGCCCGGTCAGCCCGCCCCGAGATGCCTGCAGGTTTGCAGTGAGACTGAAATGGGAGTTGCTGACGTGAGGGCTGTTCCCTGTTCCTCCAGAATGTTCCCTGGTTGATCTTGCTAAGATACCGAGTACGAGAAAATAGGCGATCGAAGGGCAGAGGAGGCCTTAGGATTAAAATCTGCTCTGAATTCTACAGTTCTGATTTTTTAGTCTCGAAAATAATATCTCGGGGATCCCTGGGTGGCGCAGCGGTTTGGCGCCTGTCTTTGGCCCAGGGCGCGATCTTGGAGACCCGGGATCGAATCCCACGTCGGGCTCCCGGTGCATGGAGCCTGCTTCTCCCTCTGCCTGTGTCTCTGCCTCTCTCTCTCTCTCTCTGTAACTATCATAAATAAAAAAAATAAATAAATAAAAAAATTAAAAAAATTAAAAAAAAAAAGAAAATAATATCTCCCAGTGATAGACTCTCTTTTCAGGCACAGTATTTAATCCCACGTCGTATTTGTAGAAAGGTGTCACAAGGTCGCAAGGTCAAAGGGCACGAAAGTGAACACGTGCAAACTGCAGTGTCCTTCTCGTGTCCCCAACACCCGGAGCTGCTTCCCCCGGGGACCACGGCACGGTGTTTGCGAGGCAACAGCGTCCTGGTCTCTAATGTTTCAGTTTTGGGCAGCGACAGTTGGGAGCGTGTGTCATCAAATTTGTATTCTTTTTGCATGTTTTACTATACACGGATCTATCTTTGTAGGCTCCCCCTTTTTTTAAAAAAATAATAAATGCAAGCCTATCGTAGGCTTTTTTTTTTTTTTTGCCTACTCCATGCTTTTTCCTTGACGACTGTGTCTCACTGGGCACGGGGCGACTCAGTGGGTGACCGTCGGCCCTCAGCTCAGGTCGTGATCCCAGGTCCCGCGTCCGGCCCCGTGTTGGGCCCCTGCTCAGCGGGGAGTCTGCTCCCTCCCCCTGCTTGGGCGCGTGCTCTCTCTCTCTCTCACGCTCTCTGTCAAATTAATAAAATCTTTAAAAGAAAAGAAACAAACGACTTCTAAAGAAAAAAAAAAAAGACTCACGGACTGTTCGTATCAATCAAGAGCTTCCCGGCTCCTGACAGCTGCGTGACCTCACACGGCCAGAGCCCATGTGACTCCTCCCCGCCAACGGGCACTTGGAGCTCTTGTGATTTCTTTTTCTGTTCTAAGCAATGTTTCGGGGCACAGAGCATCTCTCCTGCAGCAACGCCTGGAGGATAACGTGTGCGTTACAACTGCTGCTTAGCATCAGCATTCGGGGCTGCGGCCTTTATGAATGTCTGCAAGCTGCCACCCACACACATGGTCCCGGTAGCCCCTGGCCGGCTGCACACGGCGATGCCTCTGCTCGCTTCCTTGCCAGCAAAGTGGGGCTTAAACTCTTTGATCTTTACCAATCTGATGAAAAATAAATTAGTTTTGGAGGGTGGCTTTCGTGTGCATTCCTTTACTATGGACGCAGCTCCTTTGTTATGAATGTACCCCTTCGCCCCCGCTTCTGTAGTCACTGTCTCTCCTGCTTCTCCCTCCCACCTCCGGAGGTCCTCGGGGTGCACTGGGCCCGCCCCAGGGCTAAGGGCAGCTGGTAAGCAACATAAATTCCCTGGTAAGCTGGGCTCCTTCTCCTGCGTTTCAGTGTATTCTTTGGCTCTGGTGATTTTTGTTATTGATACGTAGGAATTCTGTGTGTGTGTTAGGAAAACCGGCCCTTTGTGGCAGGTACAAGTTGCTGACGGTTCCTGCGCTTCCCATAGCTTGTCATCTGACTTCGCCTATGATGCTTCTTGTCTTGAAAAATCTTAAAAATTTTATAGAATAGAATTTATCTGTTTTTTACTTTTTGGCTCTCGGTGGTTGTTGTATATTGTTGTTGTTGGTTTTTTTTTTCTTTTTTCCATACGTGGGCCTTCCTTGTTCTGAGGTTACAAAGAAAATCTATGATTTCTTCTGCTTGTGTGATATTATTTTATTATTTTTTTTACATTTAAGTACTTGAACCACCTAGAGTTTGTTTTGGTGTAAAATCAATGGCTCCAGCTTCCTGCCCCCACCCCCCGCCCCGCCACCCAGATGACCACCCAGTTAATGACGACATGGAGTTGAGATTTGTCTCTGATGTTATATAATAATTCTACACATTTAGGTTAGTTTCAGTTTAGTGTCCTGATCTGTTGCTTACGCACTAATATCACGCTATTTAGGAGCTTTATGTTTGCATATTGGATAGGGCTGACTCCCTCTCATTATTTTCCTGGTCATTCTTGCTTGTTTTTCCATATACACTTTAGAATTAGCTTTTCCACTTAAAATATACCATTGCTATCTAAACTGGAATCATGTTAAATTTATAGACTAACACTGGGAGAACTTATGATATCTTTATTAGTACAGAGATTTCCCATCCAAGAACATATTAGGCTTTTTCATCTGCCCAAGTCTTTTCTGTGATTTAAAGTTTTCTCTATGTCTTACAATTCTTTTGGTTGAGCTTATATCTAGGAATTTTTAATTGTTGCTATTGGAAATAGGATTTTTCTTCCATTTTAACTTACAATTATTGGTTGTATAAAGGCTATCTATAAATATCGCTGATTCCTGTATATATGTTATATATAGAAATTCCTATATATAAATATTATACCAAGTCACATTACTGAATTCTTTTTTTCTAGTTTTATGGAGCTATAATTGACATAAAACCTTATATTAGTTTAAGGTATACAGCCTTACAGCATAATGATTTGATCTACGTATATATTGTGAAATGATCACTGGAATAAGATTAGTTAACACATCTGTCACCTCATATAGTTAAAAGTTTTTCATGTATTAAATTTTAAAATCTACTCTCTTAGCGACTTTCAATATACACTATTGTTAGCCATTGTTACCATAGTTTACATTACATCCCCAGAAATTATTGATCTTATAACTAGAAGTTTGTACGTTTTGAGTTCCTTCACCTATTCCTCTTACCAGCCCCCAACCCCCCGCTGCCCTTCAACTTTTGGCAGCCACCAATCTGTTCCTTGTGTCCGGGAGTTTGGTATCTGTGAGTTTGGAAACAGGTTTTTTTAGCACCTTGGCTACTTTAAAAATGCTATACTGTGGGGATCCCCAGGTGGCTCAGCAGTTTAGCACCTGCCTTTGGCCTAGGGTGTGATCCTGGAGACCCGGGATCGGGTCCCGCATTGCATGGAGCCTGCTTCTCCCTCTGCCTGTGTCTCTGCCTCTCTCTCTCTCTCTCTCTCTGTGTGTGTCTTTCATGAATAAATAAATAAAATCTTTACAAAAAAATGCGATACTGAACTTGGGGGGTATCAATACCTCTTTGAGATAGTAATTTCACATTTACATATATCTCCAGAAATGGTACTGCTAGATCACAGGGTGGCTCAGTTTTGAATTTAAAAAATTTGAAGTGTAGTTGGTGTGGTGTTGGGTTAGTTGCAGGTGTCCAGCACGGTGATTCCACATCTCTGTGCGTTTCGCTCCCTCCTGTCCCCTTTCAGCACTGTTGCAGTGCCATCGACTACCCCCTATGCTCTACCTTGGGCCCCGTGACTTATTTATTCCGTGACTGGAAGCCTGTCTCACCCTCTTCCCTTCACCTGTTTTGCCCATCACCCTCCCGCCCCCTGCAAGCACAAGTTTGTTCTCTGTAGTAATGGCTTGGTTTCTGCTTTTTTTTTTGGTTTGTTACTTCATTTGTTTTGTAGATTCCACGTATAAGTGAAATCACGTGGTGTTTTTTCCCTCCTTCTTCTTTCATTTAGCATAATACCTTCTTATGCTGGGTCTGTCCATGTTGTTGTAAATGACAAGATCTCATTCATTTTTATAGCTGAGTAATATTCGTGTGTGTGTGTGTGTGTGTGTGTGTGTGCGCGCGCGTGTGTGTGTGTGTGTGAGACGGGAAGGGGGGAAGGAGGGCGGGAGAGAGGGAGGGAGAGTAGGAGGGAGAAGGAGGGAGAGGGAGGGAGGGAGAGCGGGAGGGAGGATGGGGAGACAGAGATGAGCATCTTCTTTATCCTTTCTTCTGATGAGCACTCAGGTTCTTCCAAGCCTTGGCTGTTGTGACTGATGCTACAATAAACATAGGGGGGCACGTATTTTTTGAATTACTGTTTTGTTTTCTTTGGGTAAATACCAGTAGTGCAATTATTAGATCATGTGATATTTCTATTTTTAATTTTTTTTAAATAATTTTTTTTTAAATTTTTATTTATTTATGATAGTCACACACACAGAGAGAGAGGCAGAGACATAGGCAGAGGGAGAAGCAGGCTCCATGCACTGGGAGCCTGACGTGGGATTCGATCCCGGGTCTCGAGGATCGCGCCCTGGGCCAAAGGCAGGCGCCAAACCGCTGCGCCACCCAGGGATCCCTCTATTTTTAATTTTTAAAAAAAATTTTTTTGAGGCACGTCAATACTGTTTTCCACAGTCTGTACCAGTTCACATTCCTACCAACAGTGCACAAGAGTTCATTTTTCTCCACATTCTTGCTAACACTTATTATTTCTTACCTTTTTGATAGTAACCGTTCTGACAGGTGTGAGGTGGTATCTCCTGTGGCTTTGATTTGCATTTCCCTGATGATGGGTGATGCTGAACATCTTTTCATGTGTCTGTTGGCCACCTGGATGTCATCTTTGGAGAAATGTCTATTCAGGTTCTCCTCCCATATTTTTTTTTTTTTAATTTATTTATTTATTTATTTATTTATTTATTTATATATTATTTTTAAAATACAGGTCTTTTTTTTTTAAGATTTTATTTATCCATTCATAGAGACAGAGAGAGAGAGGCAGAGACCCAGGCAGAGGGAGAAGCAGGCTCCATGCAGGGAGCCCGACGTGGGACCCAATCCCGGGCTCCAGGACCACACCCCCGGGCTGCAGGCAGTGCTCAACCGCTGTGCCACCGGGGCTGCTCTCCCCCTATTTTTTAAATAGATTATTTAATTTATTATTATTATTTTGTGAGTGTGTGTGTTTGTGTTTGTTTCTCTTTATATGTTGTCGTTGTTAACCCCTTATTGACCATATCATTTGCAAATATCTTCTCCCATTCAATATTTGCCTTTTCATTTTGTTGGTTTCCTTTGATGTGCAGAAGCTTTATATTTTGGTGTAGTCACAACAGTCTATTTTTGCTTACGTTTCCCTTGACTGAGAAGACCTATCTAGAAAAATGTTTCTAAGGCTCATGTCCAAGAGATTACTGCCTTTATTTTCTTCTAGAAATCTTATGGTTTCAGGTCTCATATTTAGGTTCTTAACCCATTTTCAGTTTATTTTTGTGGATGATGTAAGAAGTAGTCCAGTTTCATTCTTTTGCATGTTGCTGTCCAAGCACCATTGGTCGAAAAGACGGTCTTTCCCCCATTGTATAGTCTTGCTCCCTTTGGCATAGATTAATTGACCATAAGTCATGGTTTATTTCTGGATCTGCTGTTCTGTTCCATTGATCTGTATGTCTGTTTTGTGCTGGTACCATACTGTTTCGATTACCACAGCTTTGTAGTGTATCTTGAAATCTGGAGTTGTGAAGTCTCCAGCTTTGCTATTCTTTCTCAAGATTCCTTTGGCTATTCAGGGTCTCTTGTGGTTCCATACAAATTCTAGTATTATTTGTTCTTCTGTGAAAAATGCTATTGTTGTTTTGATGAGGATTGCACTGAGTCTGTAGATTGCTGTGGGTAGAATTGGCATTTTAGAAATTTTAACTCTTCTACTTCATGAGCTTCAAATGGAATAGCTTTCCATTTGTCTTATGTCCTCTTCAATTTCTTTCACCAATGTTTTGTAGTTTCAGAGTACAGGCCTTTTACCTCCTTGGTTAAGTTTATTTCTAGGTATTTTATTCCTTTTGGTGCAGTTTTTATCTTAATTTTTCTTTCTGCTATTTTGTTATTAATGAATAGAAACAAACCAACTTCTGTATATTAACATGGTATTCTGTAACTTCACTGAATTCATTATTTCTAATAGTTTTGGGGTTTTTTTCTGAAATCTTTAGGATTTTCTATGTATGGGATATCAGGTCATCTATAAATAGTGACAGTTTTACTTCTTCCTTACCAACTGGGATACATTTTCTTTCTTTCTTTCTTTCTTTCTTTCTTTCTTTCTTTCTTTCTTTCTTTCTTTCTTTCTTTCTTTTTTCTTCGTTCTTTTCTTTCCATCTATCTACCTATCTACCTATCATCTATCTATCTAATGGCTGCCACTAGGATTTCCTGTACTATGTTGAATAAAACTGGTGAGAGTGGACATCCCTGTCTTGTTCCTGATCTCTGAGGTAAAGGTCACAGTTTTTCACCATTGAGTATGATGTTAGCTATGGGTTTGCCATATATGGCCTTGATTATGTTGAGGTGTATTTTCTCTAAACCCACTGTGTTGAGAATTTTTGACATGAATGATATTGTACGTTGTCAAATGCTTTTTCTGCATCTATTGAGATGATCTTTAACTTTATTAATGTGACATGTCAGTTGATTTGTGGATATTGAGCCATCCTTGCATCCCTGGGAAAAATCCCACTTGATCATGGTGAGTGATCCTTTTAATATGTTGTTGAATGTAGTTTGCTAAAACTTTGTTGAGGATTTTTGTGTCTGTGTTCATGAGGGATACTGGCCTTTCATTTTCTTTTTTTGTAGTCTGTCTGGTGCTGGTATCAGGGTAATGCTGACCTTGTAGAATGTATTTGGAAGCTTTCCTTCCTCTTCTATATTTTGGAATAGTTTGAGAAGACTGTTACTAACTTTTCCTTAAATGTTTGGTAGACACTGTCCTGGATTTTTGTTTGTTGTGAGTTTTTTTTTTTTAATTTTTTTTTTAAATTTTTATTTACTTATGATAGTCACAGAGAGAGAGAGAGAGAGGCAGAGACACAGGCAGAGGGAGAAGCAGGCTCCATGCACCGGGAGCCTGACGTGGGATTCGATCCTGGCTCTCCAGGATCGCGCCCTGGGCCAAAGGCAGGCACCAAACCGCTGCGCCACCCAGGGATCCCAGTTTTTTTTTTTTTTAATCACAAATTCAATTTTGTTACTAATTGGTCTGTTCAGGTTTTCTATTTCTTTCTAATTTAATTTTGGAAAGTTATATGTTTCTAAGAATTTATCTATTTCTTCTAGGTTGTCCAATTTGTTGGCATATCATTTTTTCATATACTTTGTATTTCTCTGGTATGTGTTGCTGCTTCTCTTTCATTTCTAATATTTACTCCTTTCTCTGTTTTTCTTGGTAAATTGGGTAAGGGTTTATCCGTTTATCTTTTCAAAGAATAAGCTCTTGAATGTATCAATCTTTTCTATTATTTTAAGTCTCTATTTCTGCTCTGATCTTATTTATTTCTAAATTTGAGCTTTGTTCTTCTTTTTCTAGTTCATTTAGATGTAAGATCCGATAGTTTGAGTTTTTTGTTTCTTAAGATAGGCCTGTATTGCTATAAACTTTGCTCTTATAACTGTTTTATGCTGTGTCTCACATATTTGTACCATTGTGTTTTCATTTTCATTTTTCTCTATGTATTTTTTTCTTTGTCTTCATGTATTTTTTAAAAATTTCTTTTGATTTCTTTGTTGACGTATTGGTTGTTTAGTAGCATGTTGTTTAGCATCCATGTGTTTTTGTTTTTTGTAGGTTTTTTTTTCCCCAAGATTTTATTTATTTACTCATGGGAGGCACAGAGAGTGAGAAAGAGACACAGGCAGGGGGAGAAGCAGGCTCTCTGTAGGGAGCTTGATGCAGGACTGGATCCTAGGACCCCGGGATCCTGACCTGAGCTAAAGGCAGATGATTAACCACTGAGCCACCCAGGCATCCCTGTTTGAGAGCTTTTATCATGAATAGTTTTGAGTTTCATTTAATGCTTTCTCTACACCTATTAAGATGAAAGATTAAAAATCATACAATTGTTCTATTAATGTGATGTATCACATTGATTTTGTGGATGTTGAGCCATACTTGCATTCCTGGAATTAATCCCACTTGATCATAATGTATGGTCCTTTTTAATGTATTTATTTAGTTTGCTAATATTCTGCTGAGGATGTTTGCATCAATGTTCATCAGAAATATTGTTATTATTGTTTAAAACGATGTTATTTATTTATTCATGATAGACATAGAGACAGAGAGAGGCAGAAACACAGGCAGAGGAAGAAGCAGGTTCCAAGCTGGGATCCCAATGTGGGACTTGATCCCGAGACTCCAGGATCATGCCCTGGGCCAAAGGCAGGTGCTGAACCACTGAGCCACCCAGGGATCCCTCATCAGAAATATTAATCTGTAATTTTCCTTCTTTCAGTCTATATGTATTAATCAGGGTAAAGCTGGCCTCTTAAAATGAGTTTGAGAGTATTTATTCCTCTTCTATTTTTTAGAAGAGTTTGGAAAAAAATTGGTACAATTTTTTTCTTTAAATGTTTGGTAGAATTCAGAAGTAAAACTATCTGGTCTTGGCCTTTTATTTGTTGGGAGGTTTTTGATTACTGATTCAATTGCTTTACAAGTTATCAATCTGTTTACATTTTCTGTTTCTTCCTGTTACAGTCTGGTATACTTTACATTTCTAGGAATTTATCCATTACTTCTAGTTTGTCCAAATTATTGGCATATAATTTTCCCTCATTTCTTATGTATCTTTGTATCTGTGTATCAGTTATAACATTTTCTCTTTAATATCTGAGTTTGTCTTCTTTTTTAATTTATTAAATATTTGTCCCCTTTTTATCCTTTAAAAAGCAAGATCTTAGTTTCTTTTTTTAAAAGATTTTATTTATTCATGAGAGACACACAGAGAGAGGCAGGGACACAGGCAGAGAGAGAGAGAAGCAGGCTCCCCGCAGGGAGCCCAATGTGGGACTCGATCCCCTGAGCCAAAGGCAGACACTCAACTGCTAAGTCACCCAGGAGTCCTGCTCTTAGTTTCATTGATTTTTTTTCTTTTGTCTTTTTAGTCTGTATCTCATTTATCTGTGCTCTGGTCTTTGTGTGTGTGTGTGTGTGTGTGTGTGTGTGTGTGCTCTGGTCTTTATTTCCTTCCTTCTAACTTTGGTATTAGTTTGTCCTTGTTTTTCTAGTTCCTTGAGGTGTAAAAGTTAGTTTTTTTTTTAACCTGAGCTTTTTTCTTTTTTAACTGAATGTAGGTGTTTATTGCTATGAGCTTTTCTCTTATAACTGCTTTTGCAGCATCCCATAATTTTGGTATGTAGTATTTCCATTTTCATTCATCTCAAGGTATTTTTAAAAATTATCTGTTTAAGTGCTTCTTTGATTTATTGGTTGTTCAGTAGCATGCTGTTTAATCCCCACTAATTTGTGAAATTTTCAATTTTCATGTAATTGATTTGTAGTGTCATATCACTGTGGTTGGGAAAAATGCTTGATATGATTTCAGTCTTCTTAAATTTATTGAGACTTGTTTTGTGGTCTAATGTACACTCTATCCTGGAGAATATTTTATGTGCACTTGAGAAGAATGAATATTCTGCTATGGTTGGATGGAATGTTTCATAAACATCTGTTAGGTCCATCTGGTCTGAAGTATAGTGTAAATCCAATATTTCCTTATTAATTTATTTGGATGATTTATTTATTGTTGAAATGGCATGTTTAAGTCCTCTACTGTTATTGCACAGCTATTTCTCCCTTCTGGTTTGTTGCTATCATCTTTATATATTTATGTGCTCTTCTTTTGAGTGTTAAATATTTACAAATGTTACCCTCATGTTGCTTTGACCCCTTTATCATTGTACCTTTGTCTCCCATTTCACTGTCTTAAGTTTATTTTGTCTGATAAAGTGTGCCCAACCCTGCTTTCTTTTGGTTTCTATATGCATGGATTATCTCTTACAATCCCTTTCACTTTCAGTCTATATGTATCCTTAAATCTAAAGTGAGTCTCTTGTAGGCAGTGTATGGTTGGGTCTGGGATTTTTGTTGTTGTTGTTCATTTTTTAACCCAGTCAGCCACTCTGTATCTTTTGTTTGGAGAACTTAGCTTATTTACCATTAAAGTAATTATTGATAAGTATGGACCTACTTTTGCCATTTTGTTAATTGCCTTCCGACCATTTATAATGTCTTCATTCCTCCTCTATTCTTTGTGTTTTCTTTTGTGATTTCATTATTTTCTGTGGTGGTATCTTAACTTCTTTTCTCTTTCTCTTTTGTGTATCTATGTCAGGATTTTGCTTTGTGGTTGCCGCAAAGCTTACATTAAGCATATTTATAATAGCGTATTTTAAGCTGATGACTTAAGTTCAAATGCATACTAAAGCCTATATATTTATAAGACACTCCCATGTCATATATTATTGATGTCACAATTTATATTTTTTATTTTGTGTATGTATCCTTTAATTATTATACTTATTTTAACTACTTTTGCCTTTTATCCTTCATACTAGATTTATAAGTGATTTATCCACCAACATTACAGCATTAGGGTATTCTGATTTTAACTATATATTTACCTTTGCCGGTGAGATTTATACTTTCATATATATATATTTTTTTGTTACAAATCAGTATTCTTTTGTATTAGCTGGAAGAGGTCCCTTTAACATTTCTAGTAAGGCTGGTCTAGTGGTGACAAACTCCTTCAACTTTTGGTTGACTTGAAAACTCTCCTTCAGTTCCAATGGACAGCTTTGTGGGATAGAGTATTATTGATTGGCACAGTTTTTCTTTCAACACTTTGAATATATTGTGCCACTCTCTTCAGGCCTGCAAAGTTTCTGCTGAAAAATATGCTGATAATTTTTGGAGGGCTCTCTTGTATATAACAAATTGTTTTTCTCTTGCAGCTTTTAAGAGTCTTTCTTTGTCTTTAACTTTTGACAATTGAATTATAATATTTCTGGTGTGGATCTTTTTAGTTTCATTTTATTTAGAGCTTTCTGGATTTCTGGTATCCTTTTTTTTTTTTAAAGATTTTATTTATTTATCCATGAGAGACACACACAGAGAGAGAGAGAGAGGCAGAGACATAGGCAGAGGGAGAAGCAGGCTCCATGCAGGGAGCCTGACGTGGGACTCGATCAGGGGTCTCCAGAATGAGGCCCTGGGCTGAAGGCGGCACTAAACTGCTGAGCCACCGGGGCTGCCCCTCTGGTATCCTTTTTGTACTTGATCTAGTCAGTTGCTAAACCTTTCCATTGAATTTTTCAGTTCAGCTAATGTATTCTTTAGCTCTTTATTTTCTATCGATGTTTGCTTACATTTTCTCTTTGTGGAAATTTTCACTTTGTTCTCCTGACCTCATTCTCTTTTGACCATTCATTGTTCTCCTGACCTCATTCTCTTTTGACCATTATTTTAAACTCTCTATCAGGTAAATCATTGTTCTCCATTTCATTAAGGTCTGTTTCTTGAGTTTTATTATTTTCTTTTGTTTGTAACCTGTTCTTCTGTTACTTCATTTTTCTTAACTCTATTGGTTTCTGTGCATTGCCTAAAACAGCCACCTTTCTCAGTCTTGATAGGATGGTCTTGTGTAGGAGATGAACTGGACTTATCTCTTGTTTGTTGTTTGCTTTCTTAAAATTTTGTGATTGTCCAAGCTGCATCTTTTTTCATAGTGGCTCCCAATAGTTGAGGGTATTCCAAGGCTTGTCAGTATTTCAAGAGGAGGATCTCAGTTAACACTTAGATGCAGGCTGATTGGAAGCCAGACCTTCAGGCAGCAACTTTTAAAGTATGTAAATAGACCTCTTTTAGGAAAAGGCAGGTTGGGTGTATCTATGTTTCTCTCTGCACTGAGCATTGGAGTTTAATTGGTTAAAAAGTATTTCTTTGTCACTACTTTGTTGGATCTGGAACTCAGGTCCCAGAACTAGGCAGAGAGAATGAAAATGGTGTCTCCCAGCCTCCTCAGTTTCCAGGGAGTATTGCAGACTGTCCCTGGGTATATGCCTGACCCTCAGGCAGCAGCTTTTAAAGTAAGTAAGTAGTTCAGGAAAGACTGAGAGATGGGCATTTCTCTCCACTGTCTCTGCATGGAGTCCTGAGATGTGGAATAAGCGCGGCGAGTTCATGCAAAGTTATTAACTATTTGTTTGCTATAGTCCTGTGGGCCCTGTGGATGGAAATTTTGTTGGCTCTCAGAGCTAGATGTTTTGGGGACCCATCCCTCAGGTGGAAGTCTTAAAAGCTAAGGGAATAAATATGGGTCCAAACCCTTCACTCAGAGAGAAGCTGGAGGTTTTGGGTTATATGTTGTGCCAGGAGTGGGGGTTTATGGTGCAAGTGTGTATCAGTGTTTCCTACTCATGTCAGTCTGGGTTTTTCTCATTCATTGAATGTGTGGGAGTTATTCAGTTAGTTTCTGGATTTCTCACAGATGGAATTGTTCAGTGTATAGCTGTCGATCTGATGTATCCATGGGAGGAGGTGAGTTCAGGAGCTTTCAATGTTGCCATCTTGGACTGGAACCTCTGAATTATTTTTGTTTACAACAGTTTTGGTTCTTTTGGTTTTTTCCATGTGAACAATCTTATAATATGCAAATAGTTATCTTCTCCATTCCAATTTTTATAGCTCTATTTTTTTTCTACTGATTGATTGTTTTAGCTAGTACCCTGGAACAATGTGAAATAAATAGTTAAAGTTGTAGTGGATAATCATGTTATCTTATTTCTGACCTTTATGAGACTTCTTCTAGTATTTCCTAATCTGGCTTTTAGACTGAGGGAAGGAGAGAGAAAGGGGAGGGGAAGAGTGAAAGAGGGGTTATTTTGTGATCTTGAAGAAGTGTACATCTATTTAAGAAATGAAGGTTTTATATCAAGAATCCCTGATGATTCCAAAATATCACATATTTGTAACAAACAAACACTTTCTCATAAGGGAGGCATTTAGGATATGTCACATTTCAAATATTTTGCAGAGCTATAAAAGGGATTTATTTCACTGGAAAAAAAAAAAAAGAATGCCTGATGAAATATATAGCCTGGCTGTGTATTATTGCATGAGTAAGCATTTGATTGAGACATCTGATTGAAATTGAATCTTCATTCACCAGTTTTGGCATGGAAAACCTTCCAGGTATATTAAACGTATAATGTCTCTACTTTATATCACTAGAGAACCAAGAGGACCCCTTTATGCATTACTCACTGTGACCCACCTGTCTCTTCCAATCAGTTGGTGAGAACCATGCACATGGCCCAGAAGGATTATTATCAAAGGGAAATAAATGGTTGCAAAGAAGCAAAGGAATGACTGAATGATGGTGTAATAGTGTCCTATTGCTGCTGTAACACCACAGATTTAGCAGCTTGAAACAACACAAGCTTATTTTCTTAAAGTTTTGTAATTCAGAAATCTGAAGTGGGTCCCAGTGGACTAAAGTCAAGGTGTTGTCAGGATTGTGTTTCTGTCTGGAGACTCTAAGGGAAAATCTGTTTTCTTTTCAGCTTGCAGATGCTGTCCCTTTGTCCTTTTTTTGACTCATGGGTCTCCTTCCCTCATCTTCAAAGCCAGTAGCATAGCATAGCTCCGACTCTGCTTTTGCCTTCAGCTTTTCCTTTGATTTTCTTATTATGCCACCTCCTTCTGCTTTAAGGCCCATTATGACTATACTGGACCCATCCCAGTATTGTTTTTAAAGATTTTTATTTATTTATTCATGAGAGAGAGACACACACACACTCAGACAGAGACACAGGCAGAGGGAGAAGCAGGCTCCATGCAGGGAGCCCGATGTGGGACTCGATCCCAGGACCCCAGGATCACAACCTAAGCTGAAGGCAGACACTCAACCACTGAGCCACCCAGGCATCCCAAGACCCATCCCAGTATGAAGTTATTTGATTTCCAGCCTTAACTCCAGCTGCGACCTTCATTCCCTTTTGCATATAACCCAACATATTCAGTGGGTCCAGAGATGAAAACACCTTTGCGCATCACTTTTCAGCCTACCACCAGTGGCATACTTTTAGGGGTTTGTGGAGTCTAAATGGAGGGAACCCAAACTGAAGGAACCACATGAAGAGGAGAGAAGGTGGCTAGTATTGAGAGATGACTCAGGTCTGGTACAATGTGCAAACCGGGAAGCCATAGGAGCCAAGCCAATGCCTGTAGACCTTCCGGTGACTTAAAAAAAAAAAAATTAACACTTTATTTCTTTGGAGCATCTTAGATTGACAGAAAAACTGGACAGAAAGTACAGAGAATTTTCATTTATCCCCATATATGCAGTCTCCCCTGACTTGAGGGAGCCTTGCATGTCCCCTGGGTGGAGGGGGGAGGTCATGGCTGTCCTTCCCATTGGTATTTGGTGTCAAGTGGATGGGATGCCTGTACTGGCCCTGAGATCCAGATTCTATTTTGACTTCCATATGGGGCCACCCCTTTTCTAATGACCCAGGATACTGTCAGGACCCCTAAACAAAAGACAGGTTCCTTAATGACTGGGGAGAGGGGTGGGCAGAGACAGTGGTGCTGAAAGAAAAGTCTCCAACATCAATATTGGTGAAGACCATTCCTGTGGCACTAATATCAGCATTTAAATTCTTACTTTCAGGACACCTGCGTGGCTCAGCGATTGAGCATCTGCCTTCAGCTCAGGTCGTGATCCTGGGGTCCTGGGATCAAGTCCCCCATTGGCCTCCCTGCTGGGAGCCTGCTTCTCCCTCTGCCTGTGTCTTCTGCCTCTCTCTCTGGGTCTCTCGTGAATAAATAAATTCTTACTTTCTGGTAATTTATATAAGATAAAGGCAGAATGCAACCACATGTCAAATAACTATGCAATCCGTTGAGCCAAGGTGATGGTTGGCTGGATTGAATGGTTGTGGCTTAGAACTGCTGGTACGAGCTCCGAGTGTGACTGAAAGGCTGACTCAGACTCGGGAAGTGGGTTTAGGAGTCTCAGTTTATAGTGTGAAAGAGTTTGACTTGGATAAGATTCAAACATAGAGAAGTTGAGGGCCTGGCAGGGTCTCTGTAATCCCAGAGGGAAGCCCGAGGAGCCAGACCCTTTGTTTGCTAATTCGGCCACATTAGCTTTATTAATTGTTCACTTAGATTTTGGGGTAAATGTAATACCTCGCCAAACAGAGCAGTAAAGAAAGCCTTACTGTCCTTTCTTTGAGCCTTCAGAGCACCAAAGGAACAAATCCTAGCTTCTTGGGCTGTATTTAAGAGCCCTCTTTATCAGAGTAGCAAAAGATCCTGGTTTTCATGAGGATCTCAGAGTCCGTGGTGTGTGGTATTGGCTTCCACTGGTGCATTTCTCTGTCTCTTTCTTGCAAGGTGTCTCTGATGGGGGGGTCTGGGTGCAGAGGCCCGGTGGGGGACACACTGCTTTTCTTGGTTAAAAAAAAAATCAAATAGAATACAGCCAGTGTGTTACATGTGTGTTGGGCGTTAGCATTTATAAAACATCATTATATATGATGTCTCCAAGAGACCCTTCCCGTAGCGGACAGTACTCCATGCTCCTGGGGAGTATTAATACACATTAATATGTATGTGGTATGTGCGCATCCATCTCTATAGCATTTGAATGATTTATAATTTACAAAACACTCTTACAAATATATCCTCTCTCAAGGAGAGGAAACTACTTAGTGCTCCTGCTCCCTTGGGTATAAGTAAATATTAAATTGTGTTTCACAGCACTAGGATTGCTTCCTCTGTTAAATTAGATCCTTTGCTTAAAACCTGGACGCCAGCAGACTTTTAGCTTCACTGAGGGCCATGATTTGTGCTGGGAAGGGCAGCATTATTGTGCTAATATAAGACACCTCATTGGCTCTTTCAGAGATTTCCCTTGACATGCTCATCATTTCTTGCAGCAGAAGAGAGCTTAGAGCGATAGCTCTTTTGCAAGCTGTCCTTTCTCCACCTTCGGGAATTCCTGCCTAAATTTCTCATTCTTTTTTCATTTTTAAGCCTCAGGTAAATGGCTTTTCACTTCAGATACAAGTGAGTGCGTGGGGAGTCAGACGCCTGGTGCAGGGATATGCCTGCCATAGGGTGTTTTACCTCCACAGGCACCATTTCTGAATTCTGTTGTATTTGAATTCTATTTTCCTTAGTGTTAAGTTACGTCTTTTTCTGGCATTTTTAATGTCATCATGGCTTCAATAGAGATTGAAAGCACCATCAGATGCCGAGTCTGCTCACACTTCTTATCCCTTATTTTGGGTGCTGACCCTGAACCACACTCGTTCTATTTGTGACACCCGCTAAATTTACATTCAGAGGCCAAATCAAACTCTATGTTGTTGAATTGGTGATAATAGTCATTATTCAATGAAGCGAGAATCGTTTCAAGTAAGTACTTAAAGCCTTACATCATCTGTTCTTCCTGAAAGATTAGCTTTAAGGAAACCTGATGCCCAATCTCAAGAAACACCTTCAACCATACGTGTGGATGGTCTTAAATAAAAAGGTCCTTTGATATCCATTTTGGTGCCTTCTTTTAGTGATGAGCTGGGTGATTTCTAGCTCCGGTTCTGTACTAAATGGCCCCGCTTAGCTCTGAACCGTAACTGTCAGCCTCCTTTGCAGCTGTGCACGGCCATCGCCTGAGTTCGGGGCACCAGGCCATGGGCAGGAACAATGGATGCAGCTTCTGGATTTCCACCACCCGGGAAGAGGCGAGGACAGGAGCAACCTTGTGAGCCGAGAGCCAAGGGCGCGGGGCCCCCCGTGGACCCCATTCCACTTCCCCCAACCGCCCACCGGTGGACTGTAGCACTGGTTTGGTGTAGCAGCTTGGGCTGTTCTTTAATAGAAACGAGCCCCCTTATGACAGGACGCGCCAAGTTTCAGTGGAAGCTGTCCATGTGGAGCTAGTTTCAGTGGAAGCTGTCCATGTGGAGCTAGAAATCACAGTGGCTGGCGGCTGCCTTCGTTCTCTCCTTTTTCCAATCCGTTCTGCGACAAAAGGCTACCCTGACGTTTAAAATCTTAAAGTCTTGGGATGCCTGGGTGGCTCAGTGGTTGAGCGTCTGCCTTTGGCCCAGGGCATGATCCTGGAGACCCGGGATGGAGTCCCACATCGGGCTCCCTGCATGGAGCCTGCTTCTCCCTCTGCCTGTGTCTCTGCCTCTCTCTGTGTCTCTCATGCATAAATAAATAAAATCTTAAAAAAAAAAACTTAAAGTCTCCTGCCAACCCCCAGTCACCCAGAACCCGAAACCCCTGGCATTGGGCCGAAGCCAAATCAGTGTTTGCTTTGGCTGAAAACAGACTTCCCGACTAAAAGTAATCTAAAAGAATTATCAAAAATTCAAAAAAAAAAAAAAAAGTTAGGGCTTTGGTCTTCTCTCCCAACAGGAAGTCTGGAGGAAGGTGTTTCCAGTTTAGCAGTTCAGTGATGTCCGGACTCTGCCTGCCTTTGCGTAGCGTTGTTGGCTTCTCCTTAGAGCCCCGCTGCCCTAGGGGGAGGCCGCACGTCCTCTCACCCATCCCAGTGTAGACGGGAAAGGGGCTTTTCTTTTTCCCAAGGAAGAAAATGTGTCCTAGAACCCCCGGCAGCTTTCCTCAGGCCTCTTGGGCCAGACCTTGTCACATGCCTGCGCCGTAGCGGGAAGTCGCCCGGGCACAGGAGACTCTGCCGTGGAAGAGACACTATTTATGCCGCAAAAGTGGGAGCAGGAGGACGGGAGGGCAGGCAGTTGAACGTTTGCTCCAAGAGCCTCGCGTACGCTCCTGAAGCAAAAATATGACTGTAAGTTGGCGTATGAAAAAAATGTATTTCCTGTGACATAAGCCTGGTTACAAAGATTTCTTTTGAATTGTTAAGATTTACGGGTCAGAATGCAACGGACCAAAACAACGTAGGGTACAAATTTTGATGAAAAAAAAAAAAGAGATAAAACGAATAGATTTGATTTTGTTGGCAATGTATTGCTTAGTGCTATTAAAACACACACAGCCGAAGAGTATCCTTTATTTTCTGGACTAGGATAGAGTTTAGATTCAAGTGCATTCTAGTTTTCGTGTTTGTGGATTTAGGTGTTGAGTGACCTTGCTCATTAAATACGTGGCTGGAAATGGAAAGCATTTTAGAGCTGCAAGTTCGAATGGTTCTTTGGACCCTTCTGAGATCTTTGCCAAAATCCACCTGGGGATCTGTAATAAAAATTAAACACAAAGTTCCAGATGGTGCAAGGCATGCGGGAGACAGGCAGGGGGAAAGGGGGCCCTGCTAACACCCCCACCAAAGGGAGACAAAGTCATCAGCAGATCAGCTACTGGGAGAGGGCAGGAAAGTTGTGAGCTAAACGTTGGTTCTTTTAAAATCATCTGTGCTCAGTGCTCCTCTTGGAGAGTTTTGGAGAACCCCCCCCCCCCCGCAGTGATACGGGTGCTCGGGTTGCAAGGCCACGGATCGTGAGGATCAAGTGAGATAATGCACAGGAAAGCCCTTTGTGTGCTGTAGAGTGTTGCAAGTGACATTAATAATAATATATTCCCTGTGGCGTGCTTTGTTATTGCAAAATCGTGGCTACAGCCCACGAAGGAAAAAAGACTCTAAGTACTTCATGTTCTAAGTCTTCAAAGCCACCCACTATCAGGCAAGCCGGCTCCCCCACCGGGTTTGCGAAGAACCACCCCCAGCAGCCCCCAGGATAGAAGAGTGTGGAAGGAAGGGAGTGAGAGATCACCTTTCTGGGGGTGTTGGGT
This sequence comes from Vulpes lagopus, assembly GCF_018345385.1. NCBI lineage: Eukaryota > Metazoa > Chordata > Mammalia > Carnivora > Canidae > Vulpes > Vulpes lagopus. Next base: position 61,041,669 of record NC_054839.1, on the reverse strand, counting down.
GTGCTTGGAGCAGGTGGTGGAGGGTGGGGAAGGCGCACGGCACAGGGCGTTCCCTTGTTCTCCGGCTGGGTATCTGCTCTTTCACGGGGTCTGCTGACTAGATCGGGTCTATGTGGACAGAGGGAGGAGGCTCGGAGGGAGCCACTGTCCCCCTCTGGATGTCCCCGTTCTAGGGCATATGGAAGATACCACCTGCCCAGGTGCTGTGACCCAGCAGGTCAGACAACACTGGGGTCTGTAGGTTTGCCAGGCTGCAGAGTGGGGCGCAGGGGCTTCCCGATGGCGTGAAGTCACCGGCTAGGGGCAACCAGGCCACGGGTTCAGGCTGCTGTGACTAGTCGGGGCTTGCTGCCTGGGGATGTGTCCTCTGCCAGCAGGGCTTGAGGACCACAAGTTCAACTGGTGATAATGACCAACAGAAGGTGGAGAGTGACCTCAGCCTCCCACCAGCAATTACAAGGCTGGAGGTGTCCTTCGGCCCTCTTACCGTCCTTCCTACTCCTGCAGCAGGACAAGGCCACACAAATCCCTCTATTACCTCCGCTCGGCTTGGAACGACCCCATGTTGGGCGGCACCACCTTGGGAGCTTCGAATCTACCCGGTGGGACTATTGACACGACCCAACAGCAAAAGCTACAAGTCAGTGCTTCTCCCCTTCTTCCGAGGGCGTTAGGGCGAGTCACTGACTCCATGTCCCCGGGACCAGGAAACTAGCCCGGGGTGACAGGGAAGCATGTACGTGGGAAATGACATTGTGACTTAAAAATGGACAAGAAAATAAAAAAAAAAAAAAAAAAAAAAAGGGATCCCTGGGTGGCGCAGCGCTTTGGCGCCTGCCTTTGGTCCAGGGCGCGATCCTGGAGACCGGGGATCGAATCCCATGTCAGGCTCCCGGTGCATGGAGCCTGCTTCTCCCTCTGCCTATGTCTCTGCCTCTCTCTCTCTCTCTCTCTCTCTCTCTTTGTATGACTATCATAAATAAATAATAAAAAAAAATGGACAAGACTGGGGCGCCCGGGTGGCTCAGGGGTTGAGCGTCTGCCTTCGGCTCAGGGCGTCATCCCGGGGTCCTGGGATCGAGTCCCACATTGGACTCTCTGCCTCTCTGTGTGTCTCATGAATAAATAAATAAAATCTTAAAAAAAAAAAAAAAGGGACAGGGCTACGGCTGAGCACCCCGAATGAGACTGTGTCAATAATACAAAGTGATTGAAAAGCTGTTAATGGAACTAAAGGGTGCTCGAGAGAGACTGCTATGCAGCAGAGGAGGAGAATTTGGCCAAGAATAATGGTCTATTAGAGAACAGTCTGGGTCCCGACTGTGTGCCCTATATTGAGTCGAGCCACGCGTCTCCACACAAGGTGACCTATGCAAAGGGACCCATTTATCAAGAGCTGCCGAATATGACGACGTGCTCGGGTGTTAAAGAACTGTTCCCCGGCGGGGTCTGGTTGGCCTCAATCTCCTTCTCCCCATAGAGGTGGCTGCTGTGGCCTCCGGGCCACGAGGCGGCCCCGAGGGCTTGGAGGCCTTGCCCGGCTCCCTCCCGGCGCGACCCCTGCGTGGCTGGTGGCTCGGGCCCCCCGGCTCTGCGGCCGCCTCGGGACCACCTCCCTCTGCTGCTTGGGCTGGGCCATTTCTAAGGACGAGCAGCTGTGCAGAGAATTAGTTCTTTTGCTGAACAGAATCCTTTAATGAGACTAATTGTTTTTATAATAGGACTTGCACAGGAGAGGAGGAAACCTCTCTCATCAAAGCAAATGGATTCTCCGCTCAGAATGCACATCTTCAGCCCAGCAGGGGCGGAATTGCAGATGGTGTTTTCACATCCCCAACTGGGTATTTAATGAAGAAGGGAAGGGGTCTGGCCTGCCTCCCCTCTCCCTGCCACTAACACGCGCCGTGTACGGCCCCTGTTCTTTGAGATTCACTCTGAGAGGAGAAAAGTCTATTTTAAACAAAGGTGGAGGATTCCAGATTCAGATGGAATTTAAATCAACGGGGCGGGGGGTGGGGGGGAAGGAAAAAGTGTAGTTGTTTCCCGAAAGGCTGATGGTATTTTAAGAACCAAGCATGTTGCCCATAAGCTGCCGATTCCAGGTGATTTCAGGAACGTGGGGAGGCTTCGTGCCAGTTAGGGTGGAGGTTGCCTGGCACAGTAGCCTGAGCACGTGGGATCTGTTTTCTCATGTAACAAAACGTATGGTGTAGACAGCCCAGGGCTGACGTAGCGGCTCAACAGAACTACTGTGGACCCAATCCCGCCTAGCTTCCAGCACCTTCTTCAGCATGGGCCGCCTCGACGTGGCGGGTGTGGGCTAAATGGCGCTGCCCTTGACTTGCGGACAGGACGAAGGGCGACAGGCGACGTCCAGCGGTGCTGGGCCATGAGTCAGGTTTCATGCTTCTTGCTATTCACTTAGTTAAAAACTTAGGTTCACACAGAAGGCTGCACCCGGATCTTTCTGGCAGCTTTATTCACAGTTGTCCCTGCAGCTCCCGAGCGATGGAACAGAGTCCGAGCTACGAGGGAGCGAGCTAGGGAGCCGCGGGAAGGCGCGGAGAGGTTCGGGCGTGTTGCTGAGGGACAGATGCCAGCCTGGGCAGGCCCCGTCCACCGAGCGACGCTGCTACGTGACGCTGGGTGGAGGCCACACCGTGGAGACGGTAGGCGGCTCGGTGGCTGCCGGGGGGCAGGGGCAAGAAGATGAGAAGGCGGCACCCAGCGTGTCTAGGGCAGTGAAAGTCCGCCGTGTGCATCCACGTCACCCTCCGGTGGGAGATCCGCAGGGGCGCCCCCAGAGCGAGCCCTGGTGTAGACCACGGGCCCACGTCCCTTCACCAGCTGTAGCAAATGTGGGGCCCGTGTTCGCGGGTGAGGGCCACGGGCGTGTGGCATCTCTGAACTTCCTGCCCAATTTGCTGTGAACCTAACATTGACCTAAAAATTAAATCTGCTTAATAGAATGACCCGTCGAGTCTGTCCCTTTTCACCCACAAAATAATCCCTTCTCTAGAAACCCCACCTGATAGACTTTTCCGTTCCTGTCTCGTTGGCCCAAACCGGGCCCCGTGACTCCCCCAGGTTGCCAGGGAGTGACTCTTTTAGGATTAATTAATTCATGTGCTTCTCTCCCTTCTGACCTTACTGAGGTTTCATAACCGACACACGACTCTGCCTAGGTTGAAGGTGCACTGCCTGGAGACTTCCCGGAAATACGTCACGAATGATTTGTACCACATTACGTCCGGTTAGCACCCGCCTCCCCGTGTGGCTGCACGATTTTATTGTCCTGATGATGAGAGCCTTTGGTATTTACCCCTTAGCAGCTTCCGTCCGTGCCATACAGGAGTGCTCGTTAGGGTCATCATGTCGGGCCTTTACTGGAAGTTTGCACCTGCGGACGGACCACCTTCGTCCCACTTCCCCACGCCCACCCCCGGGCTCTGGTAACCACGAGGCTGACCGTTCTCCGAGTTTCTTTTGCTTTTTGTTTTTTAAGATTTCACATGTAAGTGAGATCCTCACTTGTTTCACTTAGCATAATGCCCTTGAGGTCCACCGTGTGTGGCTGACGGCGGGATCGCCTTCCCGTGCGGCTGGACAGTGTTCCACCGTGTGCATGTATCACGTTGTCCGCTCACCCGCTGACGGACACTTGGGTTGTTTCGGTGCCTTGGGTACATAAACAGGGGACGCAGATATCTCTTGGGCATCGCGATTCCATTTCCTTTGGGTAGATACCCAGAAGGGGAATTGCTGGATCATATGGTGGTTTCATTTTTAATTTTTGAGGGACCTCCCATCTGTTTTCCACATTCCCAGCAGTAGGGCACGAGGGTTCCTCCTCTCTACAGCCTTACCAGCTTTTGTTATTTCTCATCTTTTTTTTTTTTTAATTTTATTTATTTATTCATGAGAGACACAGAGAGAGGCAGAGACACAGGTAGAGGGAGAAGCAGGCTCCATGCAGGGAGCCCGATGTGGGACTCGATCCCGGGTCCCCAGGATCATGCCCTGGGCCAAAGGCAGGCGTCAAACCGCTGAGCCACCCAGGGATCCCCCAGTATTTCTCATCTTTTTGATAATAGTCATTCTAACAGGTATGAGGTAGTATCTCACTGTGATTTTGACCTGCATTTCCCTGAATAGCAATGTTGAGCACCTTTTCATGTACCTGCTGGACATTTGCATGTCTTCTTTGGAAAAATGGCTTTTCAGGTCTTTTGCCAATTTTTAAGTTATTTCATTTTTTTTTTTTTTGGTTTGCTATTGAGTTGTAGAAGTTCTTTATGTATTTTGGATATTAACCCTTTACCAGATATATGATTTGCAAATATTTTCTTTCATTCTGCAGGTTGTTTTTCCATTTTGTTATCATTTCTTTTGCTGTGCAGAGGCTTTTTAGTTTGATACGGTCCCACTTGTTTGGTTTTTATTCTGTTGCTTGCGATTTAGGTGGCAGAGCCAAAAAAAAATCATTGCCAAAACTCATGTCAAGATGCTTTTTCCTTGAGTTTTTCTTCTAGAAATGTTATGGTTCCAGGTCTCATATTTAAGTCTTTAATCCATTTCAAGTTAATTTTTGTGAGTGGTTTAAAATAGGGCTCTAGGTCTAGCTTTATTCCTTTACATTTGAATAAGCAATTTTTTCCCAGCGCCGTTTATTGAAGAGACTATCTTTGAAGAGACTTTCTCCATTGTGTATACCCGGCTCCCTTGTCAAATATTAGTTGACCACATATACATGGATTTATTTCTGATTTCTTGAATCTGTTCAATTGGTATGTTTGTTTGTGTGCCAGTATCATACAGTTTTGATTACTATGGGTTTGTAGTTTGAAATCAGAAGTGTGACGCCTCCATTTGCTCTTCTTTTTCAGGATTTCTTTGGCTATTCAAGGTCTTTCATGCCCGCCCCCTCTTTTGAATTATTTATTCTACTTTGTAAAAATGCTATTGGAATCTTGCTAGGGATTGCATTGAGTCTATAAATGGTTTTGGGAAATATGGCCATTTTAGCAATATTTCCTTCAATTCATGAACATGGGATAGCTTCCCATTTGTTTGTATCTTTAATTTTTTTCATCAATATCTAATAATTTTCATTATAGAGATATTTTAACTCCTTGGTCAAATTTATCCCTAAGCATGTTATTATTTTTGATGTTATTGTAAATGGGATTAACTTTTAATTGATTTTCTTTTTTAGATAATTTGGTGGTGATTAGTTTTATAGAAGCACATTACTGTCTTCTCCCACCAAAACTGCAATACTGTTAATAAGAAAAAATAAGAGGGATCCCTGGGTGGCGCAGCGGTTTAGTGCCTGCCTTTGGCCCAGGGTGCGATCCTGGAGACCCGGGATCGAATCCCACATCGGGCTCCCGGTGCATGGAGCCTGCTTCTCCCTCTGCCTGTTGTCTCTGCCTCTGTCTCTCTCTCTCTCTCTGTGTGTGACTATCATGAATAAATAAAAATTAAAAAAAAAAAAGAAAAAATAAGAGATTGGATATTGGATAGGGAATCTAGGCAAATGTCTATCACCTAATGCACATGTTTGTCCCAGCCTCCCCTCTTGCCCCACTGGCTGCCTGCTACCCAAAAACTGGCCACTAGGTATATTGGCCTTTTTACTTAAAGTATTATTTTCTATTAAAAACACAGAATCCTTGGGAAGGTAGCATATAAGCACGCTTGGACACTTTTATTTCAGGGTGAGTAAACTTACTACAGATTGTTAGTCTTCCTCAAGGTCTGGTCGCTCAGAAGTGCCCCATGTGGAGTCCAGGGCCTTGAACTCTCTCTGTGGCTGTAGGTCAGGAGATGCAAAGCCAAGTCCACAAGAGGCCGGCTCACACTGCGCCTTTGCAATGGACATTTGTTATGAATGTGGCCTCCATATCCTTGAACAATATTCTTACGATATTTGGCTGCTTCCCCAAGAAGGCAGAGCCCATTTCCCCAGCCTGGGAACGAGGGCGTAGGCATGGGAGAGAGGCACCGACGGAGAGCTGCTCCTATAGCAGAGCGGATAAGGAAGATGGCACTTGTGGAATCCATTTTCTGGAACGAAGGGTGGTCTGGCTGTGGAGGCAGCGCTGCGCTGTGAACTTCGAGGGGGAGGCTGCCAGGTTGTCTCGCAGCAGCAGCAGCAGCAGCAGCAGCAGCAGCAGCAGCAGCGGGTCTTTGCTGAAATTGTCTCAGGCTGGAGTCTGGGCTTGGCTTCTGGCTGCATAACCTCCAGCCTGACCCTTTAGTGCTCCCAGGGATTTGGTGAGCAAACTAATTTCTTCCACGAATTCTGACTAAGCAAGCTAGAGTGGGCGCTGCCACTGGTAATTCACAGCGCTGCCCGGTGCAGTCTTATAAGCTACCACCCTACTGTCCTACCGTCCTACCATCTTACCATCCTACCACCCTACCATCCTACCGTCCTACCGCCCTACCATCCTACCATCCCACCATCCTACCATCTTACCATCCTACTGTCCTACCGTCCTACCATCTTACCATCCTACCATCCTACCATCCTACCGTCCTACCGTCCTACCATCCTACCGTCCTACCGTCCTACCACCCTACTGTCCTACCGTCCTACCATCTTACCATCCTACCACCCTACCATCCTACCGTCCTACCGCCCTACCATCCTACCGTCCTACCGTCCTACCATCTTACCGTCCTACCGTCCTACCATCTTACCATCCTACCATCCTACCATCTTACCATCCTACTGTCCTACCGTCCTACCATCCTACCATCCTACCGTCCTACTGTCCTACCATCTTACCATCCTACTGTCCTACCATCCTTAGGTGACTGTCCAAAATGCAGGACCCCTTGGACCACTCTCCTCTCCCATGCTTGCATGATCACAATGTTCTGTGTTTTGTCGCCCCACTGGTGGCCTCCTTCTCCCCTCACTACCCTGCCCAGTGATCCCTAAAGAAACACTACTGCATGAGAAGTAAGTTCCTGCATGCTCTTGGATCTACCACTGACTAAGGGAAGTGAGATCTTAGATCCCTCTGCCCTTACAGGGGACATGGTCATTCCTCCCTGCCCCACGCAGGCCAGCATGGTGAAGAGGGCCAGTGCCTTTACCCACTCCTCCTCATTGTGGATGACATCTGTGTCTTTCAACTGAAAATCCTCTGGAGGTATCTTTTCATCCATTATACCTCAATGCCCCTGCTCACAGAAATTGCCCACAATCCTCTGCCTATTTGGCTCTTCTGTGGGTGGCGGCCTTGGGTGGTTGGTCACTTACGTTATCTGATCAGATTCCATTTCTCCAAGGACCAGATTTCGGACTGTATTTCTTCGTACTTGAAAGCCTTGATTCTGGTGTCCTGCTCTGCATGGAGTAGGCTAGGCCCTCAGCAACTGCTTACTTAATGCTATTTTTAGTGGACCTAAATCTTTTTGTTTACCTTCTCCTTGTTTTCGTAGTTTCCATATTGTGAGTCTTATGTCTTAAAAAAAAACAACACACACCCCCAGACTATGTCTCCCAGACTCCCTTCTTCCACCCAGGTGTGGCCATGTGATTCAAAGTCCCCTGATTAGGGACTACTGGGTGGCTCAGCGGTTGAGTGCCTGCCTCTGACTCAAGGCCTGATCCTGGAGTCCCGGGATCGAGGCCCATGTCGGGCTCCCTGCATGGAGCCTGCTTCTCCCTCCGCCTGGGTCTCTGCTCCCCTCTCTCTTTCTGTGTGTCTCTCATGAATAAATAAATAAAATCTTAAAAAAAAAACAAAAACAAAGTCCCCTGATTAGAAGCACTCACAGAAGACATGAATGGGAAGTGAGCAACGGCAGGCAACGCAGGCAGGCTGCCCTCCTGGCAGGCATTTTAACAGTCGCTGAGTTCTCGGGGGCCTTGTAAGAGGCCTCTGGCTCCTCTGGGGCAGTTTTAGTCGAGAATCCGATGTCTGGGCCCAGGTACGATCTGTGCCAACCACGGGTCAGAGCAGCAGTGGGGCTTCTGCTGCAGAGTTCCACAGGGCAGTTGGCACCATTCCTGGCTCCGTTACTTCTGGCTGGGTGGCTGGCAAGCCTGGGTCTCTGCCCCTTCTAACGACTCTGGGATCTGCCTGGCATCCTTCAAGAAATTTCTTTCCAGATTCAACTAGAAGATTGGCTTCTGTTGTTTACAGCTAAGAATCACTTCTAACCAAGCGTCGGGGAGGCAGTACAGCGCCGTGATTAAGAGCCTGGGTTTTGGGATCAGACAGACCTGGGGCGGAAACTTGAGCCAGCTGTGAACTAGCTGCAGGCCTGGGACAGCTAACTAAAGCCCCCTGGATCTCTGTGCTCTCACAGATGAAACAAAACCTACCACACTGGGTTGCTCTGAGGATTAGAAACAGAACGGTCGGAAAGCTGTTAGCACAGTGCCTGGCGTGTCGCTGATGCTCGGGGAGTGAAAGGGTAGCTCCGCCAGTGAGCCATGCATATATTTTCTCTTCCAACCTATTAGATTGTTTTAGAATTTTTTTCAGGCATAACGATGAAAAGCAAAAGTTTGGAAATGGCCGGAAGCAAAAGCTCTTCCTTTTGTCCCCGCGAGAGGCAATTTTCCCGTCTGTCCTATTCCGTGGGACATTCTGTGGGACATCCTCAGAGATGGGATCAGGTGCTGTGGCTCTAGAAGGTGCCCTGGTCTTTCTACACTAGACATTGGTTTGGTCACTGGCGCACTTGGGCGAATGCTACAGCGACCCTGAGGTCAGTAATTTGGGTGAGTCAGAGGGAGGAGAATCAAACACTTAGCATCAGTCATGACTTCATCAAGCCTCTTGCAAAGATGCCGTTTTATTCCGTGCACTATAAAAACAGCTTCTGCCTAATGCACATCTCTTTGTTCCTTCATCATGCGTTTTTCCTTAGTGTTTAAATCGTTCATCCTGGCCTCCCTCTCCATTTGGTCCAAACATCCTCTTCGGTTATTTCTGGTTCAGCTGTTCAGAACACGCTGATTTATGGTGCCTTGCTAAAGATATGTGGTCGGGGAGGAAGCTGCCAAATGCAATGGAAGACATTTGCAATTCAGCAGAATGGTCTTAGCTACGGTGCCATCCCTCTGCTGCAGGGATTGTAGACAGTGTAATTAAATGAGCAGACCAGAATCCAGACAGGCGGATGGTTGCTTCGAAGACCCTATATTTGTTCTATGGAAATCAAATACGTTCCCGAGTTGATTGTACGTAGCTGCGGAAAAGCTGGATGAACTCTGATGATTTAAGGGGACACCGTGACAGGCGTTGACTGCACAAATGGCCTTTATTCAAGAATGAAATCCGTGTGGGACCGTGGGGCTCGTCTGCCTGCACGCTCCAGACGCCTCATCCTCGTTGCTTCATTTGTTCTGATGACCCCCGGGCTCCACTATAGCCTCCCAGCCCTCTGCTCCGCGCTCCAATTCCAGAGGTAACATTACAACTTCCCAAATAGAACAAATGAACGTGAATTTTGTGTTGAAAATGTTGTGACCTCTACTGACCTCATTGACTGACTTTTACAAACTCTGTGATCTCGCATACGTGACTATGCCTTTCTGGGCCTGATTGTCCTTATCTGTGCTAAGAGTTTTAAGACCCCTGCCCTCCGTGGGCACCACAGGGCACTGCAGAGATGCAAATCACCACCCCCCCCCCCCGCCCCTTGAAGGGACGAGGGTGCAGGGTGCTTTAATGCTGCTGGTTACAGGGTTGGGTGAGGGCCTCCTAGGAACACCTGTACCCTGTGAGGCCCTCCCACCTCCTTGGACCCCCAAGACCACGGCAGTGTGGGAGCTTTCATTTGTTCCATCCTTCTTGCTCTTCTTCTTCTTCTTTTTTTTAATTGAAGTTCGATTTGCCAACATATAGGATAACACCCAGAGCTCACCCTGTCGAGTGTCACCCAGTCACCCCATCCCCCCACCCCTTCTGGCTCTTTTTCTCTTACTTCCCCTTCTTTTCTTCTGCTCCAAGCATCACAATGGTGGGGAAAGAATTTGGCTTTGCTAGGGGGCGGAGGGAAGGCAGAGACTCATCCCCCTTCCCAGGCCCCCCTGGTTGCAGGGGAGAAGCTGGTCTCCCTGTCAAATCACGAATGTGACAGTTCAAATGCGACTACGCGGTCCTCTGTACGCTGCCTACGGAAGGGCCTGAAATTTTGTATATTTGACTTTCATCGAACCAGATCTTTCGTGTGTTATACCTGGATGCTCCTGAGGACTCCCCGAGGCAGGGTCAGACTCTCAACCAGGCACCCTCTACTTCTACCCAATATGGGCAGGGTCTTCCTGTTTAAAAGGAGATGGTTTTCTCTATAGTCTGGTTAATGACCATAATCAAGTCAAAGGGATAGAATTTTAATAGAATCTGGGGGATCCCCGGGTGGCTCAGCGGTTTAGTGCCTGCCTTGGGCCCAGGGAGTGATCCTGGAGCCCCGGGATCGAGTCCCGCATTGGGCCCCCTACATGGAGCCTGCTTCTCCCTCTGCCTGTGTCTCTGCCTCTCTCTCTCTCTCTCTCTGTGTCTTTCATGAATAAATAAATAAAATCGTTTTTAAAGAAGAATTTTAATAGAATCTGCTTATAATTTTTGAAACCTGAACTTAGCCTCGGACAGCTATGCTCTCCTCCACCAGGTTTTTACCATCGGGTGTCGTGTCTGAGAAGAACCGTACTGCGCGCTCTGCTTATAATTAAATAAGGGAAAATGGAAATGAAATGCATTAATATTTTGTTAACAAAATGATGACAACATAATGTACGCTCTACTGGATGTTGCTGGTTTAATTATGCCTGTTGGGGGGGGGAGTCTCCAGAAATGTCTCTGCTTAGGAGGACTTTCTTGCGTTTTATTCTTAAAATTTTATGCGTCCTCAAAACCCAGCAGACTTGCTACTTGCTTTCACAGGAGTGACTCCTCACTTCTGCGCGAGAACAGGATGCTCCTGTCCCTGCCAGGCGCGTCCCCTTCTTGTAGGTTGTCTGTGCTGTTTGCCTCCCCGCTGTTCCGTGAGCTCCCCGGGTTGGTCTCCTCGGCTTCGCATGTCCCGATGCAGTTCCACGACACTCAGTATACTTATTCCACAGAACCGCCGAGCGAGTGAATGATGAGAACGTGTCGTCTGCTGGGGCGTCACCACGGGCGATTTCCTGTCGTCTCTGGGCTCGTTTCCCCACGAGCGAGTACGTGGCGAATAGCACAGCCTCGTGCATCTAAGAGGAGGTGAGGTCGTGCGTGTAGAGCACCTAGCTCAGGGCGTCCTGTTACCTCAACGTGGAATGTGGGCCCCTTGGGAGGAGGCGGTTTCTCTGCTGGCCGTGGGCAGGGCCGCCCGGGAGGGCTAGACCCGATCAACGGTGTCTCATAAAGGCAAAGTACCAGTAACGGAGCCAGGGTCCTTCAGCGGGTAAGATGATGCTCCGAGTTCTCCGCACAATAGCGGGCAGTTTCCAGAAGGCCCGACGGACCCTCAGCCATACACTCAGCACGTGAAAATACAACCGAACCTCATAAATCTGACCCACAGCCAAGATAACCACGTCACACCAAGCGAGTGCGCACGATGCTGGTGTCCGCGGGGCCTGCAGGAGGCTGCTCTCCCCACAGGCCTCTCGGGGAAGGTTCCCTCCCCGCGTGTTTCCCCGGCGTCTATTTTCCTACAGCAGCCAGAGACCTTTGCCTTCCGCGACCCTCACGTCAACGGCCGGGGGACGTCTGGCCGATCTCTCTGGACAAGGAGATGGAGGCAGTTTCGATCACAACAGATTCCTTCGTCAAAGAGCCAGATCCAGCCTGTCTCTTCTTCCCGTTCTCCGACTTCCCCGACGACGCTAAAGCTCCGCTGCTCTCCGGTTCCCTGGCGTCCTGGCTCCTCGCATCTCCGCAGGCCAAGCACAGACATCGCCCTCCCCCGGGAAGCTCTCCTTGATCCCCGGAGGAGTTGCTTGTCCTCCCGCCGGGCCACACGGAGATGGCTCTTGCCGGGTCGTTGCCGTCAGGCAGGGCAAGCGTGTGTTTAAGGGTTTGCTTCTACCAGGAGGCCGTGAAGCACTCAAAGGTGTTTCTGTCTCTACATTGTCACGGGGGGGTTGGGGACGGTGAGATGGGCAGGTATGAGGTTGCCTTTGAGCCTGCCTGCGGCCAAGTGCCTGTCATACCTGGGGCCCAGTGCTATTCCAGCGGCACGACGGCACGACGGACCGGCTCAGGCCCTGCCCCGATTTCCCAGCACCGGGGAGGCCCGTTCCCGGAGAGGGTGTGGGAATCCCAGTGAAGGCTGGAATCGAATGTCCTACAGCGACATGGGGGCGGCAGGTCAGAGCTTCGGGAGATTACATTTGCTCTATAGAAACAAAGGAATCGGGCAGCCCGGGGGGCGCAGCGGTTTAGCGCCGCCTTCAGCCTGGGGCGTGACCCTGGGGTCCCGGGATCGAGTCCCACGTCGGGCTCCCTGCATGGAGCCTGCTTCTCCCTCTGCCTGTGTCTCTGCCTCTCTCTCTCTCTCTCTCTCTGTGTCTCTCATGAATAAATAAATAAAATATTAAAAAAAAAAAAGAGAGAAACAAAGGAATCTGAGAGATCCCGTACTCTAGGGCTGTGGACCAAAATCCCACAGGCCCCCGGCAAGGGCTCATCCCTCACAAGCATCCACTCACTTATCCGCTCAGCGAACAGCACCTGCCGCACGCCAGGCCTCGAGGGACGATGGTATATAAGTTCGAGGGGCCCTTCGCCATCACGGAGGGTATTCCAGTCAGGGCGCCAAGGAAAATATAATGCAATATATGGAAAAAGATGCTTAGAAATCGTGGTCAAGATCAGAACAAAAGGCCAGAAGCTGGAGAATGCAAGGAAAGGAAGGAAGGGGACACGTGTGTGTGGAGAGTGGGGTGACGGGGGGCAGAGACAAACGGTCAAGAAGAGATGCCATTTCACTGAGCCCAAAGGGGTGAGGCCACCTGGGAGCGACGTGCAGGGAGGAGGCCTCCAGGCAGAGGGGAGGCAGGTGCAGGTGGGAGAGTGGGGGTGGGGGGAACTGCAAGGAGCAGGTTGGGCGGGCGGAGGAGCCGGGCAGATGGGGGTGGGAGGGAGGGAGGGTTGAGAGGGATCAGGGGCCGGATCATGCAGGCCCTGGTGGCCCGGGGACGGGCCCTGGGATTCTTGGTCCCCAGACGATGAGACGCCACTGAGGCAATTGCAGGGGGGCAGTGAGGTGTGCAGCACACGTCTGCCACCTGCTCCTCGTGATTCTGCTCTCCTGGGTCTCACGGGGAGGCCCTTGACCGCAGGCTTGGGGGGGGGGGTGTTCCCCGCCTCCTGGGATCGGTTGGGACCTGCCGGTCCTCCTGGGGTCGGGCCCGTCTCTGAGCAAGGTGGCCTCTAAGCTGCTCCTGCACAAGTGGAGGACGGGGCTCCGAGCCACACCCCGTGAAGCAGCTGGGCAGCCTCCGAGGTGGCCTCACACTGGTGGCCCGCGGTTGGCGACCTGCTCCTGGGGCGTCTGTGGCTGCCCGTCGGGTCCTGAGGCTGCGTGGGGCGGCCGAGGGTGTGCCCTGCTGAAGTGCTGAGGCCCCGGCACCTGCGCTCCGAGGCCCTACAGGAGCCTCCGCGCCCCGCTCCGTTGGAGGGGCCCGTGGGCTGTCCGGCCATGCCTGTGGCCCCCCAGGTCAAGGCCACAGGGCTTGGGGCGCTCTCCCCTGGGGAAATCTTGGAAGGGGACGGCGGGAAGGATTTTCAGCGTGCGGCAAAGGAACAGCCAGGTCCTTAAAGCCCTGGTCGCCCCCCTGCCCCCCAAAAGGCTAATTCTAACCTAAAAAATATTGACGAGAGCAAGTAAGCGCGCTCATGCCACCCCAGTGTTCCTCCTGGAACATGTGGGCCTAAGCCAGCTGGGTTTGAAAGCCGTTCAGTTCGTGTTTTTGCCAGGAGTTTTGTGGGTGTAAAGTTTAAAAATAACTAGGTACACACAGGATGTCTGTGGGGAAATGTGGGGAAATTCTAGGCTGGGGAACGGCGCCCGGGGCAGGGGCCCTGGCGGCTGGGCCCGAGCGTAGGACGAGCCACATTGTAGGGGTCGGGCCCACGGCGCTGGCTCCGAGGCCAAGCCGGCTGTGTCCGGCCCTGATGTGGGTGTGGGTAGTGGGGAGGACGCAGGGCCCGGCAGAAAAGTAATTAAAGTGAAAAACAGGTGGGAGGGGGCGGAGGAACCTGCAGGGGCAGGTGGAGGGCGGGAGCTCGGCCTGGAGGCACCACGGCAGAGGGGACTGAACAAAACCGAAGGGAGCGGCCGAGGCCTGGCGAACCCGCACTCACGGGTTTTCCTGCCTGCGTGGACTTCCCTGTCCCCAGCCTGCAGGACATGTGAGTTGCGTAGCCCTGGATGAGGGGGCTGCTTCGGGCTGGGGGGGGGCGTGAGCTGGGGGCGAGCACGGGGAGCGTTGGGGGGCGGCCGCCTGCGGCTCAGGGCGCGACCAGGCCGGGACCGAGGGCGCGACCAGGCCGGGACCGAGGCCTCATCGGGCTCCCTGCTCGGCGGGGCGACCGCTCCTCCCTCCCCACCACTCGTGCGTCCTCGCTCTCTCTCCCCGTGGAATCTCACACCTACCGACACTCGCCGAACAACCGCACCAAACGCCAACCCGTCACTCCGGTGCTCGCTCATCGGGATCTCACTAATCGAGGGGCTGCTCTGCACCGGGGCCCGGTACCGAACCTGCAAGGCCGAGCGTCCCGTGATTTGCCCTGAGTCGGGCACAAGCGGGTGCTCGCAGGTCGCGGCACCAGGAGGTGTGCTCGGGCGGCGAGAGCCAGCAGGCTTCCTGGAGGAGGTGCTGGTGGTGTCTGGATGCGGGTGGGCTGGGTTGGGGGAACAGCCTGACCTCTGGCACGTGGGTGGGAAAGCACAGCGTGGACTTCGTGGGGCCGAGGGCCTGCTGGGCGGGAGCAGGGAACAGTGGGCGCTCGCAGGGGTGGGTGGTGGCCGCCGGGGGTGAAGGCCTGGAGGGTGGATCTGGGGGGGACACTTCTGCCTGGTGGGCCCAGGGGCCGTGGCATGGTTTTAGCAGGAGGGTGTGCAGAGCACTTTCTAGAAAAATTGGCAGGAGCAGGGCAGGTGTTGGAGCCACAGAAACCAGTTGGGGGTCTGAGGTCAGGGCCTCGGACGGCAATAACTTGGTTTATGAAGACGCGCCAGCTGGCCCGGCTCTCAGACGACAGATGGGGGTGCAGGAATGCTAGGAATACCGGTGCTTTTTCTTCAGATCCAACTAATTCTTTTTGTTTGTTTGTTTTTAAAGATTTTTATCTATTTATTCATGAGAGACCCAGGCAGAGGGAGAAGCAGGCTCCACACAGGGAGCCCGACGTGGGACTCGATCCCGGGACCCCAGGGTCATGCCCTGGGCTGCAGGTGGTGCTAAACCGCTGAGCCCCCACTCCCGGGCCGCCCTGATCCAACTAATTGTGATTTAAAGCCATGAGCCACAGGGAAATCCCTTTACACTAATTGTAATTGAGGGGGACCCTCCCCTGAACGGGATGCAAGAGTCTAGGAGGATTATACGGTGGGTGAACGGGGGAGGGCCTCGCCGATCACGCTCCGGGGCGTGTGGTCTGGCCCAGGGAGCCAGAGGGGCAGGGGTCGGGGCAGGGGCAGGGTGGGGGGGTGGGCACTGGCTCGCTGCCGGCGCGGACTCGGGCCTCCTGGGCAGTCGGGACGCAAGGCCCAGAGCTCTGCACCCCCCGGGCCAGGGGCTCCCAGGGGGCCGACAGCTGCGGGGGCTGAGCCTGGGCCCACACTGGCACCTTGGGCCCACCCCGCCTCACCCCTCGCCCCCCATCAACCCCTGCCCCCTGCTTCACCCCTCACCCCACCTCACCCCTCGACCCCCACCCCCTGCCCCCCGCCTCACCCCTTGACCCCCCACCTCACCCCCCTCACCCCCCACCCCCTACCCACCCCCTGCCCCCCCTCCCCCCCCACCGACTACAGGTTTGGCCTCTGAGACTGGAGGGAGGCGGCCCTTGGACTTGGCACTCGGGGCCCAGTTTCCGTCTCTCTGCAGCGCAGCACGGCAGGGGGTCAGGGGGTCCTCTGGGGCGTGGGGCCGCGTCTACACCTCCAGCTCTGCTGGAGAGCAAACCGCTGGTGGAAATCCCCTCGTGAGACAGCGACTGGAAATCCGTGCTAAGAGGAGCCTGGTTCCCACTGAGGATTCACCTCGGGCGCTGAGTTCCGGGGAAGACCAGGCCGGTCAGCAGGTCTGCTCCCCCCGAGCGGGCCCTCCCTCGGGTGCCACCGGCCCGCCCCGCGGCGCCCCTCCCCCGGACTCTCCTGCCTCAAGGTCTTAAGCCCTTGGAGTTCCACGGCCTCAAGCCCTGGTGGCAACGGGATAACCGGACGCGGGATAGTAAATGGCAGAGGTGAGGCCGCTGCCCTGGCGCTGGTCCGGGTGCAGTAAGCCCTTGGCCTCAGCTGGCGTGGCCTAGACTGTGCAATCCCACTAGCTTTCGTGTGGCCGCTCCCCTGTCCGAGGGTCACAGGGCGCCAGGAACACCAGTGCTGTAACTCGGTCTGTTCCACCACGTCCTCCCCCGTCCCCGAGTATCTGGTGGCTCACCTGTCAGCGCCGCGGGGGACCCAGACGTTTCCCTAGGGCTCGGCACGTCAGTCAGGAGCGGCCTAAGGACCACCTGGCCTGTGCAGTGACGCCGGGGGGTGCGCAGGTGCCCTGTGGGGCCGTGAGCCGTCATCTGGGGGAGCCGTTCCGGAAAAGAGACGAGGGGCGGGCTGCGAACTAGACGGGGACACACAGTAGCACCCCCCCCCCCCCGGGCAATGCTGGGGGCCGAGGACAAGGTCACCATGAAATGACAAAACACTCGGGCTAAGACCCAGGTGCCCTGTACCGCAGAGCCTCGTCTGGGAGAGAAAGAATCGGAGACAACCTCGTGTTTTCAAGTGGAACAAGTTTATTGAGCGCGTGTCGGCCTCTCCCGTCAGGCTGGGGGGAGACGCCGGCGCAGCCAGACGGGGGGCCAGGCCCTTGTCGACACGTCTCTGTGGCCGCCTCTGAGCACCGCCTGGCGCGTGGGGGGGCTGGCTGGGGACCGAGCTGGGATCCCCGCTTCGGCCCTGGCACCCGGGGCATCTTGCACGTCCTGCTCCGCTGCCCGCCTCCCCCGGGTCACTGGGCTCGGGGGGCTACCAGGGGGGTGCTGGGGAGCCTCGCAGCCGCCCGGGCGTGCACACACGTGTGGCAGACACGGGCACGCGGCCAGAGGAGCCAGAGGAGCCCCCGTGGCAGCCGGCCTGCCCGCTCATGCCGCACTGACTCGTGCTCGTGGGAGGACGTCCGCGTGTCGACGCCCTGGCCTGGTATTTCCATCCCTGAAGTCCACATGCTGCTCCCCGCCCCCCCCCCCCAGCTGTCGGGAGGCACGTCTCCGACCAGGAGGCGGGCAGCAGTGGCTGCCTGGGAACCGGCAACGCGGAGGGACGCCCCTCGGTGCCCCAGCCCGGTGCTCACTCGCGGGGATGCTGCCCGACAGGACGGCCCGCGGCCGCACACCAAACGGCTGGCAAGCCCCGCCTCGGCCATGTAGCCCTTTCTAGAAACAGGTTGCTCGCCCCGGCTGGGGATTCGAAGAGGCTCGCGTGTTTATTTACGTAACATGGAGAAGATGGTGATTTGGAGGCCAGGAATATCCAGGATGCTGGGGATGGGACCCAAGGTCCCCCGCACGGGGACGGCAGGGGCCTAACAGCCGCCTGGAGGGCAGGGGACAGAGGGGTCCTGAGGCTGTGCCCAGACGTGGGGGCGCTTTCAGGGACGTGGGAGCCGGGCCACGAGCCGTGGAGGAAGGAGCCCCGAGCAGGAAAGCAGCAAGGCAGACACGTCCACGCTCCTGCTTCCAAAGGTAGCGGCGACCAGGCCCGGCTCGGCCTGCACCCCCCGCCCGACCCCGTGCCAACTTGGCACTGGGACCTGGGGACTGTAAACGTGAGCGGGAGGGAGCCGATGCTTGGATACCCTCGTGCTTCCGCAGAGGCAGCCGACGGCGGCGGGGCTGAGGCCGGGCTAGTGCTCCGGCTTCAGTTAAGGCTTCCGCGCCCTCGGGGAGGCTGGCGAGGAGACGTGCGTCCTGGACGGCGTTTCCTTTCCAGCTTCCCCGTCTGCAGAAGACGGGGGTGTTTATTAACCTGCGCCACCGAAATGTCACCTAAAAATCATACAAATCATTTAAAAGTGAAAAGGTCCGGGGGGGGGGGGGAGGGGGTGACGATGCGCATTTGCGGGAGAACGTGGTACAAAATGCGGCTCCTGCCGTTTATGCAGAAACACGCGCAGCCCTTGGATGCTGGTTTTGGACGTGGAGCAGTCAGGACCCTCCACCGTGACTGGTCCCCTGATGCTCTACCTGCGAGCGCGGTTCTTCCCGGATCCAAGTACCTGCAGGGAGCGGGGCGTCTCCCGCAGACCTGGCGACTTCGGGCCACGCGGTGGTTGGCAGGTGGACGCAGACCTGGCCTCTGGCTCTCAGGCCCTGCCTCGGGCCCACCGGGAGTCTGTGCTCACGATCACCCCTCCCAAGGTTCAGGGGTTCTTTTGCCTAAGTCCACGTCTCCGGTGTGCACGGGGCCGGGCGCCGCCGTGGTCTGCCTTCCAGCAGGCGGGCGGTGTGGGCTTCGCTGGGAGCGCCACCCGGATCCGCGGGCACCTGCGTGGGCTCCAGGGAGCCGGCCGTCACGTGGCCACGCGCCCATCTCTCGCACAGGCCACGTGGTTGCTTCCCCACACTCCACCTTTTGGCTTTAATTGCTTTTCCTTCCTTTTCTTGGCGTGAAAAATCGCCAAGTCGGCTCCGGCTGACCAGGTTTGCTTTTCATCTCAAGTAATTACACGAAGCATTTAAGTGCACTAAGTGCACGACGCCCGATGTCCGGGGGAGCGCAGGAGGCAAACGACGTGTCTCCGGGCTCGAGCTGGAGAATCCAGGCGCACAGACACGCTGGTGTTTTGCCCGCCCACCACCTGTCAGGTAAGAGGCGGCGCTCAGGTGCCCGGGCGGAGGGGGGCCAGGGGCACGGGGCCCCCCCGGGCCGCAGCACCAGGGCCTGTGCCCGGAGCCAGGCGAGGGCCGTCAGATGTAGAACTCCTCGGCGTCGCGGCCCGCAGGCCCCGGGGGTGCAGGGGCTGGGAGCTCCGGGGGGGGCCTGGGCGACACGGCCGGGAGGGGGACCCAGGTCGCCCCTCCGCCCCCCGTGGGCAGCGGCCCCTCTCGGACCCCCTTGGGCTGCGGCCCGTGGCTGTGCACCCCCCCGGGGCCCAGGGCGGCCTGGGCGCGGCCGAAGCTGCTGGGCGCCGAGTAGGCCGAGACCACCGACAGGTCGGAGGAGGACAGCCGGAGGCCCGTGTCCACGTCCGTCTCCTGGGCCCCCTCTAGGTCGTCCACGGAGACCAGCTGGCCGTGCCCGCGCCCCGATGCCCTGTGCCCAGGGGCGCCGCTGCTGGAAAACCACTGGGGCAGCGCGGAGGAGCCCGGCGGTGGGTCCCCCGTGGGCAGACAAAACAGGGACTTGCTTCTCTGGAACGACCAGGGGAGGCTGGTGGTGCTGCCGGCGGGACCCGCCAACTCCGGCAGGTGCCTGGGGGGCTGGGCCGTGGGGCCGGGCGCGGGCTGGGGGCTGACGGCGGGGGACTGCTGGTGGCGGCCGGACACGCTCCCGCTCGGGGAGGGCAGGGGAGGAGGCTCCTGCTCCGACAGGTGGGGGCTCCGGGCGGGCCTGGGGGTCTTGAGTGCCCTCTGCGCCTGTGGGGGAGGAGGGCACAGTGGTTAGCTGGAGCGGAGCACAGTCACGGGTCCCCCAGAGCCCCCCTCGGGTGTGGCTGCAGCCACTGCAGTCCCCCAACCCCACGGCCAGGGTGCAGGGAGCACAGCGGGTGGGGGCGAGTGGGGGCGAGTGGGGGCGAGTGGGGGCCAGTAGGGGCCAGGTGCACCAGGCCCCTCAGCCCGGGGAGCTCCCTGAACCTTCCCGGGGGAGGTGCAGCCCCCAGGACCACAGGGCCACGGGAGGGGAGCTGGCTCCGTGGATGTGCCAGGGGGTGGGGGCCTGGCCGAGCCGGGCCGGGACAGGGGGGTCACCGCTAAGTGCAGTACGACCCCTGGAAGGACGGGCTTGTGTCCAGCCAAAGCACCACCGTCGGAATGTGACCCACGGAGGACGGGGTGACCAGGGTGGGGTGGCACAGTCCAGGTCAGCACGGGTGGGTGGCGGCCAGGGCCTGCCCAGGGGTGGGCGCCCATGGCTCGGCAGTGAATCTGAGGAGCACGAGGCTCCCAGGAGGTGCTGCGTGGATCCAGCGAGTCCTGGGACGCTCTCCCTTCAGGGCCTGGGCAGCAGGGGCCTGGCACCGTCCCCCCAGGGCCCCCTCGGCCCACTACCCGCCCCCGCGGCGCAGGGGGAGCCTGTGTCCGTCTGTGGGACTGGGGGGGCTGCCGTCGGTGCTCTGCTGCTCTCAGCCTCCCTCTGCTCCAGCTCAGAGCCCAGCCCACAGACCAACCCTACCACACAGTTTCCGTCAACTAAGGGATTTGGGGGGCACCTGGGCGGCTCAGGTCATGACCCCGGGGTCCTGGGATGGAGCCCCACGTCGGGCTCCCGGCTCAGCGGGGCGTCTGCTTCTCCCCCTCCGCCGCTCATGCATATCTCTCTCTCTCAAATAAATAAAATCTTTAAACAAAATAATGGATTTGGGGACAGTGAGCCTGACTCCAGTACAGGATCATCCAACTTCTGGATCCTTGAAATAAGGGCTGAGTGAGGGTTCGCAGCGGGGGTGCTTCCTGGCCCCCAGCGGCTGTGACCCCCTGGGCCTTCCTGCACAGCACACACCCTTGCTTCCCTGTTGACGGGGAACCGGGTTTTCCCACAGCCACCCGGGACTCGGGGTGAGCGTCACAGACGTGTTACAGGTGAGGGAGGGGAAGCGGCAACGAGACCCCGTCTGTGACCACGTGAAAGTCCTGTTTCGCTGGAAGGACGGGAGACAGAAGTCGCTTAGGCAAGAGACGGTGACGACGGAGACCAGGCCTGCCCAGTGGGAGCACAGGTGGCCCCACAGGTGAGCCTTGGAGACGGGCGACTGTCCTCCGGGTGGACAGCATGGGCGAGGGGACGCGGTGCTGGACGGAGGCTGACCACGCAAGGGTGACTGCTGGCAGGTGAGCGAGGAACGTGCTCCGGGGTGGGGGGTGGGCAGGTGAGCGAGGAACGTGCTCGGGGCCGCCTGGTGGATCAGAGTGTAGGTGCTGGAGGCAGCGAGGAAGGCCACACTGGGAGTGGAGCCTCGCACCGTCCTGGGTGGGGACCTGGACCCACTGGGTCGGGAATCCACCTGCTGGTCCTCAGAGTCTCAATTATGCGTCACTTTTTACACATGACCCTTCCCTTCGTCGATTCCTAAGGTCCCCCCGACTGCAGGTAGGTCTCGATCCCACAGACCCACTGACTCATCTTTCAAGCAGCACTGACCGGAGGCAGAGCTTCCCCACGCGGGTTTGAGTTCTCAGTGGGTTCATCAAAGGCGCTCGGAGACCCGCGTCGCCAGCAGCCTGGGCCCCACACGGATACTCTTCCTCTTCTGTGTGCTCCGCGGTGTGCAGACCGGCGGGGGCCAGGCCCGGGGGCTCTGAGGGAGGCCTGATGGTCCCGGCGTCCAGGTGCAATAAAGGGAGCGGTGATGAGGGGCGGTCTGGGCCGCAGGGTGAGCCAGGGGAGGGCGCCCACCCGGAGGGGGAGGCGGGGTCTGCAGAGGTGACGGCCTGGGGCCTGGGCCCGTGGTGCTTGAGCAAAATCTCAGAAGAGGTGCTTCCCACCGACCGGGGGCTCCGGGGAGCACGGAGGCGCCCTCCTGAGAGGCTGCAGGCAGGAGCGGGCGGGAGGCGGCCCCGGGCGCCCACAGGTGAGGCACCTGGAGACCCGACGGGGCGGCCACTGCAGGGCTGCGGCTGCTGGGGGCCTCAGCGAGGAGCTGCGGCAGAGATGGAGGCTTCCCCGTCTCCCCGGACCTGCGCCCCGCGCTCCGCACCCCGCACCCTGTTCCCCAGCACGCACCCAGGCGCCAGGTGAGGGCCCTACCTGGGGGAAGGGGCGCACCTGTGCCCGAGAGGTGTCACTGCTTGGGGGCGGGGGGGGGGGGTGCTGCTGCGCAAAGTGGTTTGCTCGGGCACTGAGCTTGGCTACACAGGAGATGTCCTGTGGCAGGACAGCGTCTTAGCCGCCCTGTCCGTCAGGGGCCCCCGGGGACAGCGGCCTTCCCTCCTTCTGCCTTCGGGGCTTCTCTGGGTGCCTGGGGGGCCTCCTTTGGGGCCTGCCCTGGACAGGAAACTGTGTGCCCTCAGGCCAGGGAGTGGGGCGCTGATGGGGGAGGCCACGGGGCAGCAGAGCCTCAGGCCCCAGGGGCTCAAGCGGTGCACCCTGCTCCCCCACCCTGCTCCCCAGGGCCCTGCTCCCCCTGGGCCCTGCTCCCCCCACCAGGCTCTGCTCCCCAGGGCCCTGCTTCCCCCACCAGGCCCTGCTCCCCCTGGGCCCTGCTCCCCGCCCCCAGGCCCTGCTCCCCTCAGGTCCTCTCCCCACCAGGCCCTGCTCCCTGGGCCCTGCTCCCCCAGGTCCTGCTCCCCTTGGGCCCTGCTTCTCCACCCTAGGCCCTGCTCCCCTTGGGCCCTGCTCCTCCACCCTAGGCCCTGCTCCCCCCTGGGCCCTGCTCCCCTCCCCCAGGTCCTGCTCCCCCAGCCCTGCTCCTGGCAGGTCCCTGCTTGTCCCAGGGGGACCAGCATCGCTACAGCTGAGAGCCACTCAACAGGGGTTCGGTTAATGCTTCCCTGGGGGTGACCCTCTGAGTCCAGCACCTCCTGTGTCCCGCCTTTCCCTGGAAGCCCCTCTCCGCCCTGGTGGCTTCGGGCTGCCTCAGGTGACAGCAGGCGACCCAGGCGATGCACCGTAGGGTCACCTTCCTTTGTCTTTGAGGCAACACAGGGTCGGGACTCACCGGGACTCACCGGAAGCCGGTCCCCCCGCCCCCTTTGCTATTTTTGGAGCAGAACAGCATTAGAGCAATGACTCTGCTTAAGGCAACTACCAGGGAGGTGAGTTTATGTCTCTGGAATCACCAAACAATTAAAATGCAGCAATGGCCCCGAAGCATCTCGCGCACCCTGGAGCACGGGCAGCTCGCGCTCAGGGAAGGGGGTCGGACGCAGCCTGCTTGCAGGCCAGCCCGTGGCAGTCGGCTTGTTTCCGCAGGTGGGTGCAATCCCCAGGGAAGGCCTCACTGCCCGGAGCCTCCGGGGCACAGGGACGCTGGGCTTCTCTCTCACCCTCACCTGCTCGTTCGCAGAAAGGTCACTCCCTCTTGTCCCTGGCACACGCACAGCCAGCGTGGCGCTGTCTACCAAGTAACGACACAGCAGTAGAACTTTTACCCCATGGACTAATAAAGAAATTGGGGTAACTCAAGGAAATTGGGCAATAGGTTCACATGAGAAATCAGATTTTTGTTCTAAAGATAAATACATCTTCTCCTTTCACTGTCCTCTGGGAAGTTTTCATATAGCCTGTGTTGTCTTTGAAATTATTTTTAAAACTTAAAATCATTTAAAAATTATTATTTTTAATGATTTTACTTATTAGAGAGCGCGAGCAAGCAAGAGCGGGGCTGCGGAGGGGAGGTGGGAAGAGCAGATGGATGGAGAGGGGGAAGCAGACTCCCCGCTGAGCAGGGAGCCGACCACGGGGCTTGATCCCAGGGCCCCGAGATCCTGACCTGAGCCAAAGGGAGACGTTTAACTGAATGAGCCGTCCAGGTGCCCCTAAACATTATTTTACTAAAATAAATCTTATTGAAATACAGTTGATATACACACTATTCGTATGACGTAATTATTCTATGTTCATATATGTCGTGATCACCGTAATGAGCTTAGTTAATCTATCAGCACTGAGGGCTAAGAATCTTTTCTTGTAACAAAAACTATTAATCTGCTCTCTTGGCAGTTTTCGATCGATAAGCCAGTCCTGTTAACAGCAGTCGTCAAGCGGTGCCACGTCCTGGGGCCTTATTTATTCTATCGACGAAAGTACACCTTTTGAACAGCTTCACTCCCCAGCCCCCAATTCTGGCAGCAGCCACCAGTCTGTTCTCCATACCTGTGAGCTTGTTTTGTTTTGTTTTCAGATCCACATATAATAAGTTCGATCGTGTGGTACCTGTTTCTCTGACTTTGCTTAGCATCCTGCCTTTGAGGTCTATCTGTGTTGTTGCAAATGGTGGGATTTCCTTCTTTCTTCCATGGCTGGAAAAAAAAATATTTTTCTTTAGACATTTGCCCACTGATGGGCACACAGTTGGCTTCTCTGTCTCGGCTGTTGTAAATAATGCTGCGGTGCCCACGGGGGAGTGTGTGTGACCAAGGCTCTTTTGGTGTTAGTGTTTTCATTCTCTTTGGATGAACACTCAGAAACGCAACTGCTGGATCATATGGGAATTCCATTTCTGGGTTCTGCAGTAATTTCCATTCCCACCAACGGCCTTGACGCTGTGTCTTGGACAACACGGTATTTGTCTGTTTGATACTGGCCACTCTGAGGAGTATGAGGGGGTTTAACATCTGGGGTTGAGATTTGCATTTCACGGATGATTAGTGACGGTGGGCACAATTTTATGTACTTGCTGGCCATCTGAATGCCTTCTGTAGAAAAAAAAGCCTCTATTCAGATACTCTGCCCATTTTTAGAATCAGGCACTATGTCCCTGAGTTATACGAATTCTTTTTTTTTTTTTCGAATTCTTTATATATTTGGATATTAGCTCCTTATCAGATATAAATATCTGCAAGTATTTCGTCCCACTCAGTAGGCTTCCTTTGCATTTTGTTGATGGTTTCCTCGGCAGTGCAGCAGCTTTCTAGTTTGATGAAGACTCCCTATTTTTGTTTTTGTTGCCTTTCCTGGTGTCAAATTGAAAAAAGAAAAAAAAAATATCATCACCAAAGCTGATGTCAAGCAGCTTACCTGTTTTCTTCTAGGGGGTTTTAGCATTTCAGTTCTTATGTTCAAGAGTTTAATCTGCTTCGAGTTCGTTTCTGTGTACGGTATCAAACAGTGGCCCAGTTTTCCCAGCACCACTTACAGAGGAAACTTGTCCTTTCCACATTGTAAATTCTTGGCTCCACTGCTATAAATGAACCAACCACGTATGTGTGAGTTTATTTCTGGGCTCTCTATTCTGTTCTGTGGGTCTGTGTGTCTGCTTTTATGCCAGCATCGTTTTTATTGCTAGAGCTTTGTAATGTAGTTTGAAATCAGGAAGTGTGATGCCTCCAGCATTGTTGTTTCTTTTCTTTTTTTTTTTTTTTTGCATTTTTTTTGCATTGTTGTTTCTTAATGAAGACTGCTTTGGCTATTCGGGATCTTCTGTGGTTCCATACCAGTTTTAGGATTATTTGTTCTAGGTCTATAAACAATACCATTGAGATTTCGATAAGAATTGCATTGAATACATAGATTGCTTTAGATTGTGTGGTCATTTTTATGATATTGATCCTTCCAATCCATGAGCATGGGATACCTTCTCATTATTTGTATCTTCTTGAATTTCCTTCATCAGTGTCTTATAGGTTTCAGTGTACAGGCAGGCCTTGCATCTTGGTTAAATTCGTTCTCAGGTATTTTATTTTTTTGATGAAATTATAAAGGTGTTTTCTTAATTTCTCTTATGATTTGTTGTAAGTGTATAGAAATGAAACACATTTTTATATATTGATATTGCAATATATGTTGATACATTGATATGCTGAAATTGATATTGCAACATTACTGAATTAATTTATTCGTTTTTTTAAAGATTTTATTTATTTATTAATGAGAAACACACACACACACAGAGAGAGAGAGAGAGAGAGAGAGAGGCAGAGACACAGGCAGAGGGAGAAGCAGGCTCCATGCAAGGAGCCCAATGTGGGACTCGATCCCGGGTCTCCAGGATCAGGCCCTGGGCTGAAGGCAGCGCTAAACCACCGAGCCACTGGGCCTACCCTGTTATTAGTTTTAATATTTGTTTTAGCATAGGCTTCAGGGTTTTCTTTTTCTTTTTCTTTTTTTTGCTTAAGGGTTTTCTGTGTATAGTATCATGTCATCTGCAAATAGTGACAGTTTTACTCCTTTCCACTTTGGGTGACTTTTATTTCTTTTTCTTGCCTAATTGCTCCAAGACTTGCAATATTATGTTGAATAGTAGTGGTAAGGGTGGGAATCTTTGTCTTGTTTCCAGCCTTAGAGGAAAAGTTTTCTGCTTTTCACCACTATGTATGATGTTAGCTGTGGACTTGTTATATTATTTATTTATTATTTTGAGGTGTGTTTCTTCTATACCCAACCTATCCAGATTTTTATTGTGTTGAATTTTGTCAAATGCCTCTTCTGCATCTATTGATAGGGTCGTACAGTTTTTCTCCTTCCTTCTTTGATAATGCAGTGTAGGACACTCACATGCAGATGTTGAACCATCCTTGCACCCCTGGAAGAGAGCCCACTTGATCATGGTGTATCATCCTTTTGAAACTCTCTGGAGTTCTTGGTTCTGGATGTCTGTTTCCTTCCGCAGGTTAAGAGTGTTTTCATCCATTATTTTGTCAAATAAGTTTTCTACTCCTTTCTCTTCTCCATCTGGGGGACCCCTACATGTGGATGTTAGTCTGTTTGGTGGTGTCCCATAAGTTCCTGAAGCTACTTTCACTCTTGTTCTTTCTTCTCTTTGCTGGTCTAATTGGAGGCATTCTGGTGCCTTGCCTGGGAGTTTGCTGATCCTTTCTTCTGCTCCATCTAGTCTGTTGTTGAGCCCCTCCAGTGCATTTTTCAGTCCAGTTATTGTTTCTTCAGGTCTATGACTTCCTATGTGGTACTCATATTTTGTTTTTGTTGAAGTTCTCACTTTGTCTCATTTTCTCCTGAACTTAGTATTTTTGTCAGGTAAAGCACTTGCCTCTGTTTCATTAAGGTTTTTTTTCTTCTTCTGAGATTTTATCCTGTTCTTTCATTTGGAACAAGTTCCTTTGTTTCTGCATTTTCTTTGACTCTCTGTGTTGGTTGCTATGCAACCACAGAAAACAGCCACATTTCCCAACCTGAAGGAGTGAGATCATGAAGGAGATGAAACTATTATTCAACCTTGCTCTAGCTCTTCATGGTATCTCAAAACTTTGTGTTTGTCCAAGCCTCCTATTTTGTTCCTAGTGGCTCCCAATAATTGAGGGCGTACTAGGACCTGTGGGTGCCCCAAAGGGAGATCTCGGTCAGCAACTAGATTCAAGCTGATTGAAAACAAGAACCTAAGGCAACAGAATTTAAAGTGTGCAAATGTACCTCTTTCAGGGGAAGCCTGGGAGACAGGCGTTATTGTCTGCCCCTCTGCACTGAGCCCTGGGCTGACGGCCAATGAAGAGTCATTTCTTTGTTTGCTACCTTCCCACTGAATCTGTGAACACAAGCCTCGCTGGACACCAGGGCCAAGCTACCAAGGAATGTTTTCTCAGGGTGGCAGCCACAAAAGCTGGGCCACCAAAGAAGTATATAAGCAGCTCCTTTCTTGGAGACACTGGAAACATGGGGCTAGGAAGAGGAAAAGTGTGAAGATGGTGCCCACCAGCCTTCCCAGTCTCTGAAGAGGATGGTCATCAGTGTTCAAATAAAAGCATGCCCCACAGGCCACAGCTATACAGATAAGCTAATAAGCTGCTTTTACAGAGTGAGTATTTCAGTCTGATGCCTCTTTGCTGTGCCCTGTGGTACAGCTGGTTAAGAACTCCTTTTCAATTTGTTATAGCCCCATGGAGCCTATAAAAGTCAAGGCCCGCAGGCCACCAGAGCCAAGCAGCCTCTCCTGAGTGGCAGCTGCAAAAATCAGGGCACAAGACTAGTGCATAAGCTCCTTTCTGGGAGAAACTGGTGACCTGGAATGAGGCAGAGGAAGAGCACAAAAATAGCACCCACCTGCAGCTGTTTTGTAAAGTATTTCAGTAGGACCCTGGATGTGTGTTAAATTAGATGCCTGTCCCTCAGGTGAAGCTTTAAGATATGCAAACAGGTTTTGTTCACAGAAAGAGTTGATGCATTTTAGTTGGCTGTCTCTGTGCTGGGTCCTGGGGGTGGGTAATTCTGAACAGCCCCGTGAGAACTACTTCTCAAGTCCCTATAGCCTGTGGGGCTCTTGGACATGAGCCCGATGGGTTTTCAAAGCTAGATGTTTTGGGGACTTACTCTCAGGTACAGGCCTTAAAGAGTTGCTGTACCACAAGAAGAGTTCAAACTCTTTACTCCCCAGGGACAGGTTCCAACCCAAGACAGCCTTCTTGACGGTGGGTTACTTTGCCTGGGCTGAGATTCGTCGTGAGACTGTGTCTCAGCCTCTCCTACCATTTTTTTTTTTTTAATTTAAGTAGCGTTGACAATGTTATATGAGTTACAGGTGTACAAGGCAGTGCTTCAGCAAGTCTGTATGTTATGGCGTGCTCACCGCAAATGCAGCTCCACCTGTCACCGTACAACACTCCTGCAGCACCGACCATATTCCCTATTCTGCACCTTTAATCCACATGACTCACTCATGCCGTAACAGGAAGCCTGTACCTCCCACTGCCTGTCCCTCTGGCAACCATCAATTTATTCTCTGTATAATGTGTTTGTTTCTGTTTTTTCTTCTTTTTATTCCACTTAGCATATTACCCTCTAGGTCCATCTGTATCTGGGTGTGTGTGTTTGTGTGTCTACACACATACATACACACGATGGCAATATCTTATTCTTTCTTATGGTTGATATTCCATCGTGTGTGTGTATGTATGTGTGTAGACCCACACACACCTTTATCCGTTCTTCTCTCAGTGGATACTTGCATTGTTTTCGTATCTCGGCTCATGCTACACTAAATAGAGGGATACATGTGTCTTTTTGAATTAGTGTTTTTGTTTTCTGTGGCTAAATACCTAATAGTGGAATTAGTGGATTTTATATTTTACAACTTCCCCCATTTTCCACAGTGTCTATACCAACAACAGTGAACAAGAATTCCTTTTTCTGGGATCCCTGGGTGGCTCAGTGGTTTAGTGCCACGTTTGGCCCAGGGCGTGATCCTGGAGACCCGGGTTCAAGTCCCACATTGGGCTCCCCCCATGGAGCCTGCTTCTCCGTCTGCCTCTCTCTCTCTCTCTCTCTGTATCTCTCATGAATAAATAAATAAAATCTTTTAAAAAAATTCTTTTTTCAGTATATTCTTACCAACATTTATTTATCTTTTTGATACTAGCTATTCTGATAGGTGCTGATATCTAACTCATTGTGGTTTTGATTTGCATTTCCCTGATGCGGAGTGATGTTGAGCCATCTTTTCATGTGTCTGTTGGCCATCTTTATGTTTTCTTTGGAGAAATGTCTATTCAGGTCCTCTGCCCGTTTTAAAATTAGATATTCTTTTGGTGTTGAGTTGTATAAGTTTTTTATATATTTTGCATATTATCTCCTTATCAGATGTATCATTTGCAAATATCTTCTCTCATTCAGTGGGTTGCCTTTTCATTTTGTTGATAGTTTCCTTCACTGTGCAAAAGCTTCTAATTTTGGTGTATTCCCAATAGTTTATTTTTGCTTTTGTTTCCCTTGCTTTAGGAGACATATCTAGAAAAATGTTGCTAAGGCCTATGTTCGAGAGGTTACCGCCTATGTTTTCTTCTAGATGTTTTATGGTTTCAGGTCTCACATTTAGTTTCTTTTTAAAAAAAGATTTATTTTTTTCTGGGTGGGAGAGAGGGGGAGAGAGCGTGAGCACAAGCAGGGGGAGGGGCAGAGGCAGAGGGAGACAGAACCTCAAGTAGGTTCCCTGTTGAGTGCAGAGCTTGTCCTGGGGCTCAATCCCACTACCCTGAGATCATGACCTGAGCTGAAATCAAGAGTCAGGTGCTCAGTTGAGCCACCCAGCTGCTAGGCTCTTGATCCATTCTGAGTTTATTTTTGTGTATGGTGTAAGAAAGTGGTCCAGTTTCATTTTTTTGCATGTAGCTGTCTGTTCTTCCCAGCACCATTGGTTAAAGAGACTGTCTTTCCCCTATTGTATATTCTTGCCTGTCTTGTTGAGATTAACTGATCATTTGAGCATGGGCCCCACTTCTGGCTCTCTGTTCCATTCCATTGATCTCTGCGCCCATTTCTGTTTGCCAGTGCCATCCTGTTTTGATCACTAATCCTTGAAATCAAGGATTATGATAGCTCCAGGTTTGTTCTTTCTCAAGACTGATTTGGCTATTCAGGGTCTTTTGTGACTGCACACAAATTTAGGATAATTTCTTCTGGTTCGAGGAAAAATGCTATTAGTATTTTGATAGTGATTGTACTGAATGTGTAGATTGCTTTGGGTAGGACAGAGCCTGCTTGGCCGGTGCTTGGAGCCTGCTTCTCCCTCTGCCTGTGTCTCTGCCTCTCTCTCTCTCTCTGTGACTATCATAAATAAAAATTATTTTTAAAAAAAAAAAGGCGTTTTAACAAATTCTTCCAATCCATCAGCATGGAATGTCCATTTGTTCGTGTCACCTTCAACTTCTTTCATCAGTGTTTTATAGTTTTCAGAGTAGGCCTTTCACCTCTTTGGATAAGTTTATTTCTAGATATTTATTCTTTTTTGGTGTGTAAAGTTCTCAATAGAATTGTTTTCTTGATTTCTCTTTATGCTACTTTGTTGTAGGGAACAAAACCAGTTTCTGTGTATTCATTTTATATTTTACAACTGCACTGAATTAGTTTATTCTAATAGTTTTTTTTGGTGAAGTCTTTAGGGTTTTCTATGTATAGTATCATGTCATCTGCCAATAGAGAAAGTTTAACTTTGTCCTTACCAATATGCCCTTCTTTCTTTTTTTTTTCTTTTTGCTGTGGCTAGGACTTCTAGTCACATGATGAGTAGAAGTGGCAAGAGTGGGCATCCTTGACTTTTTCTTGATCTCAGGTTTTCACATTGCATATGATGTCAGCTGTAGGTTTGTCATATATGGCCAGTATTACCTGAGGTATGTTCCCTCTAAACCCACTTTGTTGAGTTTTTATCATCAACCAATGTTGACTTTTGTTACATGCCTTTTTTGCATATACTGAGATGATCATATGATTTTTATCCTTAGTTTTGTTAATATTGTGTTATCACATTGATTGATGTGTGAATATCAAACTCCCCATACATCCTGGAATGAATCCTACTCGACTGAGGTGAATGATCCTTTTAATGTATTACTGAATGGAACGTGCTGGTTTTTTATTGAGGATTTTTACATCTGTGCTTATCAGGGATACGGCCCGTAGTTTTCTTCTTTGTAGGGTCTTTGTCTGGTTTTGGTACCTTGTAGAACATATTTGTAAGCTTTCCTTCCTCTTCTATTGTTTAGAATAGCTTGAGAATACGTATAAACTTGTGTTTGGTAGATTCACCTGTGAATCCATCTGGTACTGGACTTTTGTTTGTTGGGAGTTTTTTCATTACCAATTCACTTTTGTTACTATTAATTGGTCTATTCAGATTTTCTATTTTTCCTAATTCAGTTTTGGAAGATAGTATGTTTCCAGGAATTTATCCATTTCTCCTGGGTTGTACAAGTTTTTGGCATATAATTTTTTTTTTTTGTGGTAGTCTCCTATAACCTTTTGTATTTCTATGATGTTGCTTTTTTACTTCTGTTTTGTTTCTGATTTTATTTGGGACCTCTCATTTTTTTTTCTTTGAGTCTGGCTAAAGGCTTATCAATTTTATTTACATTTTAAGGAACCAGCTCTTGGTTTCATTGATCTTTTCAATTTTTTTTTCAGTTCTTATTTCATTTATTTCTGCTCTGGTTTTCTTTTTTAAATTATTATTTCCTTCTTTCTACTACCCTTGGGTTTTGTTTTTTTTCTAGTTCCCTTAGTACTAAGGTTAGATAGTTTGTGATATTTCTTATTTTTCGAGGTAGGCCTGTATCACTGTAAATTCTTCTCTTGGAAGTGCCATCATTGTATCCCAAAGATGTTGGCCCATTGTGTTTTCATGTATTTTTTAATTTCCTCTTTGATTTCTTCATTGACCCATTCATTGGTTGTTGTTTAGCTTCCACATGTTTGCATTTTTTCTAGTTTTATTTTTTAAAAGATGTTATTAATATACTTGAGTGAGAGATCACCAGTGCGTGAGTGGGAGGGCCAAAGGGAGAGGGAGAAGCAGGCTCCCCATTGAGCAGGGAGGCTGAAGCAGAACTCAATCCCAGGACCTCGAGATCATGGCCTGAGCTAAAGGCAGACGCTCAACTGACTGAGCCACTCAGGTGCCTCTCCAGGTTTTTTTTTTTTCTTTCTTGTGATTGATTTCTACTTTCATACTATTATGGTTGAAAAAGACGCTTGACAGCATCTTTTTGTTGATTGATTGAAACTTATTTTGTGGCTTATAATGTGATCTCTCCTGGAGAATGTTCCATGTGCAGTTGAAAAGAATGTTTTTCTGTTTTTAGATATAGTGTGGGCTGGGCTCCTAGGGTACTCTGTGATGGGCTGCCCTGGTGGAATAGTGGCAGGTGAAATGGATGCAAGCCAGGGTGTCCTGGGGCTTTCCACATGGAGGGCACACTGCAGGGCACCTGCTCTGGAGCTGAGCCATGGCACAGGATAGGTGATGCCGGGGTGCTCCACACATGGGGTTAGAACTGAGGCAAGCATGAGATGTCCCAGTGCGCTCTGTGCTGGGAGTACCCTAGCAAGGCTGCTTAAGTGGAAGTGGAATGAACCCAGGGTATTCCAGGTTGCTTGGGCCTGTGTCACCTTCGTGCAATAACCAGAGATACAGTGAGTGCTGAGCAGAGTCCTGATATGAGCAGCACTGTGCTGAGGTGACCGAGGAGGTGAGCTGGCTAGGGCACCTGGACCCTGTTTCCATCTGCACTGTCAAACTTGGGGGTAGGGAACTTAAACCCCGGTGCTTGCCTGCCCTTTGGGCTCAGGGAGAGTTTCAGCAGCTCCCCCACCTTTTGGCTGGGTTCTAGGGTCAGGCCCTTTATATTCTAGGTGCTCTGTTGAACTGTAGTCTTATTTCCCCCTGTGCCCTAGGACAGAGGAATCTTCCCACAGCCTCTTTATACTACCTCTCCCCGCTTCAGTTCATAGTGTCAAGGGTGGGTGGTTCCCTTCGTGCCTCCATCTCTCTTGATGTTCTCTATGCAGCTTCTCTGTCTTCTGTTGTGCAGAAGCTGTTCATTTAGCCCTCAGTTCTCAGGAGGAATTGCTCTATAAATAGGTGCAGATTTGGTGTGCCCATGGAGGATGGTGAGTTTGGGATCTTCCTACATTGCTATCTTGGATCAGAACCCCACACCCCCACCCACTTTGATGTGGGTGTTTTTCTCATTTGCCTGATTTGTGGGGTTTGCTTAACTAGCTTTTGGGTTTCCTTTAGAAGAAATTGTTTTTATATGTAGCTGGAAGGAGGTGAACTATGTCATCATCCCAAACTAAAACCCTGTGGCTTTTTATTATTGTTGGTGGTGGTCATTAGAAAGAAATGAGGACAATTGAGAGGAAAAAATGCAAGTTTCATTGTAAAGATAAACAAAACCTGTGTATATTTGGTGAAATCACAGATTTTTCTAGATAGGACATTTGAAAATCATCTGAATGGTTTCAGACTAGATGGTCCTTTGTTCATTCCTTATAGAATGACAGAAGATAATACACAATATAAGGAAAGTACTTATTCTCCAGAATTGGCAAAATGGCAGCAAAGTGATAACCATCCATCCTGACTGACCTCCTGCGAACTTCGCTCCAACACACCAATCTGAGTGATCTTGGTAAGTACAAATCTGACCATGTCCCTGGGCAGAACCAACTTAGTAGTAAGCGCTACAACTCTCCTCCAGCCTTGGGTCTTTCTGGAGTTGTAATCTCTGTGTTGAAACCGTTTAGAACAGACATTGTTACCCAAAACATCAGGCTGGCTTACATCGCCATGACTTCATGCTCTTCTGGATGCTTGGCTCCTTAGAGAACACCTGCCCATCTTCAGAGAGCAAACCCAAGGTGATGCTGTGAAGCCTTATCTGGCAACCTCCCCTCTTTTGTGAACAGTGCACATTCACTTCTGTTGGGCATATTCCTAAGAGTGGAATTGCTAGGGCACAAGGTGAGTTGTTTTTGTTTGTTTGCTTGTTTTTTTTTTTGTGTGTGTGTGTGTGTGTCTGTGTTTGTTTGTTTGTTTGTTTTTAGCTTAGAAGGCACATCCAAACCGATTTTGTTTCAGTTGCTTCACATCCTCACCAATATTTGGTGTTATTGTTCTTTAAAATATTTGCCATTCTAGTAGTGGGTAATGATATTTCACCCTGATATGAATTGGCCATTTCCCAGATGACTGATGATATAGTATCTTCTTTATATATATACTGAATTTTCTTTCCAGATGTATACACTGCAAATATCATCATTAATCTTTTAAGGCTGGTACTTTGCTGTCTTTTAAGAAATTGTTGCTACCCATCTAGCAGCTATTCTAAATCACAGGGTAGGGGACCAAACAGACAAAGGCTTGGAACCCTGAGGACTGTGGGCTGCCGTCTATAAGAGAAAGAAGTAAGCATGTACCTACTAAAAACACTATTTGTCTTTTCATGAACCTGACCTTAAAAATCACCAAAACAGAGACATTTTTGCAGAAATGTACATTTACATAGTTAGAGGAATTGGGTTAACTATAAAGTCTTCAATCGCTGCTGTAAGGCTTTTAGCAGCTCAGTTGAATGACTTCTAATACCTGCACAAATGTTGGTAATGGCGCCTATAGGCACTCAATAGATTCCTATTGAATGAAGGAATACAAAATACATGTGAGGTAAAAATACATATCATCTAAAAGTGCTTATTATCAAGGGAATTTTAAGTATGTACAAATACCCATAAACCACAGATAGTTTTTATAGGAAAAGATGACAAGGACTCTGGTATTATAAGAAGGTGGCAAAAACATCTATAGTAAATAGAAAATTTTGAAGTAAAAAAATGCCTTAGGGATCAGCTTTGTTTAGTATGAGTAGCAGCTCTTAGGAAAGTGTGACAAGTATCACAGGAGATACTAAATAGAAAGGGACTATGAACAACTGCTAGCTCTGACTGCTCTGGTATATATTAAAAAGCTATCCATTTGAGGAACAACAGAAAAAATTAAGGTCATAGATCTGAGAATTGAGAGCTGAAGCTGATAAATTTAATGATAGAATCTGTAAATCTAAAAAACTATTCATGAAAGGAGCATATTCATGCCCATATGTAAATTTTTCTCTAAGTTCTATATTTCTCCCTGATTATTTTTCAGTATGACTTATGTATTACCCTACTACTGGCTGCAAAATGAAAGGGTAGACTGAACTGACTTTGTATTAACAAAGGGTTGTCACAATTTGATTAAGTATAACTGATTTAAGGAATTTCAAAAGAGAAATATTCCTTGTCATAGTTCAATGAACAGATCTTAGAAGTAGCTGGCTGACATGATTAGCAACACCTTAAGCAAAAATCCTATTTTTGAAATTAGAGTGAAGAAATCCTACTTGAACTGTGAAGCATCATCAAAAGAAACAATCTCTTTCTGGGACTTCCAAAGTAAGGATAAGAGAGGGAGAAAGGAACAGAAAACATAATGATTGAAAACTCCCCCAGTCTGGGAGGGATATGGTCATCCAGGCACGGGAAGCTCCAAGAGCAATCTTTACCAAGACACATTATAATCAACCTCTGAAGAACCAAAGACAAAAATCTCTAAACAAAGAACTATTACATACAAAGAAATCCCAAAAAGGTCTTCAGCAGATTTTTCAGCAGAAATCTTTCAGCGGAGGAGAGAGTAGGGTGATATATTCAAAGTGCTCAAAGAAAAAAAACTCATCTAAGAATACTTTACCCAGCAAAGCTGTCATTCAGACATGAAGGAGAGAGAAAGATATTCCTAGATAAACAAAAGCTGAGGGAATTTATCGCCACCAAATCGACCTACAAGTAATGGTAAATGAGTTTTCAAACTAGAACAAAAGGATGCTACTTAGTAACATTAAAATATATTAAAGTAAGGGATCCCTGGGTGGCGCAGCGGTTTGGCGCCTGCCTTTGGCCCAGGGCACGATCCTGGAGACCCGGGATCGAATCCCACATCGGGCTCCCGGTGCATGGAGCCTGCTTCTCCCTCTGCCTGTGTCTCTGCCTCTCTCTCTCTCTCTGTGACTATGATACATAAATAAAAATTAAAAAAAAATAAAAAAATATATTAAAGAAGCTTACTGGTAAAGGTATATTAAAATTCAAAATAATAATGCAATGGTGGTATGTAAATCTCTTTGAAACCTAGCATATAGGTTAAGAGACAAAAATGTTGAAAATAACCATAGCTACGTTATTTTGTTAATGGACGCAATATAAAAAGATGTAAATTGGGACATCAACATAAAATGTTGGGGGGCAGAGACAAGTAAATGGATAGAACTTTCTCATGCAATTGAAGTTACCAGCTTAAAATAGATGGTTATAACTACACCATTTATCATGAAAGCAGTAAAGCAAAAGCCTATAATGGATACACAAACGATAAAGAATTAAAGCAAATTGCTACAAAAAATGACAGCAAGAAAGGAACTATATAAAACAATCAGAAATCAATTAACAAAATGGATACAGTGCATCCTTACTTATCAATAATTACTTTAGATGGGCAAAATTCTCTAACAGACACAGACTGGCTGAATGGGGGAAAAATAAAAACCCATTTGTATGCCATCTACATAGGACTCAAGCAGTAAGGACATTCACAGGCTGAATGTCAAGGGATCAAAAAAGATATTTCAAGCAAAGAGCAACCAAAAGAGAACAGAAGTAGTTATCTGAGACACACATTAAGAATATTATTATGCAATGATAAAAGGGGTCAATTCATCAGGAGGAAATAACAATTCTAAATATATATGCACCCAATATGGGAGCATCTAAAAAAACCTGATTTGTTAACAGATCTGAAGGGAGAAATAGACAGCAGTGCCATAATAGGAGAGGCCGTCAGAATGCCACTTTCAACAACAGACAGACCATCCAGATATAAAAATAAGGAAATGGATTTGTTACACTTTAGACCAGACATAAAGAGAATATTCCATCCAATAGCAGCAGAATACACATTCTTCTCAAGTGCAGACAAAACATTCTTTAGGAAAGATTACATGATAGGTCACAAAAAATGTCTTGGCAAATTTTTTTCAGGATTTTATTTATTTATTCATGAGAGACACACACAAAGAGAGAGAGAGAGAGACAGAGAGACACAGGCCGAGGGAGAAGCAGGCTCCACACAGGGAGCCCGATGTGGGACTCGATCCCGGGACTCTAGGGTCATGCCCTGGGCTGAAGGCAGGTGCTAAACCACTGAGCCAGCCGGGGATCCCTGTCTTAACAAATTTAAGAGGGAATGGTACTAAGTACCTTTTCTGACCATAGTGGTCTAAAACTAGAAAACAGTAATAGGAAGAAAGATGGAAAATTCACAGTTGTGAAGATTAACCCACACGTGAAAAACCCATGGGTCAAAGAAGAAATCAAAAGAGAAATAAAAAAAATATACAAAGACAACTGAAAATGGAACTACAAAATATCAAAGAAAGCAGTACTGAAAGTTCAGAGCAATAAATGCCGACATCAAGAAACAAGGATTTTAACCAACCTCCCTTTGACCTCAAGAACTGAAACACCAATAAGCTAACCCCAACGTTAGGAGAAGGAAGGAAATAAAGATCAAGGCAGAAAAAATGAAACACTGGCTGAAAAGTTTAATAGGAAAGATCAATGAAACCAAGAGTAGTTTTTGTAAGATAAACAACATTGACAAACCCTTGGCTAGACTCACCACAAAAAGGACTCAAAATCCGAAGTGGAAGAGGAGATGTTAAAATGGACACCACAGGAATACAGAGTAACATGAAAGACTACTATGAACAATTATATGCCAACACACTGGACAATCTAGAAGAAGTGGATACATTCCTAGAAATACCCAATCTATGAAGATTGAATAATGAAGAAATAAAAAAAAATCTGAAACGACTGACTGTTGTCAAGGAGATTTTATCAGTAATCAAAAATCTCTGAATGAAGAAGCTCAGGACCAGAGGCTTCACTAGTAAATTCTATAGAACATTTAAGGGAGATTTAATACCAAGCTAGCTTAAATTCAGAAAACAGGAGAGGAGGGAATACTGCTAAGCTCATTTTATGAGGTCAGCATGACCCTGATGCCAAAACCAGATAAGGGCACTAGAAGAAAAAAAAACTACAGGCCAGCATCCCTAATGAACATGGATGGGGATATTCCTCAAAACTGATTTCAATAATACATTAAAAGATTCACACACTATGATCGAATGCAGAATTGTAAGGATGGGTCAACATTCGCAGTCAATGTGACACACCACGGTAACAAAATGAGATGGAATTACATAATCCTCTCAGTAGATGCAAAAAAACATGTAATAAAACACATCTATTTGTGATAAGAACTCTCAGTAAGAGGGGTTATAGAGGGAACATATACCTTGATATAATAAAAGCCACATATGAGAAGACCATGGCTCACATGCTCCATGGTTAAAAGCTGAACACATTTCCTCTAAGATCGGGGACAAGACAAAAATATCTACTCTCCCCACTTCTATTCAGCATACTATTGGCAGTCCTAGCCAGAGCGGTTAGGGGAAAAATGAAATAAAGAGGATCCAAATCAGAAAGAAAGAAGCAAAACTCATGATATGCAGGTATAATGAAAACCCTACAGACTCCACCAAAAAAACTATTAAATTCAGTAAAGTTGCAATATATAAAATAAAAATTGTTTCATTGCTAGACTTGAATAACAATCTATTAGAAAATTAAGAAAACCGGGATCCCTGGGTGGCGCAGCGGTTTGGCGCCTGCCTTTGGCCCGGGGCGCGATCCTGGAGACCCGGGATCGAATCCCACATCGGGCTCCCGGTGCATGGGGCCTGCTTCTCCCTCCGCCTGTGTCTCTGCCTCTCTCTCTCTCTCTCTGTGACTATCATAAATAAATAAAAAATTAAAAAAAAAATTAAAAAAAAAAGAAAATTAAGAAAACCCATTTGCAAGTGCATCAAAAAGAATAAAATACCCAGGAATGAATTTAACCAAGGAGGTGAAAGATCTGTACAGTGAAAGCTGTACGAAGACCTTGGTGAAAGGGACTGTTAAAGACACACGTAATGGAAAGATATTCTGTGCTCACAGATTGGAAGAATATTGTTCAAATGTGCCTACTGGGCAAAGCAGTCTACAGCTTTGATGCAATCCCCGTCAAACCTCCAATGGCATTTTTCACCAAAATAGACTAATTCTAAAATTAGTATGGAATCCAAGAAGACCCTGAATCCTTAAGGAAGAACAAAGCTGGAGGGATATGCTTCCTGATTTCAAATGACATTACAAAGCTACAGTAATCAAAGCAGTATGGTATGGCATAAAGACACGCAGATCAATGGAATGGAACAGTCCAGAAATAGACCCATGCATATAAGGTCAATTTATGACAAGGCAGCCAAGAGTGTACAACAGGAAAAGGACAGTCTCTTCAATAAATAGTGCCGGGAAACCGGAAGGAATTAAACTGGACCGCTACCTTATGTCATCCATCTACAAAAATAAGCTCAAAATGGGTTAAAGACTCCTAGAGAGAACACAGGGGGAAGCTCCTTAACATTGGTCTTGGTGTTGATCTTTTGAATCTGACACCAAAAGTAGAGACAACAAAGACAAAAATAAACAAATGAGAACACATCAAACATTTTGGCTTCCACACAGTCAGGGAAACCATCAACAAAATAAAAGGGGACCTATGAAATGGGAGGAAATATTTGTAAATATTTGTAAATCATATCTGATAAAGGGCTAATATCCAGACTATAGAAGTTCTACAACTCACTAAGAAAAAGCAAAACACAATAATCTGAGTAAACAATGGGCAGAGGATTTGAATAGACATTTTTCTAAAGAAGATACACAGATGGCCAACAGATGCATAAGATATTCAGCATCGGTAGCCATCAGGGGAATGCAAATCAAAACCACAATGATCTAGATATCATCTCCCACCTGTTAAATGATTTTTAGAAAAAAGGCAGGTAACAAATGTCGGATGTGGAGGAAAGGAAACCCTTAAACACCGCTGGTGGGAATGTAAATTGGTACATCCATTGAGGAGAAGAGTATGGTGGTTTCCCCCAAAAGTGAAAATCTAATTACCATATGATCCAGTGATTTCACGCCTGGAACATCTAGCCAAAGTAACGGACACCAGTATCTTGAAGAGATACCTGCACACCCATGTTCACTGGAGCCGTGTTCACAACAGGTTGTTTCCACATCTTAGCTAAGTGACCATCGACAGATGGACAGATAAACACGATGTGGTATATACACAATGGGATGTTCCCTAGCCACGAAAAAGAAGGAAATCCTGCCATTTGTGACAACGCGTGTGGACTGTGAGGGGATTATGCTGAGTTAAGCCAGACAGATAAAGACAAATATCCTTTACATGTGGAATCTAAAAATACTGAACTTGTATTTTGACAAAAACAGAGAATATAATGGTGGTTACCAGGGACTGGGGGAGCTGGGGAGATGTTATTTAGGGGGTACAAACTCACTTATCTACTAAGTTCTGAAGGTTTTAGGAACAGCTAAGTGATTACAGTCAACAATACTGTGTTATAAACCTCCAAGTTGCTTAGGGACTAGGTCTCAACTATTCTCAGCAAAAATAAATAAATAAATAAATAAATAAATAAATAAATAATAAAATAAATAAAATAAAATAAATAAAAATAAATAAGTGTTATGGGACACGATAAAAGTGTTAGATAATGCTACTGGAGTAATCATACTGCCATATATGTTTCCAAAGCAACACACTATACACCTGAAACTTACACAATATGTCAACTATATCTCAAAAAATATTGAAAGAACCCCACTTTTATGTTATTTTTTGATCAATAATCAGGAGAAATGATATTTTTGGTTTGAATTATCCAGATAATTGCTGTAATTCTTCCTTTTAGTTTTCTAGTGCACTAAGGGTATAATATTAGACTGTGGGACTCCGCTTTAGCCAATTACTGTATTACAGGCCTCAAAATTATTCATTAAAAAATACATGTATTTGAGAGCCTGACTGGATCTTAGAGATTAGTTTAATTCAAGGTTTCTCTTCCTCAGACAACTAACTAACACTTTGGGCTGGATAGCTGGGGGCTGTTCTATGCATTGTAGGATGCCAGTCGCACCCTTCCTCAGCCCTGCACTGTCACAACCAAAACTGTTTCTAGACTTTGCCAAATGTTCTCAGGCATGGCAGGGGTGGAAAGAGTCCCTCAGGTGAAAACCACTGCTAACCTTCTGTATTATGGAAACGTAATGCCCTTAGATGAGCTCAGGGATCAAGATTCTAGTGGAATGCCTCCCCATCATTTTTTAAAGTTAAATTTTCATTTTTATAAGCTGAAATATGGACAGAGTTTTAAAAAGAAAGTAGTTCTACAAAGTTTATAGTGGGGGAAGAAAGGCTCTGCTCTGACCTCGTCTCATTTCTTAGAGCAACACTGTTCACTAGCACTTTCTGCAGTGTTGTGGCTACGTGCTGTCAGGTACGGTAGCCACTGGCCTGTTCTCCCCTGGCTTTGGCAGGTGTTAGAAACCTGGGAGCCCACACTCTTGAAGCCAGGCTGGTGGTGTTGCTGTTGAGGATACGGAATTGCACTTCTACTTGCTGGCTTCAGTATAGCACTCCTACCCACAACTGTGTTTGGGATCCTCACATCTAGGTTTGCTGGCCCAACTTTCCAGAGAATAAACTTCAGTATTCTATGGAATGAGGAGGAGGTGGCTGATTTGAGGTTCACATGCTGTGTATATTGCAATAAAAATTTATTTACAAAAATAAGCAGCAGGCCAGATTTGGCCCATGGTTCTGCTTTGTTGAATCCTGTCAACAAAGTGCTTTATACAAACTTTTGCACCAATTATCCAATTTTACCGCTCCCTTACCAAGGCCAGAACTGCTGCATGCACTCTGGCACATCTCCCTTGGTCACCCTCCTCCTGCCTCCTTCCTCAGGGCCCTGGCAACAGTGGGCCTGAGACATCGAGTTCTGGCCATTCAGTAGCTCAGAATGATAAAGACAAGAGATGATGAATAGTCCACTGGTTTGTGAGGGCAGGTAGGGAACATGGTTAGGGGACCCTCGATCTGGTGGGGGAACAGAGGGGAGGTGTTCTCCCAAAGATAACCTATTGGCCTGCCATGCCTCCAGTGCTCCTACATGGAGGTGGGGGGTGGATGGAGTTCAGTTCTCCTGAATTGGGCCAGCCAGCATGCCTCGAAGAGGGAAATGGCTGGGCTCACAGGTGGAGTTTCTCTGA
The DNA here is from genome assembly GCF_018345385.1 of Vulpes lagopus. NCBI lineage: Eukaryota > Metazoa > Chordata > Mammalia > Carnivora > Canidae > Vulpes > Vulpes lagopus. Next base: position 60,999,084 of record NC_054839.1, on the reverse strand, counting down.
ACTTAAAGTATGGGATACTTATCACCTCCTTTGTTTCTGGCCTGGACTCCAATCACTAACTCATGGGTAACTGTGTGCCCCTCGCCATTTTCTAATATAAATCAATAAGAATGAATTATCAAAACTCAAAGGCAGTATTTCAAGTCTGAGTTAGCTGTCCATATGTGACAAGGAACCACACCTAAAATAAGGCAACATGGATTCATGTCTACACACCATTTTCAAAACCTACCAGTGAACTTGGTCATTATACATTACTGTCAGACTAGTGCTGGTCATGATGGTCCCCTCCCTCCCCATCCTCAACTTTGCCTCCCGCTCCATGATCAGGATCACTGAATACATGTGTTTACCAGAAGAGATTTTTTTTAAGATACACGTATTTGCCAGAACAGAGTCCTCAAAACCCCAGACCGCCTTGAAATCCTGCTGAGAGGCACAGAAATGAAAGCAGAATTTATTGTATTACATAGGCCAGTTTATAATCCTGGACGCATATAAAAATTAGCCTTTAAAAATATCGCACTCCAGGGCAACTGAAACAATCTCTGGGGTAGGTATCAGCAGAAAAAATCTTAGGTGACTTTACTGTGGAGCCATAACAGGGACCACTGTTTTAGGCCAGTTTCCTGATTTACTCCTAGGCCTAGCTTTATGTTTCTTGTGCCTGGGACCCATACTTATTTTTATAGCTACTGAAAGTATATATTGTCAGGATTCTGTACTTTTCAAAACTTTAAAAACTCTTTTTCTATTGCTGGACAGATGGCAGAGTAGGATGACCTTAGCTCACCTTATCCACATACAGTTAGCACATCACATTACACGTATTATATCAGTGTCAGTAACCCAGAAAATGACTGGCAAACAAACTTAACAACTAAATGTAGAGAAGCAGCCACACTGAAGAGGGTAGGCAGGGGAGGAGACATGCTGGGGAGCTAAATGACCTGTACAATCATCTGGGATGGAGGGACCCATGGACTCAAATTGAGGAGAGAAATGGACTATCACACCAGCGAACGTGTGGTAGGAAGACAAATACCCATAACATTTGGCTTTGAAAACCAGAAGGGCTGAATTTCAGGAGTTCTTACAATTAGCAGGACTTAAAAACTGGAATTTTAAAAATCAACAGGCTCGGCTCAGGGAAAATTGGTAAGGCAAGAGAAAACCTAGCACAGAAAACAGCCTGTGGAGGAACAGCATAGAAACAGCAGTTTGAAAAACACCTGGGGCATGCAAGAGGGAGAGTTGTTTAGTAATTTCAGAGCCTGTCCTGGAGGGTCAGAGATCATGGGGAGAATCTTCCAGGAACAAAGGAGCTGGCAGGTGCCATTTCCCTTCTCAGCCCCCCAGCATCAACACACGGCCACCTGCAGGAACCAGCCTGGCACTGATACTTGCTACCATCACAGGTCCTGCTTTCTGCCCCCCTACACCTCAGTGGACCTGCCCCCTCTTGCCAGGCCCACTTCAGTCCTGGTGCTGTGCCCCCCCCCTTTACCAGAAGACCAGTGCAAACCTTACTAACACTGTCCTGCCCTGGCACATGTTGGGGATCTGTCCTATCCCATTCACTCCTGGTCAGAGCCCACCCAAAACAATGGTACAAGTTTAGCAGTGTGCAAGCAGCCCTGATAGGGACCAGCCCCACTCCAAGGTGACTCCTACCAGGGAGAGGGAGAGATGACCACACACACCAGCCAGACTGTGGCGCCAGCAGAGGGCAGACAGCTGGTTGGATGGCAGGGCCCAACCACAAACAAAAGCTTCTTAAGGGTCAATGCAAGGAAACTGCCCTGCAGTTTGGTGCTACTGCATCTCTGGCAAATACCTGGTCTGACTCAAGCCCAAGGTGGCTCCTGACTGGCCTTCTAACACCACAGAGACCAAACCCTGCCCACAACAGGCAAAGAGAGCCATTGCAGATGACTGGACTGAAGGTTAAAATGGCTCAACCACAACAGCAGGGCACATGCAACACACAGAGGAGACACTCTGAAGCATCATGCTCTGGTGAACAGGGAACACTGAAACACATGAAGAACCAATCAGAGATGAAAAATACAATAAATGACCTTAAAAACACACTAGATGGAATAAACAGACTAAAGGAAGCAGAAGAATGAATTAGTGACCTGGAGGACAGAGTTTTGGAAAGTTATCAAGCTGAGCAGATGAGAGAAAAAGAATTATTCAAAATGAGAATCGATTTTGGGAACTCTGCTACACCATCAAGTGTAATAATATTCACATTATAGGAATTTCAGAAGAAGAGAGAGAAAGGGGGCAGAAAATTTACTTGAAGAAATCATAGCTGAAAACCTCCTGAATCTGGGGAAGAGAACAGAAATCTAGCTCCAGGAGGCACAGAACTCCTCCAACAAAATCAATGCATGGAGGTCTACACTAAGACATACAGTAATTAAAATGGCAAAGGGTTGTGATAAAGAATTTTAAAAGCAGCAAGAAAAAAGAAGACAGTTACACACAAGGGAAACCCCATAAGGCTATAATCAAAGTTTCAGCAGAAACTTTGCAAGCCGGAAGAAACTGGCATGATATAATAAAAGTGTGAGAAGGAAAAAATCTGCAGGCAAGAATACTCTATTCAGCAGGGCTATAATTCAGAAGAGAATGAGAGATAGTTTCCAGACAAACAAAAGTTAAGGGAATTCATGACCACCCAAACAGCCCTTCAAAAAATGTTAAAGGGTTGGGGTTAGGGTTTAGAGTAGAAAAGAAAGACCATAAATAAGAGTAGGAAAAGTAGGAAGTACAAAAGCAGGAAAAATAAGTATACCTGTAAAAATCAGCCAAGGGACTCACAAAATAAAAAGATGTAAATTATGATACTATATACCTAAAATGTGGGGTTAGGGGAGAGAAGTAAAGAATAAGTTTAAGCAACATCAACTTAAGATAGACCGCTATAGGCCTAGGATGTTATATACAAACTTAATAGTAATCACAAATCAAAAACCAGTAATAGATGTGCAAAAATAGAGAAAGGAATCCAAATATGTCACTAAAAAAGGCAACTAATCATGAGAGAAGAGAGGAAGGGGAGGAAGGAACAAAGAGCTGCAAAATCAACCATAAAGCAAGTAACAAAATGGCAATAATACGTACCTATCAATAATTACTTTAAATGTAAATGGACTAAACACTCCAATCAAAAGACACAGGGTGATGGAATGGATTAAAACAATGAACACCACCACCACTCATCTCTATGCTGCCTTCAAGAGGCTCATTTCAGATCTAAAGATATTGCAGATTGGACGTGAGGGGATGGAGAAGCATTTATCATGCAAATGGATGTGAAAAGAAAGCCGGGTATCAATACTTACGCTAGACAAAATAGACAGTAAAACAAAACTATAACAAGAGGTGAAGGATATTATCATAAAGGGAACAATCCAACGAGAAGATATAACAATTATAAATATTTATGCACCCAACATGGGAGCACCCAAATACATGAACCAGTTATTAAATAACATAAAGGAAGTAATCTATGGTAATACAATAATAATAGTGCACTTTAATACCCCCCTTACATCCATGGATAGATTATCCAAACAGAAAATCAACAAGGAAATAGTGGCTTTGAATGACACATAGGACCAGATGGATCGAAGAGATATATTCAGAATGATCCATCCTAAAACAGCAGAATACATATTCTTTTCAAGTGCACACGGAACATTCTCCAAAACAGATTACATATTAGGCCACAAAACAAGGCTCAACAAATTAAAAGAAGATCAAAGTCATACCATGTATCTTCTCTGACCACAATGCTATGAAACTAGAAATCACAAGAAAAAAATTTGGAAGGAGCACAAATAAATACATGGAATTTTATTTTAATTTTTTTAAATTTTTATTTATTTATGATAGTCACAGAGAGAGAGAGAGAGAGAGGCAGAGACACAGGCAGAGGGAGAAGCAGGCTCCATGCACCGGGAGCCCGATGGGGGATTCGATCCCGGGTCTCCAGGATCGCGCCCTGGGCCAAAGGCAGGCGCCAAACCGCTGCGCCACCCAGGGATCCCCAAATACATGGAATTTAAATAGCATGCAATGAATTGGTCAACCAGGTACTCAAGGAAGAAATAAAAAATACGCAGAAACAAATAAAAATGAAAACAATGGTCCAACATCTTTGGGTTACAGCAAAAGTGGTTCTAAGAGGGAAGTTTATAGCAATACCTCAAGATGCAAGAAAATCTCAAATAAATAACCTAACATTACACCTAAACAAGCTAGAACAAGAACAAACAAAACCCAAAACCGGTAGAAAGAAGGAAATAAAAAATTAGAGCAGAAAGAAACGAAATAGAAATTAAAAAACAATAGAACAGATCAATGAAACCAGGAGCTGGTTATTTGAAAAGATCAACAAAATTGATAAGCCTTCAGCCAGACTCCTGAGAGACAGAGAGAGCGAGCGAGCAAGAAAGCATGCAAGTAAGAGCAAGCTCAAGCAAAATCAGAAATGAAAGAGGAGAAATAACAACTAACATGGCAGAAATACAAAGGATTGTAAAAACTATATGCCAACCAGTTGGACAGCCTAGAAAAAAAGTGGATAAATTCCTATAGACCTATAACCTCCTAAAAGTGAATCAAGAAGAAAGACAAAATTTGAAGTGATTGATTACCAGGAAGGAGATTGAATCCATAATCAAAAAACTCCCAGCCAACGTAAGTCCAGGACCAGATGGCTTCACAGGTGAATTCTACCAAACATTTAAAGAAGAGTTCAAACTATTCCAAAAAATAGAAGAGGAAGGAAAACTACGATGTTCATTCTATGAGGCCAGAATTACTCTGACACCAAAACCAGAACAACGTAGGTTCGGAGGGAACATGGCTTACTATCTTATAAACCTGAAACTAATATAATGCTGTATGTTAACTATACTGGAAATTGTAAAAACAAAACAAAACAAAACCCAAAACTTACTTACTTTCCGTGAAATAAACTCTTACAACCTTCCAGGCCCCCAAACCTATGCCTCTAAAAAACCATGAAAACCAAGACCCAGAATATTGGTCCTGGTATAATTTGCACTGAGAACGCCAGTGAGAGAGGCAAGAGTGAGGACAAAGGAATATTCTTTTCTCTTTGTTGTATCCGCCTCTCAGATTAATCAGAACAGCATTCACTTTTTCCCCATTTTGTGCAATTATTTTGGCTAAAGTATACTTAACATGTCCTCTCAATTAACTTTGGAAAATGGATAATGGAAACCCTGAAGAGTAAGTTCCTGCTGCCATGTTCCCCTCTCAGTAATTATTTTCAAGCTCTGTTATCTGGAAATCTGCTCTAATAACAAAATGTGCTTTTTAGCCTTGAATCCTCCTCGGTTCCAACTTCTGCCGTGGCTTACATAAGTTTCTTCTTGCCGAATTATCTGTTAACTCACTGAAAACAGAACTATTGAGTGCATTTGTAATGCTTACGCCAGAGACACAAGGCTGCCTGCATCGGAAGAGCTCATCTAACTGCCCCACAGAACAAAGGCCCGGGCTGAACAAAAGCTCCGTCCAGCCTTCCCCGGAACACACAGACGTCATCCTCATTGTACGTTCTAAAGAGCAAAGAAGGATCTAATCTTTTCCACGAATCTGCCTCACTGGGGAAAAATGTTGACTGTTGAGATTAGTCTTGTAATAGCAAGGCCTCCACTCAGCAAACAGGATTTAGGGCGGTACCTCAAAGTTTCACGGGTTAGTAGTGTGTCAAGAACTCACTATTATTTGAAAAGCAGCAGGACTCATTATGTCCTTGGGTGCTCTCCCAGCTAGAACTGTGTGTGGGCTTTCCTGGGTGATGAAAAGTAAAAATATTAAATTAAAAAAAATATCCTATCTTTGAAAGAACTTACTATTCAAGACACAGATGCAGAAACAGAAGGACCTAAAGAGGGAACAGCTTGATAGATAGGCAACACATATGTCAATTAAATGACCCTTTTTTTTTTTTTTTACTGAAGATAAAGGGATACAAGTATCTTCCTATGTTGTAAAGAGTGAGTCATTTCAGGCTTCTATTTTCAGATATGACAACAACCTGTCATGTATTCAGTTGGGTACTTGCCTGAAGAAGTACCGGCCACTCTAACCAGCGGAGATACCTGGGCTGGAGGATAAATTTAGGAACGAGGTCACTGCTCCAGGTTGGACCCACTGTGAGTTCACGGGGACCGTCAAGGGGATGGGCCGGATCCCAATTTCTATGGGATCTTGGAGACCCTTAGGACAACAGCCCCCCTCCCAGAATGCCATGAGTGAGAGTGGGTCCCCAGAACTGCCTCCTTGGTCTTGAACCCACGCAGTTCAGTAGCAGGGTCCTTGGATTTTTCTACACTCTTGGGGACCCACCGCAGCTGTACATAGACTAGTTTTGGTTGGGATTAAACTAATTTTCCATTAATTACTCACTTAAACTTCTGGAATTTCAGTGTAGGTTTTCTTATCTGCTTTTGTGTGCAGGAAACCATCTAAAAGCTACTTTTAGAAAAATAATATCCAATTAATAAGTTACCAATCTCAAGCATAGTTTATTCTTAAACTTACTGATTTGACTTCAACTCTCAGATCTTATTATTCTAATCTATCAAATGTTAACAATTAACACATTTTTAAAAGAGCTCTTGCAGCTTAATTAACTAATTTCCTTTCACATCGTAAACTGCATTTATACATTTATTATATTGATTTTCTAAGTAGTTAAGTGACTGCTGAACTGATTAATAAACAAAACCTTTAAAATACTTTAAAAATTCTTGTACATCTGATCAATTAAACAGATAAAAATGGTGAATCTTAAATCCTCTTAAATGTTTCAATTTTATAAATTTATTAAAACTTCACCCTATACCCCTCAAAATCTAAAATATGATTCAGTTCTAAACTACATTTTATTTTTTAGAAGATTTTATTTATTTTAGAGAAAGAGTGCATATGAGTGGGGGGAGGGACCAGAGGGAAGGAGAAAGAGAATACCAAGCAGACGCCCGCTGAGCATGGAACCCAACTCAGGGATTGATCTCAAGACCCTGAGATCATGACCTGAGTCAACATCAAGACACTTAACAACTGAGCCACTCAGGTGCCTCTCTAAATTATATTTTATTTTATTATTATTATTTTTAGATTCTATTTATTTACTCACGAGAGACAGAGAGAGAGAGGCAGAGACACAGGCAGAGGGAGAGGCAGGCTCCCTGCGGGAAGCCCCATTCGGAACTTGATCCCAGGACCCCGGGGTCACGCCCTGAGCGGAAGGCAGACGCTCAACCGCTGAGCCACCCAGGTGCCCCTCTAAACCCTATTTTAAATTGGAATCACAAAGTTGATCACTTGTTCTAATAGACCAAATTCTCTAAAACACAACAAATTCTTAAAAATGTCAAAGATGAACACAGTATTTCTGAACCTAGAACAGAAATTTTAATATTATAGGTTTTATTTACTTTATTATTTCTGTACTTAATTCCAGTTTTTTTTTCTGGGATTAAAACATAAATATCCACTAAAGGGATAACTATGTTATTGCAAATAATTTGGGGTAGCTTTTCTAGTTGACTGAAGTAACACATGGATGGCTGTTTGGCCAGGAGATGTCCCAACAAAGGAGGGGCAAATAGGATCCTCGTTTATGGTCGCTATAACAGGGATTCCAGGACTTAGAGGGCCCATCTCCGTGGCTACGTCAAATCATTATGTGATTCCTCGCCACTAACAGACTTCTGCAACCTCCTCTGAGATGGTGGCTGACTTCACCACTGCCTCGTCAGCTCTGCAATGTCTCTGTTTCTCTGAAGATATTTACATGTTACCCCGTTGAATTCTACATTTCTCAGGGCTCTGCTGCCTCTACCGTCCTGAGAACCAAACGTTCTTGGGTTCATGGAGAAAAGAACCAGATGAGCCCGGAAGGCCCAGCTATTTGAAATGTCTCATGTGAATCTGGTGTTAAAGGGATGACCCCAAAGCAGCTGGGAACTGAAGAAAGGTGGGATCGGGAAAGAAAGGTGCTAAGCTGCTCCTAACTCAACTATCAACATCATTAAAACTTAAGGGGTCAGGGAAAGCAATTTGATGCACTGGCTTCCAGGGCCCACACACGTGGCATCCCCTCACGGCCATTTGTGGGTTAAGGTCCCACCTGGGCATGTTCATGCCACATAGTCCTGCTCCCACTATCTACCTAGGTGACAGAGCCAAGGGTGAATACCTGACCTAAGGGAAAGGATGCAAAATGCTGGGTTGGGCAACTGGATTTGCTCCTGAACAAAGACACACAGTCTAGGGTGGTCACCTAGGCTGGCGCAGCAGAAGTCTGAAGTTACGTCTAACAGAAAAAGTAGTTGTTCTGACCTCACGCCATTTTTCTGGTGAAAAGGGGGTTAAAGACCTTCTTTTCATAGCCCCGGAAAAGGTTATAGAATTGTTACTTTATTTAACAAGGTCCCAGCTCTGGAAGCTTCCTCCATGATCCTGTTTACTATTTAACTGTTTTCACTGATCCTTTCTACGGCCCTTTCAACAGAGGGTGATCAAACTGAATTTTGCCCCCTATAGAAGGCTGAATGTGTTACTTTTTCAACCGTCAAGGAGAGAAACTCCTATTCTTTAATAAAGAGAAATTTAGTGCATGAAGACTGGAGACACTCACAGCTGCAGAGGTGCAGTGAGCCACAGGAGTAAGTGAGCTTAGGATTCACACACGGTAAGGACCATTCTCCTCCCTTCTCTGGCCTTCATCTCGTAGGTCAGTACCATTCTTTTCGCTTATGGAAGTGTGGCTTTCCCTTTGCGGTGGAAAACACAGCTGCTAACTACTCCCAAGCTTCACATGTTACAGCTTCAGCCACCCGGAGGGAGGCTAACTTCTCCTTCCCAACCAATACCAGTTCCCCATTGCCAAAATGACATCAGCACACAGGTAGCCTAAATGCAGCAACTGCAGCTGGGAGGCAGGATTTGGTTATCTTCACACGGTGCTTTGAATATACCTGCGTGAATGGGGGAGGAGGCTCTCCGCAGTGGACTGCTAGGAAGACAATACCTTACTTGGCCATGATACGGAGATGACCAGTGTTAAAAATTAATAGAAGGACATCTTAACCCTTGGACTTCATATCATTACTTAGATGGTTCAACATTAGGCTTTCTCTTAAATAAATGACATTCCTCATTTACATGGTTTGAATGTCTTTTGTTTTAGAAAAGGAGAACATTAAAAAAATCTTATTTGTATAAAAGGTGACAAACTGCAAAACCTAATTTCCTGGAAATCTCTAGAAAGTGAACAGGTAGTCAATAACCTAATGATTTGGGTGTGATTTCAGCCTTGCAGTATTAGGTGTTTCCTTTACTTCTCTTTTTTTTTAGTAAGATATCCTCTTTTGAGGTCCAAGGGGAAAAAATCTATTTGCAGTTTCTGACAACAAACATTACAGATAAGGAATACACTGGGATCAGACTAAAATGACATACATTTTGGAATTTTCAAAGTCATATACATATATTGTCACGGGCACACGGAAAATTCTCCAGAACAGATCATATGTTAAGCCACAAGTCTTAATAAATCTAAGAGGTCTGAAATCACATCAACCATCTTTCTGATCACAGTGATACGAAACTAAAAATCAATTACAAGAAGATAATTGGAAAATTTACACATACGCGGAGATTAAACAACACGGTATTGAACCACCAAAGGGTCAAATAAGAAATCAAAAGAAAAGTGAAAAATTACTGTGAGAAAAATGAAAATGCAAATATAACATACCAAACTTATGGGATGTAGCAAAAGCAGTTCTAAGAGAGAATTTCGTAATGATAAATGGCTATATCAAGAAATAAGAAAGATTTCATATAGCCTCACTTTACATCACAAAAAAGTAGGAAAACAATAAACAAAACCCAAAGTTAGTAGAGGAAGGAAGTAACAAAGATAGAGCAGCAATACATGAAATAGAGCTAAAAAGACAATAAGGAAGATCTGTGAAACTAAGAGCTGTTTCTTTTTAAAATTTTAATTCTAGTGTAGTTCACATATAATGTTATATTCATTTCAGGTGTACAGGATAGCAACTTTACAATTAAGAGACAGTTTTTTGAGAGATAAACACAATTGACAATCTTAGATAGACTCACCAATAAAAAAGAGAGGATACAGATAAAATCAGAAACGAAAGCAATGTTACGACTGATACCACAGAAACACAAAGGATCAAAGATACTAGGATGAATAATTATATGGCAACAAATTGAACAGCCTAGAAGAAATGGATAAATTCCTAGAAACATACAACCTACCAAGACTAAATCACGAGGAAACAGAAAAATATGAACAGATCAATTCCTAGTAAGGAGACTGAATCAGGACTCAAAACCTCCCAATCAACATAAAGTCCAGGGCCAGATGGCTTCACTGGTGAAATCTACCAAACATTTAAAGAATTTCTGCCAATTCCTTCTCAACTCTTCCAAAAATAGAAGAGGAGGGAACATTTCCAAACATTTTATGAGTTCAGCATTGCCCTGATACTAGAACCAGACAAGCGTGTTACAAGAAAAAGAAATTACAGGTTAATATCCCTGATGAACACATGCAAAAATGCTCAACAAAATACTAGCAAACTGAATTCACAAGATATTAAAAAGACCATACACCATGTTAAAGTGGGATTTATTCCAGGATTATAATGGTTAAACAGGAATCAATGCAATACACCACATCAACAAAATGAGGATAAAAACTCTTACCATACTAGATATTGAGGGAATATGCCTCAATAAAGGCCATATGTGACCAGCCAACAGCTAATGTCTTACCAATGGTGAAAAACAAAGCTTTTCCTGTAAGATCAGGAACAAGACAAGGATGGCCTCTCTTACTACTTTAATTCAACATCGTACTGGAAGTCCTAGTCAGTCATTAGAAAAGAAGATGTGAAAAGCATCCAAACAAAAAGGAAGAAGTAGAACTGTCCCTTATTTGCAGATGACATGACACTATATATAGAAAGCCCTGAAGACCTCACCAAAAAACAGAGCTAATAACTAAATTCAGTAAAACTGCAAGATACAAAATCAATGTATAAAAATCTGTTGCATTTATATACACAAATAACTATCAGAGAGAGAGATTAAGAAAATCCCATTTACCTCAAAAAAAAAAAAAAAAAACCAAAATGGCTAGGATTAAATTTAAGCAAGGAGATGACAAACATGTACACTGAAAATTATGAGACTAACTAAAGAAATCGAAGATGACATAAATAATGGAAAAAGTATCCCATGCTAATGGATTAGAAGAATTAATATTGTTAAAATGTCCTTGCTATCCAAGGTAATCTACAGACCCAATGCAATCTCTATCAACGTTCCAAAGGTATTTTTCATAGAAATAGGACAAATGGTCCCAAAATTTGTAAGGAGTCACAAAAGACCCCAAAAATCTAAAGCAATCTTGAGAAAGAAAAATAAAGCTGGGGGCACTGCAGTTCCTGATTTCAAACCATATTACAAAGCTAGAGTAATAAAAATAGTGGTATTGGCATAAAAACATACACATGGATAAACTGAAACAGAATAGAGAGCCCAGAAATAAACACATACACATATGGTCTATTAATTTACGACAAAGGAGGAAAAAAAAACCCCAAAACAAAGCAATAGGAAGACAGTCTCTTTAATAAGTGGTATTAGGAAAATTGGATGCTACATGCAAAAGAATGAAACTGGACCACTATCTTATACCACTCACAAAAATTAACCTGAAACACACCAAAGATTTAGATATAAGATCTGAAGCCATAAAACTCCTAGAAGAAAACATAGGGAAAAAGACCTCTGACATTGTTTTAGTGATAATTTCTTGGATAGTCACCAAAAGTATAGGCAAGAAAAGCTAAAACAAACAAATGGGCATCTGTAAAAATTAACTAAAAATGGATTAAAGACTTGAATTTAAGGCCTGAAACCTAAAACTCCTAGAAGAAAACACAGGTGGTAAGCTCCTGACATCAGTCTTAGTGATGACTTTTTGGATTTGATACCAAATACAGAGGGGACCAAGGCAAAAATAAACAAGTAGGACTAAATCGAACTAAAAAGCTTCACAGCAAAGGAAACCATCAACATAATAAAAAGACAACCTACTTAACGGGAGAAAAAGTCGTAAAATCATTTATCTGATAAAATATCCAAAGTATATAAAGGAATCTACCACTAAAGAGCAAAAAAACACCCAATCTAATTTAAAAGTGAGCACAGATCTAAATAGACATATTTTTCCCAAAGACGTAGCGATGTGCGCCGATAGACACAGGATGCTCCACATCCCTCATCGTCAGGGAAATGCACATCAAGGCCACAGTGAAATGTCCCCTTACACCCGACAGAACGGCTGTTTTCAAAAACACGAGAAATAACAAGTGTTGGTGAGGGAGGACACGGAGAAAAGGAAGCCCTTGCACACGCTGGTAGGAACGTAGACGGGCGCAGCCACTGCGGAAAGGAGTATGAAGGTTCCCCAGAAAGTGAAATATAGAACCATCCGGCGGTTCCTTCTGGGTATCTGTCGGCAGCAAAGAAGAACAGTAACTCGAAAAAATACCCGCAGTCCCCGTTCTTTGCAGCATTATGCGTAGCAGCCGAGGCGTGCACACAGCCTGGGGGCGGCTGACGGACGAGGTGGTAAGGGACGCACACGGGGATGTTGCTCAGCCATAAAGAGGAAGAAGGTAATTTACAGCCCCATGGACGGACCTCGGGGGCATTATGCTGAGTGAGATTAAGGCGGACAGGGACGGACAAGGCTGTAGGACGTCTCTTCTGTGTGGAGTCTAGTAGATGCCGAGATCCTATTGACCTATCCTATATACAGTGATCCTACTGTCACTGCCAGTGCTGGGGACCGAGGTGGGGGAAAGGGGTGACACTGGCCAAGAGGTATAAACTTCCAGTCAGAAAATAAGGTAAGTCACGGGGTCATAACATACAGCCTGGTGGCTGCGGCTGCAAAACACCTACTGCGCGTCTGGGGGGGCCTGGCGGCTCAGTCGGGTAAGCGTCTGCCTTCGGCTCGGGTCATGATCTTGGAGGTCCTGGGACTGAGCCCCGTGTGGGGCTCCCCGCTCAGTGGGGTCTGCTTGTCCCTCTCCCTCTGCCCCTCCTCCCGCTTGTGCGCTCTCTCTAATAGATAAATAAAATCTTTAAAATAAAAAAAGACTCTATTGCATTTTTGGATGTTTCTTAAAAGTGCTGGTGACGGGTGTTAAGGAGGCCTTGTGATCAGTTCGCAACGTGTCAGATCATTACGCTGTGCACCTGGGCCTAACACAGTTTTTGTTAGTTGTATCTCAATTAAAGGGAAACAAACCCACCTCAGAGCTTCTGAAGGCGACGCTACGAGGAAACGCGCGGGTGCAGACTCGCGAGCCGCGGCCACGGGAAGCCGGGCCGGTAGCCTGGGGTGCGCGCGTCCTTACCACACACTCGAGGGGACTCTGGAGCAGGAGGCCGAGGAAGAGGACCCCTCTCTGGAGCCCCTGCAATGTGTGTTATGCCAAAGCACAAAAGGGCATTTGAGGCTAACGCGCTCCTTGCTTCCAAAGGAAGTTCATCTGTCTGCTTCTAGAAGTTTTGGGTCTGTGTTCCGGGGAAACGTAGGATGTACGAGGACAAGTATCCTAGGCCGAAGCATTAAAAACTCTTAGGCTCTGAAGGTCTGATGAACAGTGTTTTGGCGAACAGGACCGGCCCGGGTTCCGAGTTCTACAAAGCAAGAATCCATTTCTCCCCTCAAAGGACCTCCTAACCTAATATAGACATTCTTGTTACATGTATTCTTAAAAGAATTTGCTTATTTGAGAGAGGGCGAGAGAGCGAGAGCGAGAGCACAAGTCGGGGGGGAGGGAGGGACAAGCAGACTCCTTGCTGACAGGGGAGTCCACGCAGGACGTGACCCAGGGCCCGTTTTTGTGACCTCTGTCCCCTGTCCCTACACTTCACAAGGGTCGGGCCTGCGGCGCGGCCTCCTGCAGCCCCTGAGCTCTCAGAGCACCTGCTCCGGAACCTGAACGCCCCGCGGGAGGCCCTGGTGAAGGTGGGGCTGTGACGGGCTGTGGCCTGCAGGCCCACGCGTGGGCAGGGCCGCGAGCTGCTTGTGCATCACTTGGTGGCTGGCTACGCCTAGCCCTGCACCTCCGCCCAGAGGCCACGAGCCTAGGCTTGTGCATCACTTGGTGCCATCGCCTGCAAGGGGCCCCCTCATCCCCCTCCTGGTCGGGTGGCCGGGCTGTGCGGAGGGAGAGCGCAGGTGCCAGCCCGGGCCCGGGGGCTCCGCATCCTCAAACGCCGCGCCCCAGCCCCACTTCAAGGCTGAAGAGGCGCCTATTTGTGTTACGTTTTACCTACTACCTTACAGCCTGCGTATCTTCTAAATACGGACTTTACAATTCTGTGCAGGGGGCCCCAATGAAAGGCCCCCAGAGCATCCCGTTTCTCCAATGCTTATGACTTCTTTTCAAATAAACAAACGTTGCAGGAACACAAGGGACACCCAGCCTACACGGTTATTTTGCGACTTCCCTTATCTGCACGCGCCCGGCCGAGCCTGATGTCGGCGTCTTGTCCCCTGCCTGCCCGAGGGTCGCACACGACGACGGGAATGCGCCGATGGGGTAGAGCCGTACCCAGCTTTGGCTGAGCTCCCTGCAAGCAGCTGTGCGCTCCGAACATCCTGCTCCCACGGCGCTAGCCTGCACCCCCCACGAGTAACCGAGGTGAAGGCGCCCCACGCACACCCAAGCCAGTCAAGCTCCTGAGCTCTGGTGTCGGCCGACAGGGCCCGGTGGGGTCGAGGAGGCCCTGACGCTGGGAGGTCCGGGCGGTGGGGGGGGGAACCGCTCTGACGACGCAGTGGCCGCAGAGACTCACCAGGACTCAGTGAGTGACATCACCCAGATGCTGACACAGGCTGCGCCTGCCTCGGCCCCCTTCACGAGAACAGTTAACAAGTGTTCGTGAACAAGGCCGCGCTGACAAAACCCTACAGCTGGGGGTGACGCTGAGGCCCCCCCGCAACTCAGGAGCCCAGATGGACTCGGGAGCAGGTAAGAGAAGCAGCCTCGCTTCAGGGTGCTGCCCCTCCCCCAGCAGCAGGCAGAGAGGCCTCCCCCAAGCCTCTAGTGGGAACGGGGGCCTCGGGTGGGCATCCGGCTCCTCCAGCATCGTGGGTTGCTTCTTGGGAGCCCCCACTCCTGTGTCACCTCATGAGGCTCCTGATGGGATCGGTGAGGCTTGACTGGAACTCTGGCTGTGGTGGGGGTGGGGGTGGGGGTGGGGGGTGGGTTGGCACACTAAGTTCTACCTGCGGCAGCCCAGCAGCTGCCCCAGCCTGCCCCGCGCCCACATGGTGGCACATCTGCCTGATTCAGGACTTGACACGAAAAGCCTCCACAGCCCGGGGCCTGGTCTGTCCTCTGACCCAGGCAGGGGAGCCGAGTCACCGTCCTGCCCACTGCCCAGTGTGGCTCCCGGCCTTGCCTAACCGGGCAGCCCGGCTGGAACACCTGCAAGCTGCACAGCCCAGCAACACCTGGGTGCAGTTCGAATGCAGAACAAGCCAATGGCACCACACAGCGAGGTACCTGAGGGGTGGGCTGACTTGAGCCAAGACTGCAAACAAAGAGCCTGGCCAGGTGCTCCACCCAGGCATGGGAGTCAGTTCCTAGCCCCATCCACTGGTGAGCGTAGCTCCCGGCCCCACCGAGCCAGACGGCCTTCCAGAACACCTGGGAAGTTATGAGAAGTTCTCTCTCCTGCTCTATCTGGAAGGGGGAGCTAATTCGTAGCTTCAGTCACTGCTAAGGGTAGCCTTGGGCCCGGCCTGACAGGGAAGCCTGGCTGGAGCCCCTGGAATGGCTTGGCCCAGCAGCACTACAGCAGAAACCCTAGCTAGTAGCTCTGCCTGTCTTCAGAGGCACGCTGGTGACCCAGTCTGCCTGGTTAGCTCCCCAAACAAGAGTCCTATCAGCGTTGGGGTGTACCGTGTGTGCATCCCAGCCCCTTGCCCCTCTGGGACACGGAAGTCAATCTGCAGCCCTGCCCAGTGCTGAACACAGCCTCTATCCATGCTAACCAGGAAGCCTACCCAGAGCTCCTGGGAATCTCAGAAACTCACCATGCAGCCCTGATTCCTGTGCTATTGGAGCAGAGAACCCCACTAGCAGCTCTGCATCCCAGGGCCAAGATGGTGACCCCATCCATCCAGGGAGCTTACTGTGTAGATCTGTGTGATTTGATTGCCAAAGAGCCTTGTGAGATCTGGGGAGTGTTCTGTAGCCCTAACCAGGCAGGGAAGGTAATTTATTGCCACATCCAAAGCAGAATAGAGTCTCCAACCCCACCTGACCTGGAAACCTAACCAGAGCTCCCAGGAATCTGTACAGCCCATTTTGCAACTCCTATTATGGAAGCACTGAGTGGAGAACCCAGCCAGTGGCCCATCCATCTAAAGAGCTAGGATAGAGCCTTGTCAGGCCAGAGAACTTGGTGCAGAGTTTGTTCTAATTTGATCTCCAAATAAGAACCTGGCCAGCCTTGGGGCCTGTTTGGGGCCCTGCCCGGGGAGAGAAACTACCTTGTAGCCCCATCCACTGCTGAATACAGTTTTCAGCCCACCTGACTAGGGGACCTAAATAGAGCACATGAGAAGCTGTAGAGTCCACCCTACAGCCCTGCTTACAGTGGCACATGAATGGACAGCACAGCACAGGGCTTTCCCTACCTGCAGAGCAAAACTGGTCTCAGTGGGATATTCAGTGCAAAGTCTAGCCTGATTCAGTTCTCAAATAATGAGCTGTGCAGGCCTTGAAGCCTATTCTGCTACTGCATCAGGACAGGGGAGCTAGTTCATAGCCCTGCCTGCTGTATAGTTTCCAGGCCCAGCCATCTGGGAAGCCTGATAAGGGAATTCAGGCAGTCATGGAGCCCATCGTACGGCCTTGCTTGAACAGGAAATCAAGAACAGTCTTGTCAAGTGTTATCAGCCAGCAGTTCCGCTCTGCCCCTCTTTCTGTGACCTCAGGGCCTGGTCGGTGGCCTCATCCAAAAACAGACCCTGATAGCAAGCTCCACCTGCTCAAGTATGCTCTCAGCTGACATGTCCCGAACCCCAAGCTGAGCAGGCTGGTGAAGGACTGCCTGCCAAAGTGAACCTGCAAAGTCTGGAAGAAAAAAAGAGCCTATTCAAATGCATAGATACTAATGTAAGGAATCAAGGATCATGAAAAATTGGGTAAATGTGACACCACTAAAGGAATTAATAAAGCTCCAATAACTGAATTAAGGGAATAGAGATCTATAAAATCTATGAACTGTCAAAGAATTCAGAATATTCCTCTTAAAGATGTTTAATAAACTACAACACGCAACTAAATGTAATTAGGAAAACAATTCAGGAACAAAACGAGTTGAATAAAGAATGGAAGACATTAAAAAAATCAACAAAATGAACAGAAATCCTAAAGCTAAAAATATACAACAACTTCAGTGGAGAATTCAATAGAGAACTTCGAAAACAGACTTGACTATGCAGAAAAAAGAATCATTGACCTAGCAGATAGGACATTAGAAATTATCCAGTCAGAGGAGCAAAAAAGAAATGAAAAATAGTGAAGAAAGCCTACAGGATGTATGTGACATAATCAAAAGAAACAATATCCACATTATGGGAATCCCAGAAGAGAAAGAGAAAAGGACAGAAAGTAGATTTAAAGCAATAATCACCGAAAACTTCCCAAACCTGTGGAGAGAAATCGACACCCAGAAACATGAAGCCCAAAGCACCCTAGATAGGTTCAACCTACACAGGACAATACCACCACACATTATAATTAAAATTTCAAAAGTTGAAGACAAAGAACTCTGAAAGCAGCAAGAGAGGAGAGAAAAGTTCCATGCAGGGTCACTCCTATCACACGATCAGCAGGTTTTTCAACAAAAAGTTTTCAGGCCAGGAGTGAATAGGATGATATATACAAAATATTAAAAGAAAAACTCTAAACCAAGAACTATTTCGAGCAAAGCTGCCCTCTCCAGAAATGGAGAGATGTAATTTCCCAAACAAAAGCTGAAGGAGTTCATCATCACTGGACCTGCTTTAAGAGAAGCTAAAGGGAGTTATCTGAGTGGAAGGAAAAGGATCCTATTTAACATTGTAAAAACATAAGAAGATAGTGTGAAGCTCACCGGTAATGGTAAATATATAGTCAAGGTTAGATTTTGTAATATGGTGATGGTGGTGTGTAATTCGTTTACAACTACAGTTTAAAAGTTAATAAAACAAGCATAGTAAAAATAACCCCAACTGCAATAATCTGTTATGCGACACAAAGTATAAAAATAGGTAAAGTCTAACATCAAAAATTTAAAATGTGAGTGGGAGAGGAGAAGTAAAAGTAAAAAGTTTAGGAATGCTATGGAAGTTGTTATCAGTTTAAAATAGGGTGTTACAGGGGTGCCTGCCTGGCTCAGTTGGTGGAGTATGTGACTATTGATCTTGGGGTCATGGATTTGAGCCCCATGTTGGGGGTAGAGAGTCCTTAAAAAATAAATAAAATAGGGTGTTAAAATTTTAAGGTATTTTGTGTATGCCTCATGGTAGCTACAAGGGAAAACCCTAGAGAAATTACACAAAAGAACAGGATACAGAAGTCAAGGTATGCTGATTCTGGAAGGCATCAATATATTTAAATAGGTATGTGTATATATAAAATATATAAAATATGTACATAAATATATAAAATATATACATAAAATATATATAAAAACATAAGAAACAAGGAACAATGTATCTACAAACAGCCAGAAAACACTGAACAAAATGGCAATATTAAGTACCTATCAATAATTATTGTAAATATAAATGGATTAATTTCTCTAATCCAAAGATAGAGAACAGCTGAATGTATTTTAAAAACCCCACCAAGATCTAATGAAATGTTGCCTACAAGAGACTGACTTTAGCCTTAAAGATGCATGTGTCACTGAGGGGGGCACTTGATGGGATGAGCACTGGGTGTTATTCTAGATGTTGGCAAATTGAACACCAACAAAAAATAAATTAAAAAAAAGAAAGTACAAAAAAAAGATACATGTAGACTGAGAGTAAAAGAATGGAAAAAGATATTTATTCAAGCTCATGTTAAAAAAACAAGGATACCTATATTTTTATCAGACAAAAGAGACTAAATTTAAACAAACAATGGAAAGAAGATACCAAAAGGCCACTGTATATTGATAAAGGGGTCAATCCTTCAAGAAAATATAATAATTTTGAATATTTATACTCCCAACAATGGTCCAACTAAATATATAAAGCAAAACCTAACAGAAATAAACACCAAAAAATGATAGTTGAGATCTTTGTAAAAACACTCTCAACAGTGGATTGGTCATCTAGACAGAGAATCATAAGGAAACAGCAGTTTTGAGCAACATTATGGACTAAATGGACCTAACACATGTGTACAGAGCAACCTATCCAACAAAGCAGAATATATATTCTCAGAATATATATTCTTCTCAAGCACTCATGAAATATTTTCTAGGACAGACCATATGTTAGGTCACTGAATAAGTCTTAGAAAATTCAAGAAATTTGAAATCTTATCAATATCTTCTCTGAACGCAATGGCATGAAACTAAAAAAATCAATAATAAGGAAGAGTACCAAATTCACAAATACATGGAATTCAATCAGTGCTCTCTTGAATGACCAGTGGATCGAAGAATAAATTAAAGGAAAAATTTATAAGTATCTTTAGACAAATGAAAATGAAAACACGATATGCCAAAGCTTATGGGATGCAACCAAAGCAATTGTTAAGAGGGAAGTTCATAACAATAAATTACCTACAAAGCAACAAGAAAGATACCAAGTAAACTTAACTGAATGCCTCAAAGAAGAGCAAACTAAGCCCTTTAACTGAAGGAAGGCAATAGTAAAAACTAGAACAGAAGTATATGAAATAGAAGGAAAGCAATAGGAAAGATTTTAAAAATTGGTGTTGGTTCTTTAAAAAGATAAAATTGACAAGACTAGCAAACATAAACAAACATAAACAAAATTATAAATTAAAGAGCAGACATTACAACTGATATTATAGAAATATGAAAGATAATAAGAAGCTACTGTGAACACTACAAACTGGACAATCTAGAAGAAATTAAAAAAAAACCTTAGAAACATGCAACCTACTAAGATTGAATCATTAAGAAATAGAAAACATACAAATAGTGTATGTCCTCATTCATTTGGGGAATATAAATAATAGTGAAAGGGAATATAAGGGAAGGGAGAAGAAATTTGTGTGAAATATCAGAAAGGGAGACAGAACATAAAGACTCCTAACTCGGGGAAACAAACTAGGGGTGGTGGAAGGGGAGGAGGGCGGGGGGTGGGGGGGGAATGGGTGACGGGCACTGAGGGGGGCACATGACGGGATGAGCACTGGGTGTTATTCTGTATGTTGGTAAATTGAACACCAATAAAAATTAATTTATTAAAAAAAAAAGAAATAGAAAATCTAAAAAGACCAATTCCTAGTATGGATACTGAATCAGGCATCAAAAATCCCCCAACAAAGAAAACGCCAAGACCATATGGCTTCACAGGTGAGTTTTACCAAACATTTCCAGAAGAATTAACGCCAATCCTTACTGCTTTCAAAACACCAAAGAGAAGGAAACACTCCCAAACTCATTTTACAAAGCCAGTGATACGAAGCCAGGAAAACTACAGACCTACCCGAGATGAACGGAGATGTAAAAATTCTCAATAAAATAGCAAATCAAATTTAGTGCCATATTAAAAGGAACATTCACTGTGATCAAGTGAGATTTATCTTTGGGATGCAGGATGTTTCAACATATGTGAATCAATAAATGTGATACATCATAGAATGAATGAAAAATCATATGATCCTCTCGATAGGTGCAAAAGAATCATTCTTTCATGATAAAAAGTCTAACAAATTAGGTACAGAGCTAACTACGTCAATGTAATAAAGACCTTATTTGACAAGCCCACAGTGAACATCACACTTAATGGTGAAAAATGAAAAAAAATTTTTCCTAACATCAGGAACAAGACTATGGTGTCCACTCTTATTACTCCCATTCAACATCATACTGGAAGTCTGAGCCAGAATAATGAGGCAAAAAAATAATTTTAAATAAATTTAAAAATTAAAAAATTTTTTAAAAAGGTAAAAGGCATCACAATGGAAAGGAAGAAGTAAAATGGTCTCTACCTCAGATGACATGGTTTTATATGTAGAGAATCCTGAAAATACCACCAAAAACCTGTTTGATCTAACCAATGCATTCAAGGAAGTTGCAGGATACAAAATTACTATTCGAAAATCAGTAGCATTTCTGTAACAGGAAGTTATTTGAAAAAGAAATGAAGAAAATGATGCCATTTTACAACAGCATCAAAGCCAATAAATTAGGGATAGATTTAACCAAAGACGTTAACATTCTCCACACTGAAAACTACAAGATAATGATGAAGTAAACTGATGAAGACACAAATAGGGGTTCAATGTGTACGGATGAGAAGAACTAATATTAAAATGTCTACACACCCAAAGCCTTGTGTAGAGTCAATGTAATCCTAATCAAGGTTTTGATGCCGTTTATTACAGAAGTAGAAAAACCTAAAGTTTACATGGAACTCCAAAAGACCCCAAATATTCAAAGCAACCTTGAAAAGGAGGAACGAAGCTATAGGCATCACACTTCTAGATCTGAAGCTATTTTATGAAGCTATAATAATCAAAACACTGTGGTACTGGCATAAAACCAAACACACAGACCAAAAGAACCCACCTGACAGATGAAAAATAAACCCATATATGGTCAACTAATATTTGACAACGGGTTCAAGAATACCCAATGGAGAAAAGACAGTTTTTTCAATTAATGCTACTTGAGAAATTGGATATTCACACATAAAAGAAAGAAAGGAGAGTCTGACCACTCACAAAACTAACTCAAAATGGATCAAAGACTTAAATGTAAAATTAGAAACCATGAAATTCCTAAATGAAAACACGGGGAAAAAAAACTCCTTGACATGGGTTTTGGCAATGAGCTTTTGGATATGATCCCTAAAGCACAAGCAACAAAATAAAAAACAAACAAGGGGGATGATATCAAACTAAAAAGTTTCTTTGCAGAAAAAAAAAAATCAACAAAAGGAAATGAACCCCTATGGAATGGGAAAAAAAAAAAAAAGGAAAATCATATATCTGATTACTTATATATATCATGTATACTGTTTTAATATAAAATATAAAACACATAATTATATGAAATATCACATAGATGTAAAGAGAACCCATTATTCAATAGCAGAAAAATCAAATAATGCAATTTAAAAATGGAAAAACGAGGCACTTGGGTGGCTCAGACAGTTAAGCATTGACTCTTGGTTTCAGTTCAGGTCATGATCTCAGGGTCGTGGAAAAAGCCCCATGTGGGGCTCTGCACTCAGCAAGGGGCCTGCTTCTCCGTCTCCCTCTGCTCCTCCCTCCTCCCTCTACTCATGCTCTCTCCCTCTCTCAAACAAATAAATAAGTAAAATCTCTTTAAAAATGGGCAAAGGATCTGAATAGTCATGTTTCCAAAGCGGTACACAAATGGCTAACAGGTGCTCAACATCACTAATCAATGGGGAAATGCAAGTCAAAACCACAATAAGATGTGGCCTCACACCTGTAAGAACGACCATCATCAAAAAGGCAAGAGGTAACGAACGCCGGCCAGGATGCAGGGAAGAGGAAACCCCGATGCTGTGGGTGGGGGGTGTGAATTGGTGCAGCCTCTGCGGAAAACAGGATGGCGGCTGCTCAAATAATTAAAAATAGAATTACCATATGATCCAACAATTCCACTTCTGGGTGTTATGTCCAAAGGAAACAAACAAAAAAAAATCACTATGTCGGAGAAATATGTGAACCCACGTGTTCATAGCTTAGTATTATTATGTATAATTAGCTTAGTATTATTATGTATTATTATACATAATAATAGTATTATTAACAATTACGTGGAAACAACCTAAGTGTCCACCAATGTCTGAGTAAACTACTGTGGTGTGTCTATATGATGGGATATCACTGAGCCATTAAAAAGAAGGAAATCCTGCCATTTGTGACGACGTTGATACATCCTGAGGGCATCATGTCATGTGAAGTGTATCATACAGAGGAAGGCAAATACCACGTGATCCCACCTATATGTGGAATCTATGAAGAAGCCGGCTCATAGGGAAAAAAAAGATCAGATTTGTGGTTACCAGAGGTTGGGTAGGAGGTGTGGGAATTGGGTGAAACTGGTCCAAAAGTAGAGTTGCAGTTATTAAGAGAAATAAGTACCAGGGATGTAAAGTACATGGTGACCACAGTTAACATTGCTGCATGGTATGTTTCAAAGTCGTTAGGTGTAAATCCAAAGAATTCTCATCACAAGGAAAAAAACTTTTTTTTTTTGGTAACTATATGAAATGGCTGGTGGTCGCGAAACTTCACGGTACGTGCAGGTCTACTAATTGTGCTGCACGTCTTAGAGTTATACGGTGCTCTATGTCAGTCACACCTCAATAAAACTAGACAAAAATTAGAAATCAATCCTTTCCCTCTATTTTATGGACTTCACCCCATAACCCACCTCCAGGGCTTCGCATGGTGTCAACCTAGCAGCTACTGAAACTATGTCTCCTGGAATTCCCTTCTCTGTACGTCTGTTGGTCACAAGAGAAATGTGCCTGGGATGTGAAGTGGAAAGGTCGGGGCAGCCACTTCTCACGATCTACAGGTTGCAGCAGGGTGCTGGGCGCTGGGGCCGCTTGCACACGCAGAGCTGACCCGCGGGCTCACCTGGTGGGCACGGGCGGCTCCCGGGCCTGCAGCCTCCAGCCTCCTCTGGACCTCATGTCAGCTGCGCTGGGCCTGCTCAGGTGCCTCGCAGGTCCATCACAACATTGCCCTGATCTCCTCGACTTCCAACCAGTTTCCCCTCCTACCCGTCGATCAGATCTGGGGAGATCTCAGGCCCCACGTAGCCTTCTCCACCAGCTCCCATGACGATATACAGACCTTATGCCAGACCACTCATAAGCCCGAGGGACCCCTGCCTGATAGAGCGATCCTACCAGGTGCTTATTTTTATTACCCTCCTTTGACAGATATGGAAACTGAGGCACAGGGAGGGAACTTTAACTTGCCCAGGGTCACAGAGCTAAGCATTTGGAAGACATGGGATATAAACGCACACCCTGGCTCAAAGGCCAAACTTGGGATCGTCATTTTTGTAATATGCAAAATGGTAAGAGAAAGGATTCTCAGCTATTGGGGGGTTAAAGCCTAAATTAAATAAATTTAAAAAAATGTGCAGAGAGACGCAGATACATGTTAAGAAGCGGAAGCCGTTGCTACGGAAGACGCCGCGGTATATGTGATTCTGGAGCTGTATTCGGCTGCAGCGGAAGACATCTCAGAGCACAGCCACCAAGCCCAGCCACACCGGGGACTGATAATCGGGAGCTGGGGTGCTGGGAAGGGGCGAAGACCGAGTCCCGAGGAGGGATCAGCAGCAGGAGTTGCCTTGGCTCTGGAGCGGCCTTAGGAGATGAGGAGCGAGGACACCCGGCAGGGACAGAAGGTGCCGGTGGGTCCCCCGTGCGGTGGCTCCCATCCTGCCACTTTAAGGATTGGTTTGTGCCATTTCTCATTGATTTCCTCCTCCTAGGCCTTCGGCAGAGAACAGTCACAGGCATCAGAGTACCGTTCCTGAGCGGACGTGAATGGTTCCGGCTATTAGAGTAACCAGTCCCCCTCGACTTCATCTGTGGCCACACAAAGAACATTCCCGCATCTTCCAAAAGTCATAGTTGAGGACCGCCCACTGTCACCTGGAGCCAGTCTTATAAAAGGAACCTACTGAGATTCAGCGCCCGGAAACATCTGTGTTTTGGGGTCTGGATTGTCTTTTTTTTTTTTTTTTTTTTAAGATTTATTTATTTATTTATTCAGAGAGAGCGAGAGAGAGGCAGAGACACTGGCAGAGGGAGAAGCAGGCTCCATGCAGGAAGCCTGACGTGGGACTCGATCCGGGACTCCAGGATCACACCCCGGGCTTCAGGCGGCGCTAAACCGCTGCGCCACCGGGGCTGCCCTGGATTGTCTTTTTAATCTAATCATGAACGTTGTGCTTTTCTTTTTGCTTTGGCTTCCAGGAAGCCCAACATTTAATCCTCAGCTCCCTTTCGTCTGTCCTTGTCTGTCTATACACTTTCTGATCTCTTAGGACAACTATTCTGTGATTTATATATTTACTTAGACTATTTCTAGAAGTAAGGCGGTAGGTAATCTATAAATGCCAAACACAGACATCAAGCAGGATTGAAGAATATAGAATAAAACCAAACAGCGTTACACGACCTTGTGAACAAGCACACGTGAAAGGAGGGACCGTGCGGCCTCACCTGCCTCCCAAAGGGCCTGGAGGGATCTGCGCCCAGCGGAGCGCCCCTGACCCAGGCGGGTCCCCTCCTAAGAGTCCCCGGGTCTGCAGCCCACTTGGATGAGGCCACCCAGCTGAGCAGGAGCCTTACTGTGAGGCCCCGTGGAGCTGTGGCTGCATCACCCATGGGTCACCATGACTGCTCAGCCGGGGTGCACGGCGCCCTCACATCCGGCAGGGCGAGGCCCGGTGAGGAGCTGCCCGGGGTGCGGGCGAGCAGAGAGGTTGGGAGCACCCAGATCCTGTCCCTCGCAGCCCCCTGCCCCACTCCGGGGCACCCAGGGAGCGGCCTACCCACCCAGAGCACCCAGGAGGCCCGGGGGGCGGGCACTGGGGCACACAGGCCACAGCCCTTTGCAGGTGCACACACAGCCCGAGGACCAGTGCAGGAGGCGGTCCAGGCTCTGCTCTCCGCCAGGGCCCGAACCCTCTCCTCCTCCCTGCCTCCTTCGGGTGCACAGCCTGGCCCACGCAGCAGAGGGGGAGGTCACTCGATGGGACAGGCAGGGGCTGCAGGGCCTGGGGCACTCTCCGCCCTCCTGTGGGTGGCTGGGTGGGTGAGCCTGACCTTTGGTGCTGCTGGCCATGCAGCGCTGTTTTAAGAGCGGTCGAGTGGGATGTCTGGGTGGCTCAGTGGTTGAGCACCTGCCCCTGGCCCAGGGTGTGACCCCAGGGTCCCGGGATCGAGTCCCACATCAGGCTGCCCACAGGGAGCCTGCTTCTCCCTCAGCCTGGGTCTCTGCCTCTTTCTCTGCGTCTCTCATGAATAAATAAACAAAATCTTTAAAAAAAATTAAAAGAAGTCAAGTACAGAGAGCCTGCTGGGGTGGGCATCATGACAGCCACTCTGGTACCTGTTAACCTGATCCTTACAGGTGTCCCCCTAGACCACCCTGGCAAGGAAGTAACACTCAAACTTTCTGGGTGACAACGCTGTAGGGGAGAACAAAGAAGGTGCCAGAAGTTCCCTGAGCATAAAGTTCCAGAAGGTCCTGGAACCCACGCTCTTGCCATGAGGCCCAAGAATCATGCAAAAAGGTCCTGAAATTCCAAGTAATGTTTTGGATTTCCATTCCGTAGGATAAAAGGTTGGAGGTGAGAAAGAGAGAACTAATCAAAAGGTCTAAAGCTTTTTAGCAAAAGCTCTTTTGGGACAGGCAAGAAAAAAAAAAGTAAACAGAATATATATGTATGTATATTTATATTTAAAATCTTTATATAGGGATCCCTGGGTGGCGCAGAGGTTTAGCGCCTGCCTTTGGCCCAGGGCGCGATCCTGGAGACCCGGGATCGAATCCCACGTCGGAGCCTGCTTCTCCCTCTGCCTGTGTCTCTGCCTCTCTCTCTCTCTCTGTGTGACTATCATAAATAAATAAAAAAAAATTTAAAATCTTTATATATATTTTATGTATGTATGTATGTATGTATGTATTTATTTATTTATTTAATTTGAGAGAGAGTAGAGTGAGAGAGAAAGTGTCCAAGTGGGGTAAGGGGCAGAGGGAGAGGGAGAAACAGACTCCCAGGACCCTGGGATCCTGACCTGAGCCAAAGGCAGACGCTCAGCCGACTGAGCCACCCAGGCGCCCTCAGAACATGTTTTTAAGGAAAACTGACATATACCACTTACATGACCAAAGAACAAACCGAAAACCAAAAGCCAAAAACTGAAAAGAAACTGTATTAAAATGCTCTGTTATGGTAGTAGTAATAGGATCATTAAGAACAATCTGTCATTCCCGTATCCAAAATCTATTAAAGATTTTATGAACTCAATGCCCCGCCCCAAACCCAATAATCCAGTTAAGAAGTGGACAAAAGGTATGAGTACGCATTTTTTCCAAAGAAGACATCCAGATGGCTAAAAGACACATGAAAGATGCTGAACATCGCTCATTATGGGGAAAATACCAATCGAAGCCACAGTGAAATATCACCTCACGCCCGTGAGAATGGTTAAAATTAATGACCTGAGCAACGACGGGTGTTGGCGAGGACGCAGAGAAAGGGGAGCCCTCTCGCACTGCTGGCGGGAACGCGAGCAGGAGAACAGTGTGGAGGGTCCTCAAAGAGTTCAAAGTAGAGCTACCCTACGACCCAGCAATTGCACCTCCGGGTATTTACCCAAAAGACACAAAAATACTGATTCAAAGGGGCACCTGCACCCTGCTGTGTATAGCAGCGTTACCCACAACAGGCAAACGATGGGGAGAGCCCCACGTCCATCCAGAGAGGGATGGATAAAGGTGTGGTCTACATATAAGAAAATATTACCCAGCCATCAAAAAGAGTGACATCTCGCCACGTGCAACCATGTGGATGGAGCCAAGTGCGTATTATGCTACGTGAGATAAGCCAGTCGGAGACAAACACCATATGATCTCACTCATGGGTGGAATTTAAGAAAGAAAACAGATGAACATATGGGAAGGGGAAGAAGAGGAGAGGGAAACAGGCCATAAGAGAGTCCTAAGGACAGAGAACCAACTGAGGGTCGACGGAGGGAGGGGGGTGGGGGATGGGGTGGAGGAGGGAGGGGTGGGGATGGGGTGGAGGTGGGAGGGGTGGGGATGGGGTGAAGGGAGGAGGGGGTGGGGGATGGGGTGAAGGGGGGAGGGGTGGGGATGGGGTGAAGGGGGAGGGGTGGGGGATGAGGGTGAAGGAGGGAGGTGTTGGGGGATGGGGGTGAAGGAGGGCACCCGTGCCGAGCCCCGGCTGTTGTACGCAGGGGATGCATCACTGAACCAATTATTGCACCATATGTTAACTAAAATCTAGATTAAAAAAAAAATTCTTATTTCCAAAATAAAACCTGGGTACTTTGGTTTTATTACTTTCTCTTTTTTTTTAAAATTTTATTTATTTATTCATGAGAGACCCACAGAGAGAGAGAGAGAGGGAGGCAGAGACACAGGCAGAGGGAGAAGCAGGCTCCATGCAGGGAGCCCGACGCGGGACTCGATCCCGGGACTCCAGGATCACGCCCGGGACTGAAGCCACAGCGCCACCCGGGCTGCCCGGTTTCATTACTTTCTAATAAAGATTAGAAACTATGAAAACATTAAGGAATCACCCAGCACGCCCGCCCAGCGCACCCTGGGGCACGGCCTGGACCAGCGGGTCCCCTGGCCGCCCCGTCCCTGTCTAGTACCACACGGAGCCGGGAGGACACCTTCCGAGCGTTTGCTCAGGCCCACGGCTCCGGGAAGGGCCGGGCCGACCACTTCCCTCCCTGCCGCGCAGACACGATGTGGTTGACCCGCAGGGGACCAGCGCTGCCTGCAGGGAGGCGTCCGTCACACGCAGGAACAGCAGCAGCACTTGCTCCCGGACCCACCACCAACCCCAGGACGGACCAGACTACAGGGAGGCCAAGGGGAAGGCAGCTCTAAGATTAAGAGAAAAAAAAAAATGCTTAAAATTCCTCATTTTCCTTCCTCTGCCTCAGAGATCTGATTCCAAGTCTTGCCAAGGCCCATAAACACAGCTCACTTCCTTTTTTTTTTTTTCCTAAAAAAAAAATTTCACTTTTCCTTCCAGGCCTGAAAGAGCTATGATGTCACTTACACATCCTGCAGGATGCTAAACCCAGACGATGCTCGGGGGAACGGTTTTCTGGGGGACTTTCAACCAGTCTGGGTAGTCTGGGCAGGCGCTGCGGCCGCCGGAGTACGGCAGGGCTCCTCGGAGTCCGCACCTGGAGCCGCGAGCCTCGTGGGGTGGCCAACGGGCCGGCGGCCTCCTGCTTCCACGGTGGATGCCTTGGCCCGCCCTGTGCGCCTCCCGTGAGAACACCAGAGGCCGGGGTGTGTGTGTGGGGGGGGACAAGCTCCGTCTACGGAGTAGCTGCTGTGCAGCGGACACCAGGCTTAGGGCCGGGAACAGGACAGAAACAGCTTTAGGTTTTGCACAGTGGAGGAAAACCCTGCACAAAGCAAAAAAGGCAGCCTCGTAGGTGGGAGATGCTCTTCCAAGTCCTACGTCTGACACGGGATTAACGCTCAGAATATACAAGTAACTCGGACAGCTCGGCAACGACAATGACCCAGACAGCAAACAACGCGATTAAAAAAAAATAAAAAACAAAAACGGGCAAAGGACCCGAATACACATCTCTCCGGGGGAGGCATCCAGCCGGCCAAGGGGCCCACGAAAGGATGCTCAACACGCAGGATGCTCCGCGTGACTCCCGGTCAGGGAAATGCGAATCCGAACGACCACGAGGTGCCGCCTCACACCTGTCACGGTGGCCGTCTTCAAGAAGGGAAGAAATAAAAAATAAAAAAAATAAAAAATAAAAAGAAGGGAGGACGGGAAGGAAAGGAGGCCCCGGGGTGCTGGCCGCGGGAGACAGTCCGGGGGCTCCCCGAATACCTAAAGGTGGAGCCACCGCGTACCCGGCGGCGCCACTGCCGGGGGCTCCCCAACTGCAAAGGATACGCTCATCCCCGTGGTCGTCGCGACAGTTCTCAAGAAACGGCAGCGGCCCGAGTGTGCCCGGGCAGACGAAGGGTCACGGACGCTGTGCACACGCCTGCACGCCCGCACGCACACGGGGGGACTGCTCGGCCACGGAGGCAGAGCGCGGTCTTGCCACCTGCAGCGGCGCGGCCGGGCCCCGAGGGTGTTACAGCAAATACGTCAAAGACAGACACAGGACAGACGACTCGCGTGGGTGTGGGATCTAAAGGACAAAAACCAACCGACCCACCCAGAGATGGGCTCGTCGCTGCGCAAAAGCACCCGGCGGCCGCCAGACGGAGGGAAGGGCTGGAACTTCCGATGATAAAATACAAAAGCCGTGGCCACGCGCAGGGCGAGCAGCTCATGACACCGGGACGACCCTTCGGTGGGAGACGGCAGCTGGGCTCATCGTGGGGTCACGTCCCGGGCGGGCGGAGGTGGAGTCACGGCGCTGCACACCTGGAACTAACGTCCTCCGTCGGCCACACTTCAATAAAGTAAAATAACATAAAGGAAATATCTTCAATAAACAGACGGACTCCGGTGGGTTTCGGGTCACTGGGGTGGGGGGTAAGATTTTTTTTTAAAGAGGAAAAAGGTACAATGGCGATTCCATTCTGATGAAAACCAAACGAGTCTTAGGAAGCTCTGCTCGCCTTCCAGACACTTCTTGTGACTTGACTCTTTGTTTCCCCCTTTAAAAAAAAAAACGGATACAGGACTGACAGGTCGCCTCATGTGCAGCTGTACAGGCTGACGAGGGGGGGCGCACGGGGACATGGGGAGTCGGTCCAGCAGCCTGCAGCCTGAGCTCCCCACGCGCCCCCAGGCCTGCAGGAAGCGCGATGCGGACACTGTGCCAGGCGGGCGCAGCCCAGGCCGCGGAGCCAACATGGAGCAGCCGGGTCGTCCTGCCTTCGCGGAGGCCGCGCGGTGAGGGTGCAGGGGGGACGTGCAGCTGCCCCCCCCCCCGGGAGCTCCTGGACGTTCCACGTGTCCGAGGAACTCTGCGAGGGGAGGATCGTTACCCTGAGTTTCCGACTAGAAAACCGAGTTTCAGCAACATAATTCCCCACGCCCGGCAGCCCTCTGCTAGGAAGCAGGAGTCAGGGGTCGACCCCAGGATCTTTGACTGCAAACCTGTGCCTGCCCTGGCCTGTGCATGTTAGATCCCCGCACCTGGGCCCGCACCTGGGCCTCTTGGTTCGCGTGACGCTGCCTCCCCTGGACTGCGAGCCGCCGAAGGAGCGGGGAGGGCGGTGTGAGCACAGAGGGGGGTCCCTTCAACGGGGGTCACAACCCAGATGTCAGGCTAGAGGGTGGCCTGGGACCCATCTGAGGTTCAGGGCTCTAGGCCCTCTTCCCCAACCTCAAATTCATTCAGAAATTCATCCATTTGATGACCTCAAACGCGAAACACCCAAGAAAACAGAGAAACAAAATAACAAGAAACAAAATAACTAGATAGGGAGCAAGGGAAGAAAAGGAGAGGATGTAAGGGGGGTCTAGGGAAGGGCGGCACCTCAACCAGGGCAGGCAGGGAAGGCGTCCCGGGAGCCTGCACGACGAGAAGGAACCTGCCGTGGGAAGGTCTTGGCGGAGGTCATTCCACGCGGACAGAACAGTAGGTGCAAAGGTCCTGAGGGAGGAGCGAGCCTGCTACATCTGAGGAACCCAAAGCAGGCCGGTGTGGGAGGCACAAGGGAGCAAGACGGGGGGAAGAGGGGGATGAAGCCGTAGCACAGCTGATGTTGAAGCCTGAGGCCCGGGTGAGGGTCCCCAGGGGGCTGCAAGGGCCCTGAGCCGCCCCTGGAGAGTCTTAATCTTGAGAGACACAGGTGTGATGCCCGTAAACACGCGCCCACACGAGCCCGAGGACGCGGGGCGAACCGCAGGAGGCCAGCCTTACCCCGGGCTCCGGCCTCCGGGAGCAGACGGAGGGGCACGGCCTCACGAAGAACACGCGCTCTCCGCTTCTGTGGAAAACAGGTCTCACCCGAGCCCGGCCAGCGGGAGCGTGGACCGGCGCCTACGGAAAGTCAGGGTCCCTCCCCTCGGGCAGTCGAACGCAAGCGCACCCGGGTCACTAGCTGCACGTCTGTCTGCATAGACGCCGGAAAGAAGAGAAAGGAGGAGGGTGAACAGATCGTGCACCCCCCGTGCACCCCCGTGCACCCCCCGTGCACGGCAGCGTTCCTCGCAGGAGCCCAGGACGGCCGCAAGCCCCGAGCCCGTGAGCACCCACGGGGATCTGATGCGGCCGCTCCCGGTGGACCGCCAGGCTCGGCAAGTCGGGGACCCGGCGCGGCCCACGGCACGCAGGACCTCGACAGCGTCCTGCCAAGTGCAGTAGGCCGGGGGCGCAAATACCGCGGGGCCGCACTTGGGCAGCTGCCACGTGTGGGCGATACCTAAGAGCTCTCCGGGGAAGGACGTCCCGGCTCGAGCCCGGCGACGCTTCACGATTCCGTGCCAGACGTCTGGCCTTTTAAACCTTACGCAGATCCTCTTGTTCTGGACGCGTCTCCTCGCTGGCCCCATGCGGACGGAGAACCGCGGTGAGCACCCTCCACGGACAGAGGCTTCCAAGCCCTGGGACGCCGCAGGGGATGGCGGAGGGCAACCCCCTGGCAAGCATCCCACGGCCTAACGCGGCCGTCACATTCCCTCTGCGGAACCCAACAGCCTTCGGCTGTGCCTCTGTGCGTGTCAGGGTCGGGGGCTCCGAGTTGTGCCCTCCGGAGAGCTCCGGCCCGCCCGCGGCTCCCATGCCAGGCCTCCCCCAAAGGAGGCGGGTGGCCTTCCCCCGAGGCGCGTGCCCTGGCCATTCCCGGGAGCTCCCCAAGGAGACCTCCACGCAGCGCAGGGGGCGGGGGCACGGGGCCTAGGACTGGGCACCTGAGCAGCTACACGGCACAGGTGTGCCACGGGCGGGCGGTGGCTGGGGGTTCAGGGCCAAGCTCACTGCTACTATGTCCCAAAGGCCTAAGAGACACAAATTGGGGGAGGCTCTCTGACGAGGTACCCCCCCCAGTAGCCGAGTCCCCGAGTCCCCGGCGGAGGCGGGACCACTTTGTTGCCCACCCTGGCTCCCTGCGGTGGCTCTTTCCCGCGCTGTGGGAGGGGGGGGGGGAGGGCCCTCTGCAGCACCACGTGGGCGGGCGCTTGCTGAGGCCCTGCTGCACTTGGGAGCTCTTGTGCATCCTAAACACGGCTTATTTCTACCTCGCGGACGCCGGATCCCATCACCGATGACCTCACACTTTGTTTCTGCTGCTGGAGAACTTCGGGTCAAATCCCGGGGGGAAGGGGGGCTTCTTGCAGAAGAATGTTGTCCAGCAGAACTCTCTGCGATGGTGGGAATTTTCTGGACCTGAGCTATGGGGTATGGTGGCCGCTGGGCACGTGTGGCTCCTGAGTCCTTGAAATGCATTTAGCGAGACAGAGAAACTGGATTTTTTTGCATTTTAATGAATTCAAGATTTAAATGTAAATGGCCGCACGTGGCTCCGGGCTACCAATTAGCTCTAAGCCCCGCAAGGGAAGTGCCTGCATTCTGGATGTGGCCTTTGTGGTCCATCCGAATTTCCTATCAGTAGATTCCATCTGCTTCAAATCCCTTTGCTGCCTAATTATTTTTATTGATCCTCTTGTGTGGTATATATCATCGTCAGCTATCTGAAATATTTTTATTTATTTATCTATCTATTTATTTATCTATTTATCTATTTATTTTGTTTATTTATTTATTTTTAAAAGATTTTATCTATCTATCCATGAGAGACACACACAGAGAGGCAGAGACCCAGGCAGAGGGAGAAGCAGGCTCCCTGCAAGGAGCCCGACGTGGGATTCGATCCCGGATCCCGGGGTCACACCATGAGCCAAAGGCACATGCCCCACCGCTGAGCCACCCAGGCGTCCCTGAAATCTTTTAAAAATGTGACATCTACTTATAAGTACAAAAAAGAAGCGATAACATGCCCACATTCCCAATTTCCTTGATGGGGTACGTCTCCCCCCTTTTGTGCAAAATCGAGTAACGAATATGTTCCTTTAAGGGCAGGACGCCACGGGAGCCGGGGGAGGCCCTGTCTTCTGTTTCTCTGCCCCGTTTCTTCACCTGGGAGCCGCTTACACACGGTCAGTGTGTCAGAAGTCGTTGGGCTGCGTATTAACGACGTACGCGCCTTCCCATCTATTACCGATACCATCCTTCAGGGAAGAGTAACGGGAAACCTGCGGTGGCCCAGGCACAAGGTTAGTTCAGCTCTAGGGGCCACGGAAGGATTCAGGGAACATGGACCACGACTCCGGAAAGCTGCGCTTGCCCCTCATCGAGCGTCGGTGACGTTTTCCAGGAACATGTTTTTCAGAGGGATCTTGGGGAACTTCCGACACTTGCAGCCCCCGCGACATACCACTGCGTGGGACGGAGCCCCGCATTCCTGGGACCAAGATACAAATCTGTTTTTTTCTTTTAAAGATTTTATTTATTTATTCATGAGAGACACAGAGAGAGGGGAAGAGACACAGGCAGAGGGAGAAGCAGGCTCCATGCAGGGAGCCCGACGCGGGACTCGATCCCAGGACTCCAGGATCATGCCCTGGGCCGAAGGCAGGCGCTTAACTGCTGAGCCACCCAGGGATCCCCCAAATCTGTTTTTCTTACTGTTTTCACACTTCGATGCTCTAACTTCAAAAGCCTGCACCTGTACAGGTTTTATAACCATTTACACGTGTGAATCTTCTTCGAAATACTCTTTCAACGGTTCCTTTGAGCACGGTCCCGGCCAAGCTTTTATGTTTTTATTTTATCTTTTTTTAAAAATTTTTAAAAAATTTTTATAAATTTATTTTTTATTGGGGTTCAATTTGCCAACATATAGCATAACCCCCAGTGCTCATCCCGTCAAGTGCCCCCCTCAGTGCCCATCACCCAGTCACCCCCACCTCCCGACCTCCTCCCCTTCCACCCCTAGTTTGTTTCCCAGAGTTAGGAGTTTTTTGTTTTTGTTTTTGTTTTTTTGTTTTTTTCTTAGGAGTCTTTTATACTCTGTTCTTTCACTTAGGTTATCACAGGCCTCAAGAGAAAAAGTGTTCTAATTACAGCCAAAAAAAAGGAAGAGGCCCCTTCAAAACAATCGCACCCATTTAGATCTTTTAGTATAGAGAGAGAGAGGGAAAAAAAAAGGTCCTTCCGTTTACTTTTACCTATTCAACTGCATTATATCTTGCATAGGGCTTTGGCAGTCTGCGACCACGGAAGAATTTTGTTCTCACGACTCGGAAGAGACTATGGAGCAAGTGCTAGCTCGCCTTCGGCTCACTGAATAATAAGGCGATTTCCTTCACTTTCTTATCTGTGTAGTTCAAAGGAAGATCTCAGCGTTACCTGTGTCCTAGAAACAGGGACCGTCTCAGGGGTGACCTTTCTGACCACAGCGAGGCGGCCTGGCTGCAGTTTTAACAAACGTTTTCCGGGCACGTGCCAAATGCTCGCTTCATTTGTGACCTGCGGATTATGGTTCTGACGCCTGGTGTCAAAAGCAAGAAAGGCTCTGAAGCGACTGCAATTGGCACCTTTCGAGGTGACGGCCCCTAACTCACTGTCAACTTTCTCCTTCCAGGTAGCCACACGGGAAAACTCAGATGCCTGAGCCAGAGATTTTTCAGGAAAAAAAAACAAAGTCCTATATGCCTGGAACGGATTTACAGGTTAATCCCAGAACGCCTGAGTTTAGAAAGCGTTTATCAGTGGGGCCAGGCGTAGGACTTGCTTAAGTCTACGTGCTGAATTTTATTTCTATTTTTAATGTTTTTTTTTAAGATTTTATTTATTTATTCATGATAGAGAGAGAGACAGAGAGAGGCAGAGCCGCAGGCAGAGGGAGAAGCAGGCTCCCTGCAGGGAGCCCGACTCAGGACTCGAACCCAGGACCCCGGGGTCACGCCCTGCGCCCAAGGTAGACGCTTCACCACTGAGCCCCCCAGGGATCCCCCCTGTGCTGAATTTTAAATTCTCAAGTACAATTAGTGATCCTGGAAGAGCGTCCGGCAACCGGGGGGACGGGGGGAGGCTGGGAGGGCAAAGAGCTCCCGTAACTGAGTGAAAGATTAACCATTCCCCTAAAAAGTATTCGCTTACCCCTTCCCAAGATTCACGAAACTAAGAATTCCAAAAGGCATCACTTACTTCTTAAAACACTTATCAGACTGTACTTTTTAAAGCGATCACTGGCTTTTAACGCCCCGCTGACGCCGTCGGGGTAGAAGGGTGGGCGGTGCACGGTGGGGAGCGCTAGAGGGAAGAGGACCTGGTGTCTCCTCCCGGGAATCTCACTGTATTTTGCAGCTCCCCAAGGGCTGGGCTTTCCTGAGGTCCCCGGGGAAGTGAAGGGCGCGCGGTGACAACTCCCTGAGTGTGGGCGGGGACACTGGGATCCAGGGAGGCCCCGGATGGAAGCTGGTCTGAATCCCCAGGAGCCACCAGCAGTGGTGGAGCCTCCCACAGCAGCAGAGGCCGCAGAGGAGCCAGCAGGTGCTCCCCAGGCCCCGCAGCCTCGGCGGCCAAGCGAGGACGACCGGGGCGGCCGACGGCCACCGTGACTCAGAGCCGGACAGGCCCCACGCATCCCTCCTCTCGCCTCCCTGGTCGCCCGGCACCAGGTCCTGGGGTAGCTGGGGTTCCGGGCCCGACCCCCAACCCCGGGGTCCCCGCCCCAGCACCTGTCCACCCGCGTACCTGCAGGAGGATCTTGTTCCCGTCCAGGTCCTCCGTCTGCCAGCGCCCCTCGCTGATGGGGCTGCAGGGGTTGGGCAAGAGGGGCACGAGCTCCCCGATGTCCCTGACCCTGAACTCCAGCACGGCGGAGTCGGCGGGCGCGGGCGTCTGGTCACAGGGCAGCCTCTTCAGGGAGAACTGGATGTCCACGTCCAGGCTGGAGAAGATGGGGAAGACGCAGAAGTCGGCCTTCCTCTGGCTGGGGCTGCGCCGCAGGATGAGCCCGTAGAGCCGGAGGCTGTCGGCGTAGCTGTGGTGGCGGCAGTAGACGGTGAAGCGCACGATCTCCCGGCCGTAGTGCACGGGCCGCACGGCCCACAGCGGCGTCCCCGGGCCCAGCGAGAAGAAGTCCTGGCTGCAGGGCAGGTAGGGCCGCAGGCGGCCGGCCACGCGCTCCGTGTGGTGGTGGCGCCAGGGCGGCCGCTGCAGCGTGCGGTGCAGGTGCAGGATCTGCTCGTCGCCGAACTCCTCCTGCAGGAAGAGCACCACGGCCAGCGCCGGCCGCGCACCCTTGCAGGCCCTGCGCCGCCGCCGGGACGCCCTCCGCTCCGACACCCGGAACAGCTGCAGGTCGGGGTGCACCCAGGCCAGCACCCTGTCCACGGCCTCCTGCAGCGCCTGCGACTCCCCTGGGTCCGCGATGATGTGGATGCTCACCAGGAAAGGGTCCTGCGCCTCCTCCAGCGACAGCTCGCCTGCGGGGGACAAGGAAACCCAACACAGGCAAAGGGTAGCGATGTCCTTCGGAGGGTCCCGGGGGCACAGGCAAGCTCAGCGCTCACTGGGCCGCCACCAGGATCCTCGGGGTTCTCCCGATCCGAGCTCGCCCGCGAAACCCACCCCACATGCACTATCGTCAGCCAAAACCGGGGAACTGGGGGGGCAGGGCTGGGCCCCCCAGGGCAGGAGAGGCCTGTGCTCCAGGGGCAGCCCCAACCCCAGGGCAGGGGAGGCCTGTGCTCCAGGGGGGAGCCCCCAACCCCAGGGCAGGGGAGGCCTGTGCTCCAGGGGCAGCCCCCAACCCCAGGGCAGGGGAGGCCTGTGCTCCAGGGGGGAGCCCCCAACCCCAGGGCAGGGGAGGCCTGTGCTCCAGGGGCAGCCCCCAACCCCAGGGCAGGGGAGGCCTGTGCTCCAGGGGCAGCCCCAACCCCAGGGCAGGGGAGGCCTGTGCTCCAGGGGGGAGCCCCAATCCCAGGGCAGGGGAGGCCTGTGCTCCAGGGGCAGCCCCAACCCCAGGGCAGGGGAGGCCTGTGCTCCAGGGGCGAGCCCCAATCCCAGGGCAGGGGAGGCCTGTGCTCCAGGGGCAGCCCCAACCCCAGGGCAGGGGAGGCCTGTGCTTGGCAGGCTGGGCGTGCTCTAGGACAGCAGAAAGTGAAATCTCCGCGGGCCTGGAAGGGATGACACAGCCGTTAGAGAGACTCCGTGTCCCCTGAAGCCACCTGCAGCCCCTTACCCCACAGATGTTCCTGATCCTCCTGCACTCCTCGGATTTGCCCAAGTCATGGGTTTATTTTGCTCATTCATTCAACAAACGTTCGTGGAACCCTTTCTCCACGCCTCAAGCTCGGTGCTGCACCTGCCGTGTCCCCAGCTGACCCCGACGGAGCCCTGGCCGGGGACGCACGCTGCTCACGGTACAACAGAGAGAGTACGGGGGTGTCTGGGGGCAGCAGGGGCAGAGCAGCTGCCCTCGGCCCAGGGCGTGACCCCGGGTCCCGGGATCGAGTCCTGCACCGGGCTGCCCCCAGGGAGCCCTGCTTCTCCCTCTGCCTGGGTCTCTGCCTCTCTCTCTGGGTCTCTCATGAATAAGTAAATAAAATCTTAAAAAAAAAAAAAAAGAGCTGTAAGGAATACAGGACAGTAGCACTTTAGGCAGTGGCTAGATTCTAAGGTCCCCGACCCACGTGGACAGCCTGGAGGCCCCCGACCAGTGTGGACAGCCGAAGCGTCAGTCTGGCAGAGGTGGGGGTGGACACGGAGGTGCTGCTGCTTGTGACCAGACCTCCTGATGCCGCACGTCCCACCTGGCGGGCCCAGTGCCACCTGGCCGGGACCCCTCACTGCCCCTGCCCGCGCTCCGGGCCTCACGCCCAGCCTTGCCGCACCCACCGGCCGGGCCCTCCTCCCAGAACCACCAAACTGCTGCGTGTCCCCAAGGCACCTGCTTCCCAGCGGCAGGTATGTCTCCTCGGAAGTCCAGATCTCTCGTTCCGAACATGACGCCCGGCCACGTCCTAGGATACCACAGGTCAGATGCCTCTCTCTAGAGGTTTCGGCCAGCGGGCGCTGCCTCTGTTGTTTTAGCCACAATTTATGACGGGCAATTTTGCAATCCAGCTGCAGTCATTTCTTTGTTTATTGAGCACCTACTGCGTGCGGGGCACTGCAGGATCCAGTGGGGGACAGGAGAATCTCTGCCTTCCCAGAACTTAGGATCCGGTGGGGGAGTCGGAGGATAAGCGAAGTGAAGACAGACCCGTACTGAACGTGGCACATCACGAGACGTCCAGGCGGCAGCCGTAACCAACCATCATCCACTGAGCCGACTGCCATGCGGCCTCCCAGGGCCATGTGTCTGCAGCACCCGCGCCCCGAAGCCCCCAGGAGGTTAAAAGTATCAGACCCAGGGCACTTCCAGCTGCCGTAGGTGCAGGTGTTCAGGGAATCCGGCTGGCGCTTGGCTCAGATCCTCCAAGTGCACAGGCATGAGGCCCCATAAACGCCCTATTTGCATTTCTAAAGCCCTGCTCTCTATATATATGTGTATACTTAAAGCTATTTCCTTGAATTAATGAAAAAAAATGCAAGCAATTCCCTTTGCCCCTGCCAGCACCTAAGATAAAATCTCAAGCTTTCTCAATTCTTAGTAACTCGGTGATTCTGATGGACCTGCAAGTCGGGGCGTGCCTGGAAGCCTGCTGCCCGCCCAGCCCCAGCTGGAGGCAGGAGCACAAGCAGGGTGGACGCGGAGAGGACGTGCTGGCGACAAGCTGGCGTGCGGAGCCGTGAGCCCAGGGACTCAGGCTGCACTCACAGTGGAGATAAAAACGCCCTCCTCGGCCCGAGTCCGTGGCGCCGACTGTCATTGAAGAATGCACAACGGGCTGAGGTGGCCAAAGCCAAAGCCTGTATTTTCGCCTGGCGCAGGGAACCAGCGTGGCATCTTTCTGATCCTCAGGCCTTTTTAAAGCTCCAACTCGAGTTCCCTGACTGCTTCCCATCCTTGCCATCTGTCGCAGAGCCCGCGGCGGCGCCAGGATGTGCGACACGTGCTTGAGAGCTCATCTGAAACCAGGACACCATTAGGGAAGGAATGAACAGAGAACGTACGGCCGGTGCTCGGGATCTTCTGCATATTTTTTTTTGCATATTTTTTCCCCATTTGAATATGGGACGTGCCTTTTATTTTGTACGTCTTTCTAAGTCCCATCCTGAGACAGACCTCCA
The DNA here is from genome assembly GCF_018345385.1 of Vulpes lagopus. Classification (NCBI taxonomy): domain Eukaryota; kingdom Metazoa; phylum Chordata; class Mammalia; order Carnivora; family Canidae; genus Vulpes; species Vulpes lagopus. Next base: position 60,958,754 of record NC_054839.1, on the reverse strand, counting down.
GGTGGGAAGAGGAAGGAGGAGCCAAGGCCAACCGCCAGCCGCTGGAGCATCAGGACCAAGACGCATTGAGTCCCGACCCGCGTGGCAGTTTCTGGAAGGCGACCAGAAGGCGGAGAGGTAATCAGTCTGAGAAGGTACAAAAGCAGCCAGAAGCACGGATCGGAGCGGCGTAGCTATCGAAGTCCTTGGGACCCTAATGATCTTGAAGCCTTATGAGACGGTGGCACAGGTCCGGTGAACACCAAAGTCCAAGGCGTACTAATATGACAGCGGCTTTTGTAAAGTCCATCGAAGGGCTCAAACGGACAGGGGGGATGCCACCTTTTACACAGACCCTTCCTCCTAGTCGGGAATTTCCATGCTTCCTCAACCGCGTCATCGGGATCTCGTCATTTCCACGGGCAGCGAGGTCAAGCCGGGACTTCATAAAGTTCTACAGATTTGGGGACGGGGCCGCAGGGCTTGCAAACAACAGGAGGGAGAAGATGCATTTTGTTTTTGAGACGTCACGTGCATCTACCAAGACAGACAAGAGAGGAGGATGGTAACTAAAATCCACCCCGAGAATTTGTCCAGCAACGAGCCCAAGACCTCTACCATCGACCAGAGCTGCTGGGAGGAATCCTCCCAATTGTAGTAACTAAGATTTATTTTACAAAAGGACTTTCCTGGCAGGATGTTGAGAAATCAAACAACGACGAGCCATTATCACCGTTTGCTGACAAAATATCTCCCGAGAGCCACGGCAGGAAAGCCAGCGATGAGACGCCGCACGGGCTTTGCTCATGATCAAACTAGCGGTGGAGGAAATGGAGCCTCTGGACTCCTTTTTTTTTTTTTGCTTAAAAGTCAATAAAATATTCAAATGCTTGACTGGTCTGAATAGGACACCGACATGTTCCTGGTCCTTGTTTCCACTCCCTCAGAAATTATGAACCTTCTAGCCCTTTAGAGAGCAAGTGTCCTGGAAATGACTGGAAAATTAAAGGTGGGGGAGACGCTTCGTCCAGCCTCCATGTCATGGCTGAGGTCTGGCGACCACTCGAGTCACCGGGCTAATCAATGGCGGGTCTAGAAAGAGAGCAAACGTCTCCAAGTTCCCAGTTCCGGGCTCTCCTCCCTTCCCTCTGCAGCGCGGCCTCCTAATACCCAGGGACTGCGAAGCAGGAGACCGAGGCCCTTCCAGAGCCCACGCCCCGGGGGAGCAAGCCGTGCACACGCGAGACACACCTACAGTAGGAGGGATGCTCCAAGCAACGTAGCCGACGGACGTCCGAGGGGACCACCAAGGGCCGCCGTCCCACGACGTTCTCACTGCCTTGTGGCGCCCCACCTGCAGGGTCTGGGCCGTTCACGGCCGCAGGGGACGTGGGGGCAGAGATCCGTGCATCGAGTTTCTGGATCCGTGTACATCTTCCCATCACAGCAGGGAAGAGTCGTGAAGGGCAAGGCTCTCCAGGGCGAGGGCTGAGGCTCTGGAGGCAGCAAAGGCCTCTGAGCTCAGAAAGGCTAACGCCTTAAAGCGGGGCCTTGCCCCAAGAATCACGCTGCGGGCGGCCTTTCCGGCTCAGGAGGCGCCAACTTTGGGCTTCGGGCGGAAGGCAGGCGACGGGAAGGCACCCAGCGAAGTCTGCACGCCCGCCGCAAGGGCTCCCGGAAAGGGTCACGTGGGAACCCCCGGGGGACGGGTGCTGCAGGTACGAGGGTCCCAGAGCGTGGCCGTGCCCTCACCTGCTGCTCGGAGCCATGGGCAGCTTGACCGCAGACGTGAGAGCCCTACTCGCCATCGTGGGACGTGGGCACAGCGTCCGCCGTGGGCCGCAGCCAGTGTGAGAACACGGCTCCACGAGCACGCCGGGGCACGGGAGGGCACGCCCAGCGTCTGGGCCCAGGTGACCTGGTGCTGCAGCCCGAGCCGTGAACCGGTACAAATGAGTCACGGAGGGACCCAGCTGGCCCCATGGGGCATAAGGGGACAGCGGCTCACGGCCGCTCCCGTCAGACGGCAGCGGAGCCTTCCTGGTGCAGCCTGCACGGCTCTGCCCTGGCAGGGAAGTCAGAAGACGCCGGGTGTGTCTGAAGGAGAAGTCTGGTGGACGAGGGGGAGGGCAGGCAGGCAGGCGGGATCCTCGGTTCTCCTAATCGATTCTGAATATTGCGACCCTTCGTGGCTCTTTGCACAGTACTCCCCACATACGCCCGTCTCGTCGCCTCGGCAGGATTTAATGGCAACAGCACGGATGCGGCCAAACACAGGGACTGTCCACGGGAGCGGGAAAGGCTGACGGCTTCTGCTGCTGGCGCTGCCGCCCAATGTCCCCGTCGGAGTAGAATCGATACCACGTTTTTCATGAGACACACACACAAGGCTCCGAGTTGCTCGTCCCTGTCTGTCATCTACTCTTCAGACCCCTTTGGTCCATTGTTATTGTGTGTGCACGTCCATCCGTGTTGGTTTTTGCTCGCAAAAACCACTATTTTTAGGAGACCCTGCTGCTCCCATCCATGCCCGCGGGAGAGAGAGGCGGGACCTACGGAGAATGACCCGGCGGTAGGCATCAGAAGCCTTCAAAGGCAAGCACACGTCCTCAGCAATTCCGCTCAGAGGAGCTTGTACGGGAGGAGTGAGGAAGGATATACACCCGGGGACTTCGTATGAAAATATTCCTGGCAGTGCTGTTTGTTCCAGTGAGGAAGTAAACGGAACCTCCAGTACCCACAACAGGGCGCCAGTGAACGTACGGGAACTTAGTGGGATCCCATACGCTCACGCTGTCGCAGAAGTGACTACTGGTATCAAAGCGGCTCACGTACGTTTACTTAGAAAACCAGCCTGTGAAACTATCCGATTCTATTTTTTTTTTTTTTTTTTTGCGAATAATATGTATCTACAGTGATACAGATGCTCAGGAAAGAAAAAAAAAATCTCTAAGGGCAGACACCGGGTAGAAACTGGGCGTTTCTAGATGACAGGAATCTGTATTTTCTGGCTTTTCTACAACGACGATGTATTATTGAGTAATCACGATTATTTTAAAGTCGAGGAAAGCACTAAGCATGTCAGAAGGTGGATGGAAGCTGCTCCCTTGTACTCCCTCCCTTGGTGGGGGCGGGGAGGGGCGTGAGAACCTGGTAGACCAGCTGTCCCTGAAGCGTCACTTGGGCTTCCCAGGTAAGACGTGGTGCTGAGAAATTGGCCTCCATTTTTTTTTCATATCCTGGACAGAAATCGACACCATCTCTGTAGTTGAAATCACACAATTAGGGGGATCCCTGGGTGGCGCAGCGGTTTAGCACCTGCCTTCAGTCTGGGTCGTGATCCTGGAGTTGCAGGATCGAGTCCCATGTCGGGCTCCCTGCGTGGAGCCTGCTTCTCCCTCTGCCTGTGTCTCTGCCTCTCTCGCTGCGTCTCTCATGAATTAAATAAATAAAATCTTTAAAAAAAAGAAATCATACAATTAAAACCTGTCTTGGAGCCAAGTTCACCCTACTCTTGGGGGCGTGGAGGCCAGCACGACGGAGCGCCCAAGGAGTTGTCTGTAGGGTAGATGGTCTTCGCCCTCTGATTTCCTGGTGTGTACCTTTGGTTATTGCTTTTTTACCTTATCAACCGCCAAACCCCAGTATCACTCAGCCTTTGGGTTCCTGGGCGGGGGATCTGGGCCGCACACAGCCCACGCCGTCAAGCCACTGTTTAAGTGCACTAGCGTTCAGCTCCTTCATCCCAGGCTTCAGTCGTGACTCTGCATCTTACAGATAAGGCTGCTGCCCGCTTTGCAAAGACAAAAACCAAAAATAAAAAAACAAAAACAAAACAAAAACAAAAACAAAAAACAAAAAACAAAAAAACAAAAAAACCAAACACACACTTCTAGCTTGCCCGATAAAGGATAAATTTTATGTTTTAAAATAAACTTGGGAAAGGAACACAATTTTCTTTTAGATTATCAATGATTCATAATTTAAATATTTGACCAAGTGAGTTTTTTTTTTTCTCATATCAACATAATGCAGATCCTAGAGCCTACAGGTTATGCCATTAAAAATCAGAAGCTAAGGCACGCAGGTGGCTCAGCGGTTTAGTGCCACCTTCGGCCCAGGGTGTGACCCCAGGGTCCCAGGATCCAGTCCCACATCGGGCTCCCTGCATGGAGCCTGCTCCTCCCTCTGCCTGTGTCTCTGCCTCTCTCTCTCTCTGTGTCTCTCAGGAATAAATAAGCAAAATCTTTAAAAAAAAAAAAATCAGAATCTAAAAGAAATTTGGATAGATCATGCCGATTGGGGGTTTAAGAGCAATCTTGCCAATGGGGGAGATGAGCCAGCTCCTCGGAGTTGGAGTTGCAGGTCTGGGTCTGCATCTCTATCAGGCTTGGGGGTGATGCTGACACGGCGCGTGGGCCGAGCCCCGAGCAGCAAGCTTTGCGGGATGCCGACTGCTGTGCTGTCGTCTGGCAGCTGATGGGATGCAGAGGAAGCACACCGGGCCCAGCAGCACCCACAGCACCCACAGCACCCGCAGCACCCCGAGGCTCTCCCGCTGTGGCTCGGCCTCCACCTGAGGGCTTCATGACCTGGGTTTGCCCAACCCAACACGCCTGTACCTGCGGCCTTCCCGCGGGAGGCCCCAGCAAGCAGCAGGCTCCAGGCTGCAGCCCCAGAGTAAGTCCAGTCGAGCCTGAAGCCATCCCGGCCGGAGGGAGCCTCGGCGCCACCTTCCCACCCGCAAACAGCTCCGTGACTTCTGATCGCGCTGCGCAGCCGCGACCATGCTCGGAGCCGTGTCCCCGGGGACACGCGGGCCCACGCAGAGCGCAGCTGCCGCGCCGGGTCAGGCCCTGAACGGTCCTGGGGGGGGGGGATTGTTCTCAGTCGGGGGATCCATTTGCTGGATGCTCCAAAGTTAAGCGCCCCTGGCTCCGTGGAGCCAGTGGAATTTCCAGTGGAAATTCAAGGCCTTGATCTCGCTCCACCTGGAAGTGCAGGGTTTCCCCTACGCCTTCTTTTACGTCGACTGCTGGGTCTATGAAAGCACATCACACACCGGTGGCATCGCTAACGAGCCCTTTGGAAGCCGAGCAAGCGGGGAACAGGTGACAGGAGCCACAGGTCTGACCGGAGCCACGTAGGGCTTGTCGTCCTCATTTAGAGAACACTGGTGGCTTTTTTTTTTTTTTTTTTTTCTTTTTTAAATTTTTTAATTTTTTTATTTTTTCTGGTGGCCTTTCTTTGGATATTTTACGTGCAGTAGGGGCGTGAAGGTGGAGATGCACAGGCGGGGGGATCCGGTCTTTGGGTGGAGCCGTGTGCACGGCCTACTGCATCCGGGTCACGGAATCACACACAGGCAACGGCTGACTCCCTTCTCCACGAGGATTAACGGCTAGATCCGGGTGTTGCCTCCATCTCATGAAATAAGACCCTAAGAGAACATTTACTCTGAAAATCACAACGGGGTAAGCATTGCACGCAGAGGGGAAAAGGAAGAAAACTCCGGAACGTGTCAACGGATTGAAGTGAAACTGCCTACCACCGCCTCTCCCAACACCCCGACCTTCCTTATTTGGACAAGTGGCCTTGAAACCTTAATCTGTCAATAGGTTGATCTCCCCTCACAGAAACAGAAGGAAAATACGGAATGTTTCATTATCCCGAGTCTGAATTTAGCTCTTGGTCATTTTTATTTAAACGCCCCCCATCAGTGACGTGTTCCGCAGAACTCGGTCTTTTCAACGTGTTGCTTTCAAAGCTCCTTACCTTTGCTTCTGGGTTAAATCACACCGAGGGGAGGCACAGATGTGGCCAAAGACAAAATAAAAAATGTAACGATGCTTCGATATCCTAAAACTTAAAGGAAATGATGAAACTATGGAGAAATGATGCAGAGAAGACGGGATTTATGTGCAAAGAGGCACCCATGAGACGAGGCAGCCTCGGGGAGCCGGGAGACGTCCTCGCATGGAGCAGTGAGGCAGGACCCACGAGCCCCACGGGGGCTCCAGACCAACCACCAGGCCTTGCCATTGACGGAGGCCCCTGACGCTCCCGTTTGAACGACACCTGCGATGCACTTGACCCTTTGCCCTCAAGAGGAAAAATGCGTCCGGGGGGCCCACAGCGTCAGCGGGGCCTGTTCGGGGCTGCCCTCAAGGGCAGGTCACCAGGGAAGCCAGTCCCTGGAAGCACAGAGCAGGAAGCCGTAGGACACGGAGGCCACGGGAACAGGAGGGCGGGCGGGCGGAAGACCAGGTCCCGTGACTCCCCCCTCAGGCCGCGTCCCCGCTTTGCAGGGCTTGGCGGCCCCGGCCTGGAAGCTGCAGAACACGCTGCTCACGGGCACTTCCTGCGGCCGCAGATACGGGGAGCTCGTCGGGGCACCACCTCCGAAGCGCCTCCGCGCATCGTGTGCCGTCTGCCCGCGTCCTGAGGAGTGAGGGGGGTGCGAAGCCGGGGGCTCCGTTAGGAGTCAGCGGCTACACCCGAGTTTCCAGGAGGCGCAGTTTTAAGGCTGAGTAGAGGAGCTGTTGGGGGAGAGTCTCCGAGAGGACTAGTCTCTGGCCTGGGAGCACAGAGCCGCTGCCCCACAACGGCCTCCGTAAGCCCCAGCATCCTCGAAGGCCGATCGTCCAAGTGCCGTTATAAATCTTTATCCGAATGAAAATATTCAATCACACACGACGGGAATTTCATGATCATGACGTGGCACAGTTGGGTTTCCTCCCCTGGCATAACAGCTATTTTTCTTCCATCCTGTTTATGAAATTTCTCCGTTTTATTTAAGTCACTTAAGAACGCAAATCGGACGTAGCGGCTTGATGACCGTCCAACCAGGCTGCTGGGAAAACCACCTAAAAATTCCGCGAGTAGACATTAAATTCATCTTGGGACGTGTTGTGGTTTACCGAGACGGTGTCGCGGCGTCTTTAGTTTCGCAGACAACCCCGGGGAGACGCTGTCAGCCCTGGCAGCCTCAGGTCGGCCGGCGGACCGCGGTGAGCAGGACGGAAGGGCAGCGACCCGAGGGTGCTCCTCGGGAAGGCCCCGTGGGAAGGGCAGTGGCCGGGCGAAGCCACCTCCTGACCCGACGGCGGACGGTGAGACCCACAGCCGGGCTCCCCGGGCAGCACTGGGAGCGGGGTCATTGCGGCCAGGAGGTGACTGGGACCCGGCCGAGGACCCCGAGCCGGGAGCCGCTCCATCCGGGCCCCTAAGCCCAGCGGCCTCCCCACGGTCCTCTCCGCACCATCGGCCAGTCTGCGGGGAAACGCTACTTTTAAAAGCGGGTGACAAACACCCTCCCTACTGCAGCCCCTGCCGCACCTGCATTGTGCAGGACAAGCTCAAGACCTCAGGCTTAATTTCCTTTTCCTTTCCTGGAAAGGGTCCGCCGTGTGCCCGTTCACGGACTGCGGCAGGGCCTCCCCCACCGGGCGCGGTCGGGATTCACCTCCCGGCTCGGAGGAGAGGCAGGACAGGCAAGCTCGAGGCAACGACCCGAGTCCTGCCCCACACGCTGTGACACCTGCAGCCAGGCAGCCGTTCTGTGACCTGAGGCAGAAGCCAAAGCCAAGCAGAAGGATGAAAGGAGCCTCCAGACCAGACCTGCGTTGCCTCCTCCGAGTTCTTTTTTTTTTTTTTAACATTAAAGGAGAATAAACGCCTACTCAAATCATTATTTTTTCCTCTCTTATTTATCACCAAACACATTTCCTAACTCAAATGTGAAACACACGGACATCCCCGCTTACCAAGAGGCCCCAGCACCGACGGCTGATGCAGGAGTCGCCAAAGATTTAAAGAGAAAAGGAAGAGCAATAAAAGGCTACTGATCCCTAAGAGGAATTCCAACTCCAGATCGCAATTAAAATAACGGAGAGGAAAGCCTCCCAAACCGAATTACCAGTTTCGCTGACAAGGGAGGTGCTTTGTTGTGACCCAGAGGACTGATGTGAGAGCTACAAATTGAGCAAAGGCTCTGGGCAAGTATTTCATAAGAATCGTTCTTAAAGAAATGTAGCTTCTGGGCAAAACGGAGTGGAATGGAAACGGCAGCGGGGGGAGAGTTCAAGGGAGCTTTCCCTGATTTTTTAGGAACGCAGAAGCTTCAGGGAGGGAACGTGAGTCACCGGAGCATTATTCTCATTATTACTAACGGTTCTTAATAACTAAGGGGCAATGCTGGGTCTCTAGTTGGCTGAAATGATCAGAGATTACTCGCAGCAGTTATACTAATAACTAAATATAATTTGACACTAAATTACAATTCCAGAAATAACAGCTTTCTGCACAGTCTCTTATTGCAAAGGAAAACTAAGCCAGAACATCAATACACAGAATAATCCAATTAAATGTCCCTCCATTTGGGTACTATTTAGAATGGGGAGTTTCACAGGGAAGATAGGGAAAAAAAAAAAAGCAATTCAGTATTTACTGATGCACATAACCAGGTCTTTTATTGTAAGACAATTTTTTGTGTGTGTGGTTATTTTAAAATAGGTGTTTAATTAATCTGAATGGCTTTGGTCATTTACACAGTGATCTTAATCACTGCAAACTGTTCCTAGATAGAAGGCCTCATTGCCCATGAACAGATTTACCTGTCAATTAGTATTTAATACAGGCATCTTTTTCCAGGCTTGCAGGATGTTTATGAACATATTCCCAATCACCTCTTTTTTAATTTTTTTAATTTTTTAATTTTTTTTTTTTTGCTGTATCTGATAATCACCTATGATGCAGAAATACAAGGCCCTAAAGATGAACTGGGGCCACCCATGGGTCTAATGGATGTGCTCTGAGCTGTGAGCCCGCGGGCAGCAGGTATTTGATACGTGTTTGTTGAATGAATGAGTAACCTCCCATTGTTCAGAGAAGCCGTTGCAGGAGCATCTATCCTAACGAAGCCTGGGCTAGTTCCCCTATGCTCGATTTCCACGGGGGAAGTAGTGGCGTACTGAATTCTGAAATCAAGGGACAGTTAAACTCTCCAGGAAAAGCCCCAAATTCCTGGGAGATGGGACCGAGAAGCCAGCGCTGAAGGACATTTAAGCCATACTTACTGCTGGTGGAGGACATGTGGCTGTAGTCAGACCTGAAACACAAAACCTTCGTATTAGTCGCATTACACACGAGTTTTCTGTATCCACATGATTTCTTCAAGCTAGAATTTTAGACACAGTCAGTGGTAAGCAGCATTTACATGGTAAGGACCTCCCACCAAATTAAGAACCGAGGGCTCTCGTGCAACACAAAGGCGTGTCTGAATTTGAAGGGCAAACTTTAAAGAAAAAAAGAAATCAGGGGTCCCCCCTGTGGGCTCTGTGAGTCTCCAAGATGGGAAGCCAGCTGGATCCCAAACCATGTAAATTCACCGGCAAATTTTTGAAGGGAAGCTTATTCTTTTGGGGAGAAGACAGAGTTTTCAGCAGATTCTTGAAGGCCACCAGCACGACTCCCCAAAAAGGTGAAGCAGCTGCTGCAAGCGAGGGCACCCCTCAGGTTGGCACCGCGTCACGGGGAAATGTTTCTCTGCCGACCTGGGCGGGGCGGTGACGGGCCCCGGCTCAGGGCCCCGCTAGCCTCCGGGAAGCACTGGGGCACCGTGGGGTTTGACGGGTCTCAGATCCAGCTGAGAAGACATCCTGCTGCATATTTACAGTGACAGGATGTGGGCTGTGACAGGGAAGGGGAAAGAGGCAGGGTTAGGACAAGGGGTGAAACCACCCATCGGTTTCCAGGCTGAGCAGCCAGCCGCGGGCCCCCGCCTCTGTGAGAACGGGCATCTGGCCAGGGAGCTGCCTGCTTCATCTCCCCGAGTCTGTGCTCTCCTTGTGCGGCTGGGAAGCCCTCCCTCCTGGCAGCCTACTTGCTGCAGAGGCTCTCGCTCCCTCCCTCCAGCGGCCCAAGTCATTCTCAGAAGGGAATTAATCTCTCGGGCACGTAGGGATGCATTCCGCAAGGTGGTAGTCAGGGATATGCTCATGCAAATAAAGCCCTCGATTCTGGTTAGTTCTCCCCGTATACGCTCCTTTAGTTACCCAGCCTCCTGGCGCCCTTCCTTAAATCATCCCATTTTCACTCTGCGGACTGTTACCACAAAAGTATATACGAAACTTCAAAAAAAAAAAATCATCAAAAGCACACCCCTTACTGGTTGAAACAGCCTGCACCGCTCACACAGAGTGATGCATGGATCCGCAGAGGAACAAAATGGAAGGAAAACAGCAGGAAGTTCTCTCTTTCAAACGAAATGCTTTGGTAGCTGCAGAGTCACTGACGCCTCGGGCTGGAGAGAGGAGCAACTCTTAACAGTTGCACACCCCCTATGCGTCACGGACTGCATCCACCTACGCCGAATCCACCTTCTTTTTTTTTTTTAAATTTTGAAAATTAATTAATTTTTTTGTATATTTTTTTTATCGGAGTTCGATTTGCCAACATGCAGCATGACACCCAGCGCTCATCCCGTCCACCTTCCCAAGCTATTGGTTAGGAAACGAAAGCGATGCTACCGGCGAGGAGACCGGGAGGCAAACGGCAACGAGGACCTGCGGTAGGAGCGTGGGGGGCCCCCGCAAGGCCGGAGCCAGAAGGGACAAGCATTGGCTGGAACGCGGTGACATGCTGGCTCGGGGACCTGGATGCGAGAGGGGGCAGTCAGGAGCCCCTCACGTTGGTGCATTCAATTCTGCCTGAGACCAGGCAGGACATAAATTGACTTTAGGACAAAACTTAGAAATGTGGCTGTGAACGAATGTAACAGATGCTCCAGGAGCAGCCACCGTGGCACATACAACAACACAACAATCCCGCAGGAGCATCTTAACAAGGCGGCCAGGCTTTAAGGACATTCCACGACAAATCAAAGAAAACGTTCAACGGGAACGTGTGATGGGACTATTCATTTTATTATTAGAAATCTGTCTTTTCAGCTAGGATTTTCCAGACGTCCCCGAGGCAGACGGGTTTCGCAAATGCAGACGCTGCACGGATCCGCACGCAGATGGATACGAACGCAGAAGGAAATTTATGCGTGAGACCTAATTTGGGAATCCTAAGGTGTAACCGTCGTATTTTGGGACAGGTGCGAGCAAAACGCACGTCCTGCCGCGCCTCTCTCCGTATGTGTTTCCTGGGACGAGAGGCACTGCCGGGGTGAGGCCTGCCAGCGGCCCGGGCTCCCGACTGTCACTCTTGCCCTGCTCCAGTTCCTTCTCCAAACAGCAGCCAATCTTTGCAAAGCGCAAACCTGACCGTGTCACTCTCTGGATGAAGTTCAAGCTCTGCAGTGCACAACATAAACTGCTCTTTCCGTGAATGATGGCCTCTGCCCAGCTCCGCAGTCTCATCCATCACCCCACCTGCCATCCCCGTCCACCATCAAAACGGAAATCAAACGGAAAAGTCCCCTAAAACCTTACACTGCTTTCCAGCCTCTGATCCTGCTTATGCGACTTGTCCACAGTTGCCATCATGACGGAGATACAACGTGCTACTATGTAATTATAATTTTATTTTATTTTTTTATGTAATTATAATTTTAGACAAAGCGATGGACTGTAGTGCATCGCGTTACCATGTGCACCATTTGCCTTTTGTCTGCTATATGATCGTTTCTGATTGTTCACCTCCGCAAACCACATGACGACGAGATACTTATACGTACAGCTGGATATTTCAGCTCCTGTTCCTTAGGAAAATTATCACGAGGGGAGACAGGAGCTGAGTTAAGGTACAAACACTTGTATAGCTCATAAGATACATTCCAAAGGGCTCCAAGAGATTATTTACCGGAAATATTGCTGGTGAAAGACAAGCTATGAAGCTTAAAATAATTTTGTGCTTCAACAGGTTTGAATAATTTCAGATATTGACTACAGGTCTCTGGAGGGATGCATGATCTCCAGCCTTTTTTTTTTTTCTTTTTTTTTTTTTAGAATAGGAGAGAACAGCAATAGGATACTGCCTTGTGAATCCTATTTACTGGTCTTACATCCTAAGAGTTTACCACCTAGCTCTGAACAGGACATTCAGCTCTGCACTAGAGGTGAATCCATGAATTTTAGGAAGAAAAGGTGTATGGGCACATGTTACAGATAAGCAGAATAATGCAAGGATTATATATATTCACACACCTGACACAGAGACACATCTACAAATATTACATCTATTTGGTATCTGTGCCAACCATGACCAAAGAGTTAGACACAGGCCCCTGGCGGTATTTTAACTACAATTATAGACGTAAGGGTTAAGTATAAAGGGGTCTGCACTTAAACAGTCCGTCACTGTAGCACCTACTTGCCCATATGCATGTATGAACACAGATATGGGACACCTTCTTAAATTCTCTTTTCCAGGAAAATCTTGGCATAAGAATTGATCTTGGCATTTCCGTAATATTGATCTTGACATTTCTGTAAAACATCAGCTCGATGCATCATGGACCTCATCTGTTAACTCTCAGTCCACGGCAATCGAGAGCTAACTAGCTCCACCTCGAACACAGAGATAATACAGCACCTAATAGATCATCCTGTCTCCTCTGCCAGATTTCCCCTTTTACTGTCCTCTAAACCTGTCCCATCTTCAAATTTATCCCCCCCCCCCCCATTCTTTTCCATTCACCTGCTAATAAACGCCAGACCTGTGAATTGTTTGCCATCTCTAAATCACAGCGAAGTATCAATCGGAGGTCACCCAAAGGGTACGGGGTGGCTGTGTTTTCAGAAGCTCAGTGACGGGTGACATGGACGTGGGGGTTCATTAATGCCGGATCAAACTTCTAAATTAAATTAATGCATCCTTCAGATATGGTCATATTAGAAAGAGTGGCCCAGACACCGTATCTGGGAGACCTCACTAATGAAACACCCGCTAAAAAGCACTCATCTTACTTGATGCCTTTTCTTTTGGTCTGCAACAGCACCGCCCGTCCCTCTGTTAAGGGGTTTTGTTTCTTGAGATACTTTATCATGGTCAGTAGCTGGCTGGCCAGCTTTTCCTAATGAAAAATACACAGAAGCACAAAGCTTGCCTTCAGGGATCCCTGGGTGGCTCAAGGGTTGAGTGTCTGCCTTTGGCTCAGGCCATGACCCCGGGGTCCCAGGATCGAGTCCCACATTGGGCTCCCTGCACGGAGCCTGCTTCTCCCTCTGCCTGTGTCTCTCATGAATAAATAAATAAAATCTTAAAAAAAAAAAAAAGCTTGCCTTCAGTGCATTTGGAAAAGGGGAGCTTCAAAATAGCATCAACTGCCCCAGAAGAATACTAGTTTGCTCTTAGCTTGGCCTGCACTAGGTGGGGCAGACGGTAAAGATGACATTTCAAGCAAAAGAAAAACGTCTGAGCAGGAAACAAGAATTAACTGCAAATCAACGGCTCTCGGAGAGGCAACTTCGCTAGGTGGAAAGCACGCCGGAGACTTAGGCTTCAATTAGGCCACGAACTCGTCATGACCCGCTGAACCTCCGTTTCCTCATCTGTAAAATAATAATATTGGGACGTGTCCTATCGTCCTGCAGATGCTCTGAACGCTGATCAAACTGAAAACATCAGAGCATCTGCTGTGATGACTATAAAGAACATGGGATCAAAAAAAAAAAAAAGAACATGGGATCCTGAGCGCACCTGGAAATACACATTTTTATTTTAGAAAACTCCAGGTTATCATCTGGCGTGTTCTTCACACTGATATTTAGAGCATGATGAGGAATCATGAGGGTTCACGTATGCCGGGCACTGTTCTAGGAGCTTTAAATGCACAGACTAACTGAATTCTCACAACCACGCCGTGGGGTGGGTGCTACTGCTGTCATCCCATAGAAAACTCAGAGCCCGGAGCGGAACCCCAGCAGCCTGGCTCTCTTGATCGTCCCTTTCGAAGCAGTCAACACCCCCTGCCCCTGGGCGGCGGGACCCACAAAGGTTCTTAGCACCGTCTCTGAGCGTGCTGCCGGAGGGATCCACAGTCAGCTCCACCACGACCCCTTCCCCGCTCCTGTGTTCCGTTCACACCTGCTCGGCAACAATAGTCCCCCTCCCCCAAACCTTGATGCGATGCTCTCAACGCTCGCCGCCTCCCTGTGCCCGCCCCGAAGGAGCTGAGCACGGGGGCAGGAGGACACACTGAGGACACACGGAGACGGGGCCCTTCACACGTTCACCGTCACTAATCTCAGCTGGGTTCTCGGCCAACGTTGCCCCAAACAACGATTTCCAGTCCCCACTTTCCTGGGGGAGGCAGCTGTTTGCCCAGAACGGAACCCCACCTGCCGCGCCACGCTGCGGGAAGCGGAGGTCCCTCTTCCCACCCAAAGCCCGTCTGACCGTCTGACCATCTGACCGAGAGGCCTGGGGCCCATCTGCCTCCACCTCTTCAGCAAGGGGAACTCTGCAAACCATGTTCTTCTCCTAGATCTTCATCCTCTCCCTTGTTATAGAGTCTCTTCTAGGAGCACCCCTTTGCTCCCCTTGGGAATCCTTCCTGCAGCCCACCCTCCCCGCCCCTCCCCTCCGGCTACTGCCTCTCCTCACCCGTCCCTTCCCAGACAAAGGGCTCTAGCTTCCTCCACCACGGATTCCGCGCCTTCGGGGAGGCCGGGGCTCTGCCTTCCGCCCGCACGTCTCCTCCACTGCCTCCGTCTACGTTCCTTCATCCAAGCGGGGTTCTCACAGCCCAGGCCTTTCCGTGCCCCCACCTCGCCTTCGAGGACACCAGGTTCTTCCTTCTGTGTCCGTGTCCACTTTTTCTCAGGCCCCTTTAGCGACTCCTCCGCCTTCGCCTGGCACTTAAGTGTTGTCCTGTCTCAAGGCTGGTCTTAAGCCACACCTACTCGTCAGGTGTTGAAGGGTTAAATGGCTTAATGGACTAGTAAAGGCTCAGGACAGTCCACGGCCCGGAGAAAATGCTGGGTGTTTGCTACTTATCACCTTCAGCCAATTTAACCCACTCCTAGGGCGGCAACTGCCATTTTTAGGCTGATGGTTCCCAAATGTGATGTCATCACGCCGACCGACCTCCTCTCCAGCTAGATCTACTCAACCGCTGGCTCGGCGCATCCTTCCTTGGCTGTCTCCCAATACCTCAGACACAACGTGTTGAAAATGGAGCTTCTCCTGTCCTGCCCAAACTTGGTTTGGGGGGGACCGCAGGCTACTTGGAGAATGTGGATGAAAAATCAGTCTTTTCTCACAAGAATTCACAAAGAACATCATTTTGCCTACGACTTCAAGCCCTTCGTGGACCTCAAACTTAGGGTCCCTGCCTCAGCAGATGTGTCACTTGAGCCGAGTTCTGTAAGAAGATAGAGTGTCACCCGGTGGACAGGCACGCCAGGTGGAGGAGGGCACAGCTGGCAAAAGGGGCGGCACGACAAAGGCAAAGGATCGGAAACACCTTGCTGATGTGGCTTGATGTCCAAGGGTCCAAGGATGCACCTGCTGAGAAACAAAGCCACAGACGCACAGGGGGACCCTATAACACTGGGGCCTGTAGGGCCACTCTAAGCTCTTTGTATGTTAGAGCGGACACAGCCACTAAAAGTCTGGAAGGCGGAGAGACATGATCAGATTTCTATTTTAAAAATAATAATGAGGGACGCCTGGGTGGCCCAGTGGTTGAGCATCTGCCTTCGACTCAGGGGTCCGGGGATCGAGTCCTGCATCGCGCTCCCCGCAGGGAGCCTGCTTCTCCCTCTGCCTGTGTCTCTGCCTCTCTCTCTGCGTCTCTCATGAGTAAATAAAAATTAAAACTTAAGTAGATAAAAATAACGATAGCAAACAAGTATTAAGTGTGGACAGACAGCTCTACGAAACCTGGGGGCGAGTTCTGGAAAAGCAAGGAAACGATGAATGGCTTTTTGATAACCAAACTTCAGGAGGTACGTGAGTATGCGGCCAATGCAGGATCAGTAACCCCACGCTGAGGCTCGTGCTCAAGTGCACGCTCTTCGGCCTTCATCTTTAGCTTAAGGAGGCTACCGAGGCAAAAAGAACTCTTTAACCGCTTCCATCCCGTCACGACTATATGTTCTGGGGACAGAGGCGGTGAAGAGCAGCCTGGTGTCCGTATGGTCAGCAAGCCCCTCCCGGCAGCCCTGGCTGCTATCATGCTTTTCCCTGGGAGCCCAGGGTACCGCCCTGGCCTGGGGCTTCCCCTCCACTTCTCCAGGAGAGCATCCTTGGGGAAGAAAACACCTGTTTTAGGTGAGCTCCACAAACTGAAAACGAACGGACCCGTTGGTGCCTTGATGAACCCAGCTACAAGTGAGCTGGCGAGTTTTGCTCGGTTTCTTCTACTCGTGGCCTAGCTAACCGGGAAGGCGGGTGGAGGGGTGGGGTGGGGGGGATAAAAATCAGGGATCTTCAGTTACAGTTGATAGATGCCGCCCGCACCCAGTGTGGGGAAGGAACAGGGAGTTCTATCTGGAATCGGGTCACCCCAGCAGGATGTGACGGGGCTCTAGGGCGAACCTTAAACAAGCACAAGTCTGAACAGCAGCGAGAGCCCGCTGGGGAGTACCTGCTGCGGGTGTAAAGTCCCAGATCCGGGCGAGGAGTGGGTGCGGGCTGCAGGGACCCCCTGGGAGCCTTTCTCAGGGGCAGCCCCTTGTGCCCATTCTGGCCTTGGACACCCCACCTGTCCCAGGGCTGCCAAGCCCCGAGCTTAGTCTAAATCTCCCCAACTTTCCAGGGACGAGGCTTCCCCTGATGAGCGCAGCTCGGGTCCACCCCGGGGCTCGCCAGATGGGAAGGGACACCCTGGGAGCGGGGCCTGTGCGAAGGTGCAGGTGCGCGCCTGGAGCGGGTGCGGGTGCAGGGCGCGCCTGGGAGCGGGGCCTGTGCGAAGGTGCAGGTGCGCGCCTGGAGCGGGTGCGGGTGCAGGGCGCGCCTGGGAGTGGGTAATGGGTGCAGGTGCGCGCCTGGGAGCGGGTGCGGGTTGCAGGTGCGCGCCTGGGAGTGGGTATGGGTGCAGTGCGCGCCTGGGAGCGGGTGCGCGTGCGCGCCTGGGAGCGGGTGCAGGTGCGGCCTGGGAGCGGGTGCGGTGCAGGTGCGCGCCTGGGAGCGGGTGCAGGTGCGCGCTGGGAGCGGGTGCGGGTGCAGGTGCGCGCCTGGGAGCGGGTGCGCGTGCGCGCCTGGGAGCGGGGCCTGTGCGAAGGTGCAGGTGCGCGCCTGGGAGTGGTATGGGTGCAGGTGCGCGCCAGGGAGCGGGTGCGGGTGCAGGTGCGCGCCTGGGAGCGGGTGCGGGTGCAGGCGCGCGCCTGGGAGCGGTGCGCGTGCGTGGGGCCATGTGCGCGCCTGGGAGCGGGAGCGGGTGCAGGTGCGCGCCTGGGAGCGGGTGCGGGTGCAGGCGCGCGCCTGGGAGCGGGTGCGGTGCAGGTGCGCGCTGGGAGCGGGTGCGGGTGCAGGTGCGCGCTGGGAGCGGGTGCGGGTGCAGGGCGCGCCTGGGAGCGGGTGCGGGTGCAGGTGCGCGCCTGGGAGCGGGTGCGCGTGCGCGCCTGGGAGCGGGTGCGCGTGCGCGCCTGGGAGCGGGTGCAGGCGCGCGCCTGGGAGCGGGTGCAGGCGCGCGCCTGGGAGCGGGAGCGGGTGCAGGTGCGCGCCTGGGAGCGGGTGCAGGTGCGCGCCTGGGAGCGGGTGCGGGTGCAGGTGCGGCCTGGGAGCGGGTGCGGGTGCAGGCGCGCGCCTGGGAGCGGGTGCAGGTGCGCGCCTGGGAGCGGGTGCAGGTGCGCGCTGGGAGCGGGTGCGCGTGCGCGCCTGGGAGCGCCTGAGTGGGGTATGGGTGCAGGTGCGCGCCTGGGAGTGGGTAATGGGTGCAGGTGCTGCGCCTGGGAGCGGGTGCAGGTGGAGGTGCGCGCCTGGGAGCGGGTGCGGGGTGCAGGGTGCGCGCCTGGGAGTGGTGTAATGGGTCAGGTGCGCGCCTGGGAGCGGGTGGGGGTGCAGGCGCGCGCCTGGGAGCGGTGTGCGGGTGCAGGGCGCGCCTGGGAGCGGGGCCTGTGCGAAGGTGCAGGTGCGCGCCTGGGAGCGGGTGCGGGTGCAGGTGCGCGCCTGGGAGCGGGTGCGGGTGCAGGTGCGCGCCTGGGAGCGGGTGTGGGTGCAGGTGCGCGCCTGGGAGTGGGTATGGGTGCAGGTGCGCGCCTGGAGTGGGTATGGGGTGCAGGTGCGCGCCTGGGAGCGGGGTGCGGGTGCAAGGCTGCGCGCCTGGGAGCGGGTGCGGGTGCAGGTGCGCGCCTGGGAGCGGGTGCGGGTGCAGGTGCGCGCCTGGGAGTGGGTATGGGTGCAGGTGCGCGCCTGGGAGCGGGTGCGGGTGCAGGTGCGCGCCTGGGAGCGGGTGCGGGTGCAGGCGCGCGCCTGGGAGCGGGTGCGGGTGCAGGTGCGCGCCTGGGAGCGGGTGCGGGTGCAGGTGCGCGCCTGGGAGTGGGTATGGGTGCAGGTGCGCGCCTGGGAGCGGGTGCGGGTGCAGGTGCGCGCCTGGGAGCGGGTGCGGGTGCAGGCGCGCGCCTGGGAGCGGGTGCGGGTGCAGGTGCGCGCCTGGGAGCGGGTGCGGGTGCAGGTGCGCGCCTGGGAGCGGGTGCGCGTGCGTGGGGCCATGTGCGCGCCTGGGAGCGGGTGCGCGTGCGCGCCTGGGAGCGCGGAGCCGGGCGTGTGCGCGGGGGCGGGGGCGGGGGCGGCGCCTGCGCGGGCGGCGTGGGTGGGGGAGGCGCGCACCTGCGCCGGGCGGGGATGCGGCGGCGTCAGGTGATGCTCGCGGGCGCGCTCCCGGGTGGGCGCTGAGCCGGCGCCGGTCCGCGCTCGGAGGCCGCGAGTGGCGTGTGGGCGAGCGTGCGTGTGCGCCCAGGAGCCGCCGCTCTCCCCGGAGCTGGGAGCCGCACCCACAGGCGCCCGGCACGCCCGCCCCATCACCTGCCTCCCCCGCCCGGGTCAGCCCCCGGCCCCCCCTCCGGGCCGCCGGACACTCAGCGTCCTGCCTTCTCTTGCTATTAAAAATAAAGACCCTGGGATGCACCTGCACTGGGGCCTGTGGGGTCAGGTTAGAGGCGCTAGCGGAGGCCGCGCATCAGCCTGGGGGGAGGTCAGGGTCGCGGATGGTGATCAGCACCGCTCTCCTGAGCAGGGCGAGGCTGATGGGAAGCCTGAGGGAGGCAGGATCAAAAGAATCCGCTTTCAGTCCGACACCCGGCGAGCCATGGGGGGGCGCTCCTTTATTTCTGCTCTGTTCCGCCTTCAGGCCAAGTTATTGGGCTCCTGTGGGTCTTCACCTACTGATCTGTAAAATGGGGCTTCGATGAGGACGCGGACGCAGGTGCAGAAAACCAAAAGTCGGAAGTTCGGGGGTGACCAGGGCTGAGCGTGGAGCCGGGTGCAGCCCTGGGCACCGCCGCTGCCAGGCCGCCCCCCCCCCCCCCGTGGCTCCTTAAGTACCTACTGGGTCTGGGCGAGAAGCAAGGAGAAGGGGCACCTAGGCTGCTTTGGGAGGTCTTGCTCATTGGCTTTATTTAACACTTTATTTTAAAAATCACTTGTCCCAGAAACAAAGATTTCAGGGTAAAGAGAGATGGTGGGGTTGGGGCCCTGGTGGGGGGTGGGGTGGGGCTGGGGGGTGGGGGCGGGAATCTCCCTTTTCCAAGTCTCCAGAAGAGTTTGTCTGCTGTGAAAAATAAATATTATGATTATGACGACAAAAATCATAAACTATTGACAAATCTACTGAGACAAAGAGAGCCACTAGCTTACGTGGGAGCATAAGGAGACCAGATGGCAAAGGGATAAACGAATCGGAGGACAAACGGTTGAGTTGGAAATTAATCTCATTAAAGTATGAAGGGCTCGGCGGGGATGGGGGAGCCAGGAGGGGGTCCCGCCGGGGAGGCCGCCCCTCGCTCTGGGCCCACGGTTCCCGGCGTGACAGCTGCAGCCCGAGCCCCGACACCCTGTGGAGGGCCTGCCACCACCCTCCCACCGCCCGGGCTGGGTGACCCGGGGCAGGGCACCAGGGAGCCCTGGGGAGAAGTGCCCAGGAGCACTGGGCCTTCCGGGAACCATGGCCAGGTGGCCCGCTGGGCGTGGGACCGGCGGCCTGGTCTGGGAAGGCTGCCTGCGGGCCCTCCACACCCTCACGCGTCCCTCGTGGGTCCAGTCTTCACAGCTCTGACCGCCGGCGTTCGTCTGCACGTTCTCACCACGGAGAGCCACAGGCTGAGCGGCCTGAGGCGCAGGGACTGGTTTTGTCAGGTCCCTGGAGGGGGACGGCCCACGGAGGGTGGCCGATGGCGGCCCTGTCGCTGCCTTCTCTGCATCCGTCTCTATGTGTGTCCAAACGTCCTCTCTGTATGAGGACACCTGCCAGACTGGGGCAGGGCCCACCCGAAAGGCTCCGTTTATTTAAATATTTCCCTCAAGATCTTCCTCCAAACACACTCCATCCGGGGAGAGACCCAGAGTTGGGCTTCGGCCTGTGGATTTGGGGGCCCGATGCAGCACCTCACTAGGAGGCAGGACCACGTGCATGTGGGCGACAAGAGCTTTGGTGGCGGCTGCCTGCCCACGTGTACACCGTCCTCTTGCACCTGTAGGTGGGTGACCTGATGGGCGGATGCCTTGTATGTACATGGGGAGTACCCAGGGCTCGGGGGGCTTTGAGGGGTCACCACCTGGAGGCCCAGGGCTGACTCGGTGCCTGGCAGGTGGGTGGCAAGGCCTTACTGTTTTGCTCTGCAGGCAGCCTCCATGTCTCCCCCAGGAGGTCCCTGGGTCCCCGCAGGCGGCCTCCAGGTCTCCCCCGGGAGGTCTCTGAGACCCCCCGATGGCCCCAGTGTCCCCGACCATCTGCACCTGCAGGCCGCACTTGCTCTTCAAGGTGACTGTGAATTGGGGACATGGTGGCTGTGGCCCCGTAGGAAAGTGACCGGGCCCTGAGCCCTGACCGTGGGAGTCCAGGGAGGACCCCTACACCTCAGCGTGGCCTGATGGGTGGCTGGACGGAGGTTGTGCAAGGTCAGTTTAGAGACGTGTACAAAGTGCCATTAGAGCCGCTGCCGTGAGGAAACCATCCCCCTGGGTGACATGGAGGGGACACGGGGGACACGAGGGACACGGGGCCGGGGAGGGAAAGGCTTCCCGGAGGAGAGGCCGTGCTCACACAGGTGGTGGTGGGGGCCCTCGGGCAGAGCACAGGGTGGTGGCTGTGAGTGGGAGTCACATACTGGACACCTGACACTAAGGTGATGCTGAAAAATAAACACTTGAAAATATAATCGACCTACTTTGTTCTGTAAAAAAAGAAAAGAGACCGTGTTTGTTGGTGCGCAGCGGCACAGCTCTGCTCCAGCCCCCCTCCGGCCCCCCTGGCCCCTCCAGCCCCTCTCCAGCCCCCCTGGCCCCTCCAGCCCCACTCCAGCTCCCCTCCGGCCCCCCTCCAGACCCCCTGCAGCCCGTTCCAGCCCCCCCCTCGGTCCCCTCTGCCCGTCCAGGCTCCGCGCCACCATCCCCGTGGTGGCAGCCCCACAGGCCCCATCGGGCCCGCGAGGGGAAGCGGGGTCCCGGCGGGCGCAAGGAGCCCGGAGCCTCACCTGGGCCGCCCCGCGGGCTCACCTGGGCCGCCGGGATTCTCCGTCTGCCTGTCTCCGGGTCGTGCTGACGACCGCCTGGCCCCCCGCTGCTCCGGATCAGGGTCAGGGTGAGCACCGAGGCCCCCGGGGCCGGCCCGGCCTGTGATGAGGAGCCACCGCGGGGACCCAGAGTCCGAAGGAGCCGCCCGACGTGGGGCTGAGGGCTTGTCGTGCGGGTGAACTCCTGGGCCACGCCTCTCGCTTTCCTTGCTTTGTTCGCTTGTTTTTTCATTTTATCTTGTGCCAGCAGGGTAAGCTGGGCCCCGGGGACGCCTCCTGTGAGGCAGCTTCCCGGGTGTCACGAGGGGAACGAGGGGGTGTCCTGCTGGGCGGCGGGTGGCCGAGAGCCGAGTGGCCGTCCTCGGGTGGCGAGCAGCAGCCCGCAGTGCCCTGGGCACCCCCGTGCTCCCTGGTGGCCGCCGTGATGCCCGCGCCCTGGTCACGCGGCTGCTGGGTTGTCCGGGTCCAGGCACCCGTCACGCAGCACAGTCCTGTGTCCCTTCCGGCCCCGGGGAGATTTCTGCTCCCTTCGCCACCGTGAACATCCCCGTCTTCCCCGGGACAGGCCGTCTCCTGGGCCCCGGTGGCATCACAGCCCCGTCGTCTCCCTGCCCGTCGGGGCACATCGGCCCTGGCCCTCCTGCAGCTGCCCCAGGCCTTCGCCGGTGGGCGCCTCCGGGGTCCCTGCCCCCCTTCCCGTGCCTCCTCTCCCTGGGCCTGCGGGTCCAGCCGCAGCATGTGGGACTCCCGACGTGAGCCCCCGGCTCCGACACCTTCTCTGCGCCTCGAGTGGCCTCCGACCGCCCCGCTAGCTGTGCAAGGCACTTCCAGCCACAGTCCTAGAAAACCCAACTGAGGACGGGCCCGCCCTCCTCTCCGCCCTCATCTGGCCCAATGCTGCCCTCACGGGTCCCTGTTGTTGTTGTCGGCCAGACGCCGAGGTGTCATCCTCGGAAACTCCCCACCTTGGCCACCTCCCGGAGCATCACCAAGCCCTGTCGTCTCTGCGTGCAGGCGTGTCCTGCCGTCTTGGCCCGTCTCCGACTCCCCGGCCGTCCCGTGGGCCTGTCCCTCCTCCGGCTCGAGGCTGGCCCGCTCCGCTGGTCTTCAGGCGCCCCGTGCTCCCCCCGCTGCCTCTCTCATGCCCACACCCTACGGCCCCTGAAAGAGCAGGCGGGCCCCTTCCTGTCGCTCTCAGGACACGGACCGCAGCGCCACCCCCTTCCCCCGTCCGTCTCTCCGCTCCACGTGCACCGACCGCCTGTATGTCCTCGAGCGGCCGGCCGTGGTCCGTCCCCACGCAGGGAGCACCGCTCAGGCTGCGGCCTCTACCTGGAGGGCCCTTCCCGGCCCCCGTCCACCTACTTGATCACCGACCACCTCTCAGTAATGCTTTCCTCCCCGACTTACTCCCCAGAGGACCCTAACCAAGAGGTCGTGACTTACCTGCCCGGCCCTTGACCCTGCCCTTTTGCGACCTGTGAGTTGCAAGCTCGGGGAAGGCCGGGGCGTCTCGCTCAGCCTGCGCCTGCCCTGTCCCCCGCAGGGTGTGCCCGTGGTGACTCATTGCAGCAAGTGCCTCCTCGCCCGGCACACGGCTGACGGGGTGACTGAACCTGGCTCTTGGAAAACCAGAAGATTCCCAAAGATGTTCATTTTTTTTTTTTTTTAAGGCCAGGCACAACACGTAGCAGAGCAGACGTGGCCCAAATAATTAAGCCTCTTGCCACTGGGAGACGTGCTTCCTGGAAGCAGCAGGGGGAAAGGGTACAGCGAGTGACAGTGGTTAATTCCCACAGCCGCTCAAGAGCTGACCCAAGCGACCTCTGGACTCCTCCGGGCGTGAGTAAGACAATGTGGAAAACATTATGTGATGACCCGGCTGTGTGTGGATGCTTTCATTTTTCCATCATATTTTCCAGAATTCAAAGCAGTGCGTCCAGTCATCACAAGGAGACTTAGGCCATTCTCTCCTCTTTCTGCTTTTGGGTAACAAGCGTCCGCCGCAGTGGCCCTGCGGACATGTCACCTGCGGTTCCCACGGGGGACAGGTTGCTGGGCCCTGAGAACCGTTTGCTGGGGGCTGTACAGTCTTCCCTTCGGGAAGGCAAAGGAGCGTCTTCAAATGCAAGGACGCCTCCGTTCCTCGGGGTGAGGGTGAATGCTCTCCTGCTGACGGGGCGGGGGCTGATCCCTCGCGTTCCCCGGCCTCCCTCTGCATTATGATTCCATGATCCTATTAATGTTTGACAGGAGGGCACGTCTGAATGTGCAATTCCATACAACCCTCGGGTTTTCTCCGGGGGACGAAACTGAATAGAAAATGGACATCCTCGCGCTGGGGGTCTGGCCCTGTGCTTTGGGACGGCAGCCAGCTGCACGGCCCCGTCACCGTGGAAACGCGCAAGGCCCCAGACGGCGGTCTTAGGGGCTCAGAGTTAGCTGGACTTGGCTTCATGGTGGGAGGAAACACAGGTGACGTCTTCTCCGTGAGTCCGGGAACACTGACAAGTGGGGTTCCACGTGATTTATGACGCCAATAGCGCATGGACCACAAGGGTCAAGGGCAACCTCTGGTTTTATGCTAAAAAGAAGGGAAAATGGGTCAGTGTGCTGTTGAAAGTTTTCGTCTCTTTTGCGCATGATGCTGAGTATCAAGATGATTCTTGAGGGAAAAAGAAAAAAAAAAAAAAAAGACGGTCCAACATCTGCCCATTTGGTTTATACGATGCCAAACCCTGAGATATTTGGAAACACTGAAATGTCTGGCATTGCAAGGATACACTTTCTGGATGAAAAATTATGTGGGTTTCCTTTTTAATTCCTTATTTTGGGGCTGCATACATCCTTTTTGAAAAGTGGCTCTGTTATATGTAACTAGGATTTACATTGCGTTTCAAAAACCTATGGGTACCCAGAAAGGTCTTGTGTGTTTTTCTTTTTCCTTTAAAATAAGTGTTTTATAATTCTTTTTTTTTTTTTTTTTTTTTAGTGTTTTATAATTCTGTGATACGATTTTTCCCAACAGAAAGATTGCAGAAAGCTCCCTTTGGCCTGTCAGCAGCATCCCACACAGGCAGCCACACCCTCCTCCCTGGAGCCCTCCCTTCACTGGATCCCACCCCTGCCAGTTCTCTTCCCACGTCCCTGGACGTTGCTTCTCAGATTCCTTTGCCAGATCCTGAGCCGATACAGCCCAGCCGACTTCTCGTATTGGAAGAACACAATCGGAGGAGCGTAATTCTCCTCTGCTCTCTGTCTCTCTTCTCCTTCTCCACTCACTTCCTCCGTGACCCTATGCATGCTCAGCAGTACGAGCACGATCACCACGATGAGGGCTTCTGAGTTTGCATCTTTGCTCCAACCTTAAGTTCAATTCTCTCCGTGATGTTCTCTCTCGGACGTCTCAGAGGTGTGTCGAATGCAAAATGCCCAAAGCAGAAACTCTGATCTTCCTCCCCAAACCTGCTGTGTTGCCTCCGCGTTTCTTAATATATGATCCTTCCGTCCACCAGAACCCGGTGGGGTTCTCCGTCCACCAGAGTCACCTTAGGTACCTCGCCCCGGCCCACCTCTCACACCTGATCATCATGAGCACACCCTAAGTGTCCCTTGAATTGTCCCCTTCTCTCTGTCTTCAGTGGGAAGAACTCAGACCCGACCAGCATGGTCGCTGACGTAGATGACGACAGCCGCCCCCTCACTGGCACTCCTGCACCCACTCCGGCCCTCCCACAGTATATTATTCACACCAGCTAGAGAAATTTTATAGAAATGCAAACCGAATCACGTTACTTCTCTGATTGAAGCCCTTCCATGACCTCCCAACACCCTCAGGGGCAACAGGAAGGAAGGCCTTGCAGAGCAAGACTCTACATTGTGTCTTAGAAATGTTGAGCTCGACATGCCTGTAGGACTCAGTTAGGGTCCGCTGGGCAGACACAGAGGTCAGAGCGGGCGATGGAGCTCTGGTAGGTGCTGCGGGAACTAAGGGCCAAACGGGGGGGGGGTTATCACCGTAAGCTAGGAGCACCCCCGTTAGGGCCCACGGAGGGGCACTCCAGCGGGAGGGTGGCCGCAGCATGTTAGACGCTGTAGATGGTGAGGAACTCTACTTCGTTGGAGCGCCCCAGAGCGAAGCAGTGGTTTAGGGGGTGTCTGCGTGCATCTAGCTCACGAGGGATTGATGTACAACCGACGTGTCGCTTCATTAATTAATTAATTAATTTTATTTTTTTAATTAATTAATTAAAAAAAAATATTTTACTTATTTATTCATTAGAGACACAGAGAGAGAGGCAGAGACACAGGCAGAGGGAGAAGCAGGCTCCATGCGGGCAGCCCGACGCGGGACTCGATCCCGGGACCCCGGGGTCACGCCCTGGGCCGAAGGCAGAGAGCAAAATAGCAGACAACCGAAGGAGGACGCCGGGCTGCAGAAATGTGCAGCGTTCAGGTGGAAATACTCAGCTCAAAACGTGTGGTGATTCGGAAGGTGACTTGGTACTCTCCACGGGAACCAGCTGGAAGAAGGTCCTAATTTATTAAACTTTTTACCCCGAGGAAGATAAAGCCGTTGAGTGCATAGTCATTTGATTCCTCTCTTCTGCTTGGGTCTTAGAAAAAAAAATAATAACCGGAGAGAGAAGCTCCGTGCTTGTGATGTAATTGCCTTGGGGGAAAAGCACGAGTGGGAAGCAAGCTCTGGGCTGGGAGCAGAAATGAGGAGGGGCACGAGGAGGAGGAGCGCGGGAGCACGGGGCTGCCGGGCCTTCTGCTGCTTCCGCGGCTCCTCCCTGCCGCTGTGGGGAGGGGAAGCTCCCTGGGAGCCAGGCACTGCTCCACACCCTTCAAATGCATGAACTCACCGAGTGCTTAAACCCCGGGCCTTAGACGCCCTGTTTCTCCCCCAGTTTGCAGACACAGGAGCTACAAGGAGGCGGGTTGCTCGCTGGAGGCACATGACCAGTAAGTGGCTGAGCCCGCACTTGAGCCTCGGAGGTTCCATTTCTGAGTCTCAAGATCCCAATCTCCCCCTTTTGCTCTCCCTGGAAGCGCAACAGTGCCACGTGGATGACGACCTTGGGTCCTGGGGGAGCCCCAATCGCGTGAGGAGCCTGATGCCTGGCCCGGGGGTCCTGGAGAGGCGAAGGGGCTGCAGCAGGGACGTGGCCATCGGTGCCTGTTGTGCTTCTGTCTCTCTTACTCTGCACACCAGGAGACGCCCGGCGTGGGCTGTAGGGCAGACGGGGGGGGGGGGGGGCGCGGGGGAGACGGGCGCAAGCGGAGCTGGCGGCTTTCAGGTCAGGCAACAGGGGTCCCTGCCTTTTGGTCTGTGTCGCGGGCACACCGGCAGGTTTGCACTGTCTGTGGCTCTGCCCGAGGCCGCCCGCTGACCGCATCCTTCCATTCAGGTAGGACAAGGCCCTGAAGACGCCGCTGGGGTCAGGGACGCCCTGGTAGAAAGAGCGAAACTAGGTATCAGCGCGGTGACGGGGAGGCTGCAGCCCCGGCCACACGTGCTGGGAGCCAGGGGCTGCAGGGGCTCGCCGACACCTGGGCCGGGGATGCAGACCCAAAGCGGGCTTGAGGACCAGGCCGTGTGACCCCGAGGCCGGGTCGGAGCTAAGACGCTGCTCCGCCCGACGGTGTGGGCCCGCTGTCCCTACTGGACAATGTCCGTGTAAGAGGGTGCTCGAATCTCACGGCCCGGGGTCGGTGGCCAGACTGCCCGGCATCTCTGCAACTTGTTAATCGGCCCCTCTGGTTCTCACCCAGGAGTTCTCAAAGGGGCCACCCCAATTCTCTTGGGCTGGTAACCTCAGCTCCAGTTCCCTTAGAACAGTAATCCTGGTTTGCCCAAAATTTGCAAAATTATATCCTTGGTTAGTGCCTTTAACCCTTGGAATTAAAGAAGCGACCAGATAGATGAAACCTCCCGCGTTCGTATTCCTATGTTAACTTCTGACATGATCTCATATATTCAAACGTGAGCTTTAAGAGGAATTCAGCATATTATTTGATATGCTCGTAGCTGCCTCAGGGCCTTTGCACTTGCTACTTGTCTGCTTGGAAATCTCTTCTTCCCCAGTCTTGTGTCCTGCTTTTCTAAATCCTTTGTCTCTCCTCAAATAATGATAAAACTTTCCCTAATCGCCTTGTAAAAGATTGCACTTCATCCCTCCTCACCTCTGCTCAGTTGTCCGGACGGCACTGGCCACCGTCTGACCTATTGCATGTTGTTACTTATTTGCCTTCACTGTGCATGAGGTGCTGTTCCGGGTTCGGGGAGATAAAGCGATAAGCAAATAAAACAGGCTGATCTGACCTTATTTGGGAAGGATGCTTCAGTGAGCTGCTTGGGGTCGGAGGGGATCCACCGGGGGCGGTTGGGTCGCAGCAGACGACACCCAGAAGATCTCAGCGCCGTAAAAACGAAGAGAGAGCAGGACGGTCTGGGAGGACTTCGGCATCTTAACACCCGTTGCGTTATCTTGGTGAGTTCTAGCAGGTCACTACGGGGGCGGCGGTGCCATTTCCTCAGCTGTAAGATTCGTGCAGGTGCTAAAAACGCTCACGCAGCACCAAACCCGGTGCATGAAAAGCCACTCTCCCTCCCCGGGCTTCTTGTCCTCTTAGCCTGACTCCCTAGCGGTTTCCCTGCTCCCCTCAGACATCCTTCACGCACATCCTCGCACGTCTGCTGCAACGTCGCTCGCACACTCCCTTGCCTTGGTTGTCCCCGAAAGCGCCTCCGAGACGCCCCTATATGAACGTATGCAGGCCTACCTGCCCCTAAAGCAGCTTTTCTTTTACTGTTTCAGTATATGGGTTGCTACTGGTTTGTGGGATTTTTTTTTTTTAGAGAGAGAGAGAGAAAAAAAGAGAGAGTGTGCAGAGGCGGAGGGAGGGAGGGAAGGGGAAGCAGGCTCCCCAGCCAGTGCGGAGCCTGGTGTGGGCCCTGAGCTCACGACCCTGAGGTCGTGCCCTGCACCAAAGTGGGGAGTCAGAGGTGAGCCAGCCGGGCGCCCCACGGGCTGTAACCTATCGCCCTATCGCCGGACCCAAACGACACCTCCATGAGCCTCCTCACGGTCCCTATATAAATACACCTGCAGAGTCGCCGCCGCCAGTACATGAGGGCGTGAGGCTCGACGGCCCAGTTTGAACGGCCGTGACCTCGGTCCGGCCTCCAGCGTCCCCACTGGGGCAGGTGGACGCGGGCCCCCCGCTCTAGCCCTGGCTGCTTGGCTTCGCAGCCCGGCCACCAAGGTGCTCGACAGCCGTGCAGGTGATTCGCCAGCCCGGTGGGGCGGCACCAGGGATCCCACGTACGTAGGGGGGCGACCTAACGGTGACCTGCCCAGGCAAGTCTGCAAGCCTGTATGAAGCTCCTCCTGTCCAGCCCGTCGGCGGTCCCGTGCGGGGTCCTGAGCGCCTGCGGAGGCGGCCAGAGGGGAGCCCTTGGGGAGCCCTCGGGGAACCCGTCGGGGGGGGAAGCCAACTCTCTGCGGGACTCATGAGGCCGTCAGCCCCCCAGAACCTCTGGGCTTGCTGGGCCTCCGTCTGGGACCACGGCCACACGCAATCACGCAGCCAGGGGGACGTCCCTGTGGGGAACTGGGCTGAGGAGCTGACCCGCGAGTCTCAGGCTCCTGAGCGGCTGTTGAAGGTCACAGACAGGCTTTTATTTATGTATTTATTTATTTATTTATTTATTTATTTAGGATTTTATTTATTTATTTGAGCAATAGAGAGGGGGGGGCCTGGGCACGAGCGGGGTGGGGGCAGACGCAGAGGGACAGGGCGGGGGGACAGGGCGGGGGGACAGGGCGGGGGGACAGGGCGGGGGGACAGGGCGGGGGGACAGGGCGGGGGGACAGGGCGGGGGGACAGGGCGGGGGGACAGGGCGGGGGGACAGGGCGGGGGGACAGGGCGGGGGGACAGGGCGGGGGGACAGGGCGGGGGGACAGGGCGGGGGGACAGGGCGGGGGGACAGGGCGGGGGGACAGGGCGGGGGGACAGGGCGGGGGGACAGGGCGGGGGGACAGGGCGGGGGGACAGGGCGGGGGGACAGGGCGGGGGGACAGGGCGGGGGGACAGGGCGGGGGGACAGGGCGGGGGGACAGGGCGGGGGGACAGGGCGGGGGGACAGGGCGGGGGGACAGGGCGGGGGGACAGGGCGGGGGGACAGGGCGGGGGGACAGGGCGGGGGGACAGGGCGGGGGGACAGGGCGGGGGGACAGGGCGGGGGGACAGGGCGGGGGGACAGGGCGGGGGGACAGGGCGGGGGGACAGGGCGGGGGGACAGGGCGGGGGGACAGGGCGGGGGGACAGGGCGGGGGGACAGGGCGGGGGGACAGGGCGGGGGGACAGGGCGGGGGGACAGGGCGGGGGGACAGGGCGGGGGGACAGGGCGGGGGGACAGGGCGGGGGGACAGGGCGGGGGGACAGGGCGGGGGGACAGGGCGGGGGGACAGGGCGGGGGGACAGGGCGGGGGGACAGGGCGGGGGGACAGGGCGGGGGGACAGGGCGGGGGGACAGGGCGGGGGGACAGGGCGGGGGGACAGGGCGGGGGGACAGGGCGGGGGGACAGGGCGGGGGGACAGGGCGGGGGGACAGGGCGGGGGGACAGGGCGGGGGGACAGGGCGGGGGGACAGGGCGGGGGGACAGGGCGGGGGGACAGGGCGGGGGGACAGGGCGGGGGGACAGGGCGGGGGGACAGGGCGGGGGGACAGGGCGGGGGGACAGGGCGGGGGGACAGGGCGGGGGGACAGGGCGGGGGGACAGGGCGGGGGGACAGGGCGGGGGGACAGGGCGGGGGGACAGGGCGGGGGGACAGGGCGGGGGGACAGGGCGGGGGGACAGGGCGGGGGGACAGGGCGGGGGGACAGGGCGGGGGGACAGGGCGGGGGGACAGGGCGGGGGGACAGGGCGGGGGGACAGGGCGGGGGGACAGGGCGGGGGGACAGGGCGGGGGGACAGGGCGGGGGGACAGGGCGGGGGGACAGGGCGGGGGGACAGGGCGGGGGGACAGGGCGGGGGGACAGGGCGGGGGGACAGGGCGGGGGGACAGGGCGGGGGGACAGGGCGGGGGGACAGGGCGGGGGGACAGGGCGGGGGGACAGGGCGGGGGGACAGGGCGGGGGGACAGGGCGGGGGGACAGGGCGGGGGGACAGGGCGGGGGGACAGGGCGGGGGGACAGGGCGGGGGGACAGGGCGGGGGGACAGGGCGGGGGGACAGGGCGGGGGGACAGGGCGGGGGGACAGGGCGGGGGGACAGGGCGGGGGGACAGGGGGACAGGGCGGGGGGACAGGGTGGGGGACAGGGCGGGGGGACAGGGCGGGGGGACAGGGCGGGGGGGATCTGGGGATGGCTTATCTCTGTTACGTGCTGGGAACCCCAGTGAGGAGGACTCCAGGGCTGGGGTGGGCAACCGGAGGACGGGAATCCTCTGGAAGGCCTCCCACGGGTCGGGGCCGCTCCCTGCGCCCGGGCCGTGGGCCGGAACCCCGCAGCCTGGCACCCGTCCGCTGGGGCGTTGGCGCGGGGTAGCCGGGCCGAGGGCGAGCGCTGCGGGGCCCACTGGAGGCTGCAGGGCCTTTGTCGGGGCGACCTCGCCTCCTGTTTCTTCCTCCGGGACCTCGTCAGACCCGGGGTCCCGTCTGGGCTGCGGGGAGGGAGTACGGAGCCGACCTCCAACAGGGCTGTCGAGGTCACACTTCAAGGCGACCATGGCCTGCGAGGTGTCTTCATGGCTGTTCCTGGAAAACGTACTGGGTCAGACCCGGCATGGGGGCGTCTTCAGAGGAGTCGATGGGGTACCCGCGTCAGGCCTCCCCTCGCGCCCTCTTGAAGCCTCCATCCTTCAGGGAGACGCCCAAGAGCCCGGGCCCCACATTCCAGCCCCGGCCACCGGGAGCTCAGCGGGAGGCGACACGCTCAGCTCCGCTGCGAGGACGGTGGGCGCCGGGAGGCCGGGCACAGGCTCCTGGGCCACGAGACAAACCGCAAAGTGACAAATGAAGGCGCAGGCGGTCGATGGGTCACGGCGAGGCCTGAAGAGACAGCGAGTAGGGCCCGGGGCTGAGGGCGCCTGCAGGGTGCTGGTGTCGGGGAGGCACGGGGCCCCCCGAGGGGGGAGCAGGTCAGCCCGGGCGAGGACTAGGGCAGGCCACGGGTGCAGCCTGCAGCCCGGGGCGCGGTGGGACCCGGCGGGGAGGTGGCCATGAGCCGCAGGGAGACGGTGACAGGGCGGGAGGAGCAGGCACCCGCGGGAGCACCCTCTGTCTGGTGGGGCGAGGAGGTGGGGGCACCTGGGGAGCACAGCGAGCGGGGAACCTTCCAGAAGGTGGGCTGCCAGAGCAGCCGTCGGCTGGGGTCAGCCGGTGGGCCGAGGGGAAGGCCGGACGGGAGTCCCCGGGGTGGGGCTGATGACTCCAACAGATGAATTTCGGGGGACACAGGCATTCAGTGCACTGTGTATGGAGTATTAACTGGTTTACTGCAAATGAGGAGTTTTGGAAAACTCAGCTTTGTAAAAAACTCCTTCCTCCCTATCCTTCTGGAGCCTTGGCTAGCGAATGTGCCTGATGAACTTCCCTCCTTGCTCCATTACCAAAAGCTTTTTTTGTCCTTGAGATTTTTTGACTTTTTCTCGAATTTTAAATTGCGTTTTAATAAACAAAATTCTCAATTGTTTTTAAATTTAAAAATGCGATTTTAATCGTATTTGGAAGGACTCGCAGAACGAACTTTAGGAGATGCTGAGTTTACCCCCCGCCCATCTCCGTCCTAAATTTTATAGAAGGAGGATATAAGGCGAGTTTACCAAATGTGCATTTCTGGATCCTCCGCAGCATGATAGTGAGCACATGATCTGCTGAGTTAGTCCGTGTGCCTTAATATAAGGAACTTTGTGACAAATCCCCCCTACGAGTCAATACCAGGAAAAAGAAATTGCTTCTGTGAATGAGCTGGGCCTTGAATCAAGGCTGAGTCGCAGCATTCTAGAACTAAAAATGACCTTGAGTTGACCTCGCCACATCCTGCTGCTTCTACAGAGGAGAACACAGACCCAGAGACGGTGAAGACCTTGCAGATGTCCTGGGCTCCTCCTCCGCGGTAACCTCGCTGCCCAGCTCAGTCTCCTGGGCAGGCCCGGTGGGGAAGTGGCACTCCCGGGAGTCTCGGCAGTAGATCTCGTCCTCCACCGCGGTCACCAGTTTACTCCAACTGCCCGAACACAGCCGTCAGCCTCTCTTAAAATTATTGTTTATTTTTTTCTTTACTGTTTTTAAAGAGTATGCATTACCTGGCTTTTAGTTAACAGATCCAGGTAGTCTTAGAACACATGATCCTGAATTATGTTCATTAAAAAACAAAGCAGGGGGATCCCTGGGTGGCTCAGCGGTTTCGCACCTGCCTTTGGCCCAGGGCACGATCCTGGAGACCCAGGATCAAGTCCTGCATCGGGCTCCTGGCATGGAGCCTGCTTCTCCCTCTGCCTGTGCCTCTGCCTCTCTCTCTCTCTATGTCTATCGTGAATAAATAAATAAAATCTTAAAAAAAAAAGTGAAAAACCAAAAACAACAACATGGAGAAACGTACAGATGTCAGGTATTTGGAGTCTGCTAAGTATTTCCCCGTGTGGGCATGAGAAACATGGCAGTTGGTTTCTACCATGAAAACCTTTAACCTCTAAAGGAGCTAAAGTTTCTTCATCTGCTCCCCCTTGGGTTGGTCTATTATTACCCAATGGGGACTTGGATGATAAACCTTTATTCTTGCCTAGTAGGGCAAACTTCTGGTGGAAGCCGAAGTGAACATGAAAGATCCCTCTGTGGGTCACACTCCTGGGTACATTCCTGCTGGCCCTCCTTCACTGATATGGTTTAGGGAATATTAATGAATATTTCTGTTCTGCTATAAACCACCATAGACAACCACAGGGTTTCGATTTTGTATTTAAATGGTAGTTTGGGAGTGGAATTGTCTCCATGATTCAGTACGCTGTACCGTGGGCTGGGGATATTGACCTAAGATATAGTTACTACCTGGAAAAAAAAGAGTTCATTTTTTTATTTTACTTATTTATTTTTTAATTTTTATTTATTTATTTATGATAATCACAGAGAGAGAGAGAGAGAGAGGCAGAGACACAGGCAGAGGGAGAAGCAGGCTCCATGCACTGGGAGCCCGACGTGGGATTCGATCCCGGGTCTCCAGGATCACGCCCTGGGCCAAAGGCAGGCGCTAAACTGCTGCGCCACCCAGGGATCCCAAAAAAAGAGTTTAGTGTAGTAAGCAACAGAAGTATGTAGTAAGAAAATCTCCATATATATTAAATCGGAGTCTAACAAAAGAGTAGAGAGAATGAGGAAGAAGCAATATTTGAGGAGGTAGTGAGTATTTTCTAGAGCTACGGAAGGACACCAATCACATACCTGGGGAACCGCACGACTTCCGAGAAGGAAAGTAAAAGGTCCACCACACCTAATACATCATGGCGAAAATCCAGAAAACTAAAGACAAAGGAGATATCTTAAAAGCAATGAAAGAAAAAAGACATATTACTTTTAAAGGATTGACAGCAATAATTTTCACGAGCAATAAAAGAAGTCAGAAAGTCACGAACTTACTTTCTCAATGAGGTTTTTAAAAACCTAGCGAAAATATCCATAAAGAAGGAGGCTCGATAAAGATGAGCTCACACGCGAAAATTTTTTTTTTACCAGTAGCCTTACAGATAAGCAGCGCACATGTATTCTGTAGATGTATTGTAGACTGTGTTCTTGCAGCAAAGTAAGCTGGACAAAAGAAAATGTTACTAAGAAAATCACAAAAAAGAGAACACATTTAGTCAGTCCTGTCTTGTATTTATTGAAAAAAGTCTGTACGTAAGTGGACTCACGCAACCCAAATCCATGTCATTCAAGGATCAGCTATATTATATCTCTTTTCTTTTTTTTTAAGGTTTATTTGTTTATTTGAGAGTGAAAGAAAGAGAGAGAACATGAGTGGGAGCAGCAGAGGGAGCATCCCAAGCGGACTCCGTGCTGAGCGTGGAGCCCGAGTTGGCACTTGATCTCACCACCCTGAGATCACGACCTGAGCCGAAATTAAGAGTCGGAGGCTCAACCCACCGCACCACCCAGGCGCCCCTATTTCTTTTCTTCTAGTGGTTACACTAGAAACGACAGCATGTGTCGTTATTTTACCAAAGTCTAATAAATACTTTTCATCTCTTGGCTAATATAAGGACATGGGAATACTTTAAATACATTCACACCCTTTCTTTTCTTTTTTTTCTAAAATTTATTTATTTATTCATGAGAGACACAGAGAGAGAGGCAGAGACATAGACAGAGGAAGAAGCAGACTCTATGCAAAGACCCTGATGTGGGACTCGATCCCGGCACCCCAGGATCATGCCCTGAGCCGAAGGCAGATGCTCAACTGCTGAGCCCCCCAGGTGTCCCCATTCACACCCTTTATTTTTTTAAAAAATTTTTTAATTTTTATTTTTTTTACACCCTTTCTGACTTACAAGCTAGCGTTGTTGAGTGAGGATGATGGAGTCCTCTCTGGGAAGCTCTGGGCTTGGGAGAACGGTGATATCGTGCCATAGGAGATGCGACCTTTCTGTGTGATTCCATGACTCAGAAACCATGACGTTCTTAGGTAATTTTATTTTCTGTGGGAACCTCAGGAAGGCTGAGTTCACGTTCTGGGTGATCGCACCTGAATCAACGTCAACAGGCACGGATGAGGGAGTATAAGCTGATCAATAAACAATTATTGACCAGACGGTGGGAAGTTGGCCTTCAAGGTGTCAGAAGTGGCCAATTCCTGATGATGGCCTCGTCCAGGGTCTCATTAGGGGAGAGGTTCTTGAAAGGGTGTGGCAGTGAAGTTTCTGGAAGTGAGGAAGTAAAGACCAGAAGCAGACTTAATTCATAACAATCCTCATGTTCCTCTTATCGTTGCTTTCTCCTTGTGGCTGTGAGTATAATAAGCTAATCACCCTGTGTGCGTGTTTCCAATCTACTGCATCCATACGACATCGAAATGTCTGGATGAAAAGTGAAAAATTGAAGATCTTCAGAAGACGGTTTGAGTAACATCAAGCATCTAGCAGTGGGGAGGTAAGATGTCAAAGTGATTGATGGGTCCCCCTTTATCCGGACATTTTGAAGTCAAGTCGGAATGGCCTGGAAATGGATATTGACAGACAATTTTCTCAAAATGAAGTTTAGAACTCGGAATAGGTCATTGCATCTAGCCCAAGAGCCTGTAGACAGTGGGGTCTCTGCATTAGTCAAAACTAAAGCTGGCCAGAAAGATGAAAGGCAAGAGCCCGGAAAATCTGTCAAAGGAAAGATTTTGAAGATTTAGTAGCACAAGATGAAAGACAATGTCAGGTCTAAGATAAAACAGCCTTGGAAAGTAAAACCTACAAGGGAAGCAAAGATCAAGAAACACAAGAAGATAAAGCTCTGGACGCCTTAGTGGTCCAGGCCGACAGGGAGCGTCCTTCTGACAATAAATGGGATGAGCCATTGAAGACGACCTTTACAAAGCTTAAAACCTATTCTTACCTATGGTCTCAGATAGGATTTAAATTTTGTTGGAGCAAGGCCAGGTGAAGAACACGTCAAATTGAAGTGCACTGCATAATGTTCTTAATTAGGTAGAAGCCAGAATTTTTGAGACGAGGAATGGAGGAGAGAGGGACCAGGTCTGTTGACCACGTGCCGTAGACGCGCCTTAGACACTAAGGTGCGTAGAATCACATGGGGGTCTCTGTTGCCGATTTTGATTCAATGCGTCTACGGCGCAGCCAACGGTCTTGCATTTCTCAAGAGCTCTCTGGTCCTCGGACCTCACTGCGAGCGACAGGCTATCCAGCAGCGGCGTCCACACCCGGACTCCCAGGAAGGCTCCCCGGGTAATACTGATGATCCTGATGTGCAGCAGGAGTTTGCAACCGAA